>NC_134398.1:232626000-233226257 GCF_050003625.1 Haematobia irritans | reverse complement strand
GCATTTATATAAAATACAATTGGCATGAGCCGTTAGATACGGTAATTTTTCGATGTAAAAGAGGATAATAGTAATAATGAACAAATTCAATAAATATTGTGAGTAGTTATAATACAATAACCAGGAAAACGAAAGAAATAATAAACATAAATATAAATTGAGTAAAATTATAATGCTCTTCATGGGAATAATTCACTGTTGGTAAAGCAGTTCCGTTGCAGTTCAGAATGATGATATTTCAAGCACAATTGTTGAACTCGTTTCAACAGTTAGCGTCATTGAATTTTACCTGATAATTTAAGATTCCCTACTGAAGGCGAACGGAGGGTTAACAACCCTGCTGGTGTTTTCTTCCTATAAAATCTCTTTATATACCAACGCCCATTGTATATTGGATTGTTATTAATTTGCACAAATTTTCAAAAAAAAAAAAAAAAACAAGTATATACACTGAGAAAAAAGCATACTCGGTTCCAAAGATTTTGTCTTTATTTTAAAAAATTTGGTATTGATTCCGAGCCAAAGAAGCGGAGAATACAAGTAAGGATACTTTTAAGACACAATTCTCTTTTAAATTTAGGTTTTTTGCACTTGCTTCTAGGAAGCAAATTTTAATTTTTCGCTTTCTCAGCTTTTTTCTTCATATGATATCAAAGTCCTTTAAAAACGAGTTAACGGAAACTTTATTTTCCAAATTAGGACTCGACTTCCAGTAGAAATTATGCTATGTTTGAAGTAAAAAACTTCTTTAAAATAAAGTTTTGAAAAACATGTCCTATAATTGAACGATTTTTTGCTTTGTAGTCAAGATGCAAAAATACAACACATTTAAAGACAATTTCATTAAATTTAAAGAATTTTTCTGATTTATTAAAGTCAAGTTGACCTTAGCCTATATATTTTTTCTTTCATGTTAAGTCAAATCACTTAATTATAAGGACAATACGCCTTCATTGAAAAGTTTATCGACTTTTGGACAAGGAAAATAACTTTATTTTAGAGAAATGCGTCTTCTATGCTAAGCAAAATTTGTATTCGTATTTTAAAGACATGAAATCTTTGACCTCACGACAATATTTTTTCAGTGTACGGTCGTAAGTTCGGCCAGACCGAATCTTATGTACCCTCCACCATGGATTGCGTAGAAACTTCTACGAAAGACTGTCAAAGTCAAATTTCAACTGACTCGGATGAAATTTGCTCCTCCAAGAAGCTACAAAACCAAATCTCGGGATCGGTTTATATGGGGGCTATATATGATTATGGACTGATATGGACCACTTTTGGCATGGCTGTTAAATATTATATACTACCACCACGTACCAAATTTAAACCAGATCGGATGAATTTTGCTTCTCCAAAAGGCACCGGAGGTCAAATCTGGGGATCGGTTTATATGGGCTATATATAATTATGGACTGATATGAACCAATTCCTGCATGGTTGTTGGATAACATATACTAACATCACGTACCAAATTTAAACCGAATCGGATGAATTTTGCTCTTCTAAGGGGCTCCGGAGGTCAAATCTGAGGATCGGTTTATATGGGGGCTATATATAAGTATGGACCGATTTCGAGCAATTTTTGCATGAGTGTTTGAGGCCATATATTAACACCACGTACCAAATTTCAACTGAATCAGATGAATTGTGCTCTTCCAAGAGGCTCCGGAGGTCAAATCTGGTGATCGGTTTATATGGGGGCTATACATAATTATGGACCGATATGGACCATTTTTGCATGGTCATTAGAGACCATATACTAACACATGTACCAAATTTCAGCCGGATCGGATGAAATTTGCTTCTCTTAGAGGCTCCGCAAGCCCAATCGGGGGATCGGTTTATATGGGGGCTATATATAATTATGGGTCGATGTGGACCAATTTTTACATAGTTGAAATTTGCTTCTCTTAGAGTCCCCGCAAGCCAAATTTGGGGGTCCGTTTATATGGGGGCTATACGTAAAAGTGGACCGATATGGCCCATTTGCAATACCATCCGACCTACATTAATAACAACTACTTGTGCCAAGTTTCAAGTCGATAGCTTGTTTCGTTCGGAAGTTAGCGTGATTTCAACAGACGGACGGACATGCTCAGATTGACTCAGAATTTCACCACGACCCAGAATATACAGTCTGTCAAGAAAGTCTTTTGACATTGCCAACTATTTCAAATCCAAAAAAAAAAAATTGAAATATTAAATATTTTATTAAATTTTTAATTCTGTGTACGTATGTATACTTTGCAAAATACATAATAAAATATTATTTTAAAATTTCATTATATTTAATTTTGGAAAAAAACATAATTTTGATCCCATTGTCAAAACACTTTCTTGACAAACTGTATATACTTTATGGGGTCTTAGAGCAATATTTCGATGTGTTACAAACGGAATGGCAAAGTTAATATACCCCCATCCTATGGTGGGGGTATAAAAAAAAAAAACAAAAACCGAAAAAATACTCACTAAGTTTAAACAACAAATATTTCATACATTTTATAGTATTTTTTAGCAATCGCTAGATTTTGTGACGCGATTCCATGATTCCCACTGAAAAAACAACCCACTCGCAAACATATCGGACATAATGATTACACCGATGACAGATATCGATTACAGGTTGATAAACGAAATATAGGAAAATTTCCTATATTCGAACAAGGTTGTTTGCTTATTCCTAATACGAGTGGACTAAAATATTTTTCTATGCTATGAAGGAAGTCAGATTTATCATTTTATAAGATATTTTACCAAATTTGAGGAAACTCATTTTAGTTCGGTATTTTTTTTTTAAATTTTTATGATTGCGTTTTTATCAGTGAATAAAAATTTCTAGTTCGCTTATAAATTTTTATACGCCGAGAATAAATCAGGGTTAGTTAAATTCCATACCTCATTCTAGTTAATGAACTATTTCTATCTGTTTTCTATTTAGGATTTTTTTTACTGAAACAAATATTTTTTTTTTAATTTACATAGAAATATAACCTAATGGAAATAAAAATGGCTAAACTATATTGATGAACATTTTGTCCTTCAGTGTCGAAGGCACTTTTTTGGGGTGAGGATAAAATCTTCCAAAGATATTATCTTTAAATACCTATTTATTTTCCCTATTCATTGATGTTAGTTGAAGAGGAGTGGTTTGGTATGAATGTCCAAAATATTCTTATTAGGAGTTTCAAAAAAAAAGACTTTCATCTGAACTCAACCCTATCTGCGTCCCTGATTTGTAAAAGAACATTAGCCTTGGGTAAACGACAAAAGGCTCTAGGCATGAATGGTTATGTATGCTGACATCTTTGAACATGAAATTTGATGTCATTTTGGGAAAATTTGTTTCCATGCAATTTTCATTAGGAAGCCAACTCCATTTTTCTGGGGACATTCCTACTTGCCGTCCTTTTTTATTTTTTTTTGTTCTCTCGCCTGTCGAGTTTGACCACAATTTAACTTTTTTAAGTAAATGATGGCGTTAAGTGATATTGTAGCTGTCAGTCCTAACAGAATCTGATGTCACTGCTTCTCAGACGAAGCTAAAGAAGGAGAGAGAATGCTTTAAAAAAATCTGCAGAGTTACTTTACATTTCGCAGAATCCCATCCTCACTCTACCAACCTCTGGCAATCCCTTTCTAGCATATGTTATGGTGGAAATTGAAAACACCACCTTATGTTTCTTGGTTGAACTTTCCATCTTGGAACTTTCCTCTGTGGTGGCAATTTTTCTAACTTCATTCACCCATTTTTCTATTCCAACTTCTTTGTTGCTTTCACCGAGCACGGAGTTGGTTCAATCTTTCTTGTGGCCAGCAATTTGTTGTAAGTGTCGATGTTGATGGGTCTTTCATCTAAAGGTCGTATGGCTTAGTCTTGGATTCCTTAAAGGAAATGTGCACAGTTGGCAAGAAAAAACTCCATTCCCCTTAATTTCCTAGTAAAATGTTCATTAATTGGACAATCGTTAAAAGTCCTTTTTTAGGTTGAAGAAAAAAAAATATTTCTCCTACTAAAAAGGATCAATTTTTAATGAAAATCTTTTTGAAGTATGAAATAATGTTGGGGTTACGAAAAGTAGAAACATGCTTGTGAGTATTAATCACATTGCCAAGTTATTTCCCTGAACAATGTTCGTTTAATTAGCCAAAATTCTTGTATTGCTATTAAATTCTGATTGGATTCGAAGAAGAAGTTTTTAAATGAATTCGTGATTTGCTGGTGAAAATGCTGCTGTTCGTTGTTTAAGGGTGTAAGGGCAAACGAGTATCTGGAAATCGGACAGACGGAGGACTACATCGAAACAATGGCCTGTATAATTGTTGTCTCGGCGTAGATGGGGAGGACGTCACCAAAGTTGAGGACAATATTTAATATAAGAAATATGCATATTCATATAGGTCAAGAAAAATGTGAAGGTAGGTCGAAAAGGAACAAAACAAAAACAATTAAAGGATAGGATGGGTAATAGGGCGTATGAGTTTATGATGCCGGAGAGTCTGGTAGAGGTTAATAGTTCACCAATGTGGTATCACAATGGACTGAATAATCTAAGTGAGCCTGATATATCGGGCTGCCAGCTAACCTAACCTAACCTAGAGGTTAATAGAATCTCAGAACATACTGCAATTGTAAAAAAGATGCATCAAGGATGGGTGAGGGACTCAGAAATTCTGTTCTGCCCATCGGATCCTGGTGGTTCTATAGGAGGCAGTCCAAACAAAACTGAGTAAATTCATAGATAGCCGAAGCTATGAAGTAATATCAGAAGATAAAGTACGATCATAAGACTTACTGGTAGGGAATACTGAAATACGAGGAAACAAGGTAGTCACTAACTATTCAATGCGCCATTGTGATGTGGATACATAGATTTAAGAGTATACCATAATTTTTCCTCTGTCACTACCACGACTTCAAAAAATACAGATGTCGTCGCTGCTACAAAGCCTGGGCTTAGGTTAGGTTAGGTGGCAGCCCGATGTATTAGGCTCACTTAGACTATTCAGTCCATTGTGATACCACATTGGTGAACTTCTCTCTTATCATTGAGTGCTGCCCAATTCCATGTTATGCTCAATGATAAGGGACCTCCTTTTTATAGCCGAGTCCGAACGGCGTTCCACATTGCAGTGAAACCACTTAGAGAAGCTTTGAAACCCTCAGAAATGTCACCAGGATTACTGAGGTGGTACTTGAAAACCATAATGGAGGAAATTTAGGGAATATGTCGAGGACACTGACACCTTAAAATAGGAAAATATTGGTAACCCTTTGTTGCGTGATTTAATTTTCGCAGCGATAATTTTTTTGAATCTTTTCATTACAGTTTTGATATTGAAAAGATTAACTTAACTAAAAGCTGCAGCCCGATATTTTTTGTGATACCACAGGTGGTGAACCTCTCTCTTATCAGTGAGTGCAGCACGATTCTACATTCAACTCATTGGCAAGAGACGACCTTCTTATAGCAGAGTGTGAACGGTTACGTTTAGGGAAGCATTGATATAGAATCTCTAACTTCAAACTTTTGAGAAAGACAAAATCCATGTAAGCACGGATGTACAACCAAACGATCTTAGGACGATCCTCATTCTCATTTTTTGGCACAAGGTATTCAGTTTTCGAATTCAATTTGATTTTCCAAAATCGTTTCTTTCTCATGAATAAAGTGGAGCTTTTGCGACAGTGAGACGAAGAATGCACGATCTGAAGATTCTATCCATTGTTCCATGGTGATCAGTCTATCGATGGGTATTACATGAAAGGAAACTGGAATGCACCATTCATTGGAAATACTTTAAAAGTGCTTCATTAATTTGATGTGTATTTGTCTCAATTTTATGTGTAAAAACACTATAACTTCAATTATTCAACATTGCAGAAAATTTAAATTCTAAAAGGAAACTAAATTTTAAATCGCCATTTGCATTTTAGCCTTTACCATTTTTTCCAAAATCGACTTCAATAAAGGCCATCTTTGAATTTGACCTGTCTACATACAAGGAATCTGTTACAAAATTGAATTTCCTACTGACCTAAACCCAAAAAACTATTGTTACCCACTGTCTTCCATTGAATTTGATGCGTTTGTTTTTAATTCCACATCTAGCAATAAAAGCAGAGGCGAGTTGATTGATAGCGTTGGCTTTTGAAATGCTATTAGCTTGTTGCCATTTGGTAACGAGTGTAGATTGAAAATAAACGCAAAAAAAACACTTTTTGGAAAATGTTCAAATTAAAAAACAAAAACAAAAAAAGTATAAAACGACTACTCCAATCAATTTGCAGTAACGTTGGCCTCTGGGCTTTGGGAATACAAAGGAACCAAAAGGATTAAAAAGATACGAATGTTTTACACCGACAACAACGTTGTGATCTAGAAAGGAGGGGGGCACATGGAAGATATTACATGAAACTGGCTATTTGAAATATGAACACATTCCAGTGAGAGTGAGAAATAAAATAAATTTGTTATATAACGCAATTAAAAGTAGTTCCAAATTGCATGCCTGCATATTTGAATGTCTCAATTGAATTTATTTGGGTGTGTGTGTGTGTGTGTTTGAATTTCGACCACATTCGTTCCATATATGCCATACTCTCAAACATTCGAATATATAGATCCAGAGACACAGATGTGTTAATTAAAATTTGAAATTGAATTAAAGAAAAGTTACTGCACTTCATGATAAGCATATTCTTACACACACACACACACCCAATCACAACAAAACACACATGTATACGTATATATACATAGACACACATAAATCTAAATGGAAATATTTTCTTTAAATTTATTTGTAAATACACCGAAAAAAAAATATTGTCGTGAGGTTAAAGATTTCATGTCTTTAAAATACGAATGCAAATTTTGCTTAGCATAGATGACGCTTAGCATAGATTTTTTTCTTGTCCAAAAGTCCATAAACTTTTCAATGAAATCGTATTGTCCTTATAATTAAGTGATTTCAGTTAAAAATGGGTATCATAATAGGAAAGAAAAAATGTCTGGGCTGAGGTCAACTTGACTTTAATAATTCAGAAAAATTCTTTAAATTTAATGAAATTGTCTTTAAATTTGTTGTCTTTTTGCATCATGACTACAAAGCAAAAAATAGTTCAAATACAGGACATGTTTTTGAAAACTTTATTGTAAAGAAGTTTTTTATTTGAAACATAGCATAATTTCTACTGGAAGTTGAGTCTAAATTTGGAAAATAAAGTTGTCGTTAACTCGTTTTTAAAGGACTTTTATAGCATATGAAGAAAAAAAGCTGAGAAAGCGAAAAATTAAAATTTGCTTCCTTGAAGCAAGTAAACAAAACCCAAATTTAAAAGAAAATTGCGTCTTAAAAGCATGCTTACTTGTATTCTCCGCTTCTTTGGCTCGGAATCAATACCAAATTTTTTAAAGTAAAGACAAAATCTTTGGAACCTTGTATGCTTTTTTTCAGTGTACCACATTTAAGGACCATTACACGATAAGTGTAACTGTATGAGGAAGAGATTTCTTTTGCATTTCCCTTTTCCAAAGATTTTGCCTGATTTATCCACTAATGATTTTGGTGTTGATTCCAAGCTAAAGAAGCGGAAAATTTATCCAACGATAATTTTAAGACACAATTCTCTTTTAAATTTAAGTTTAGCATACTTTATACTAGGACGCGAATCATTCCGTATTCGTTTTTCCGTTGACCTCTTAATTAATAAAAAAAAAGTCCTTTGCTGCCAAGTCAGGACTAGACGGTGTATGACCCAACAAATCTAAGAGCTCGCATTGTCGTGGTGAAGAGTGATTCGACTTCGACGTTTGGGTTTCCTGATTTCTTGGAAGGCAATTGGCAAACAAATAGTTGTCAACAACTCAGAATTGACTGTTCTGCGTTGTACTAGTGGTACAATTGCGACATGTCCAGTTTTCAAAAAAAAAAAAAACATACGATCGTTTGTTTGGAAGTGTTTCGAGCGAAGTTTTGATGGTTTGGCTCATCTCATTCAGTCGATTGCTGATACTATCACTTCTGTGATTGAGACATTTCAATTAAAAATTAATTGGATCAATTAATTTTGTGATTGAATTAAAAAATTATTTTTTTCTGTGCCCGATTCATATGCCTGTCACAATGTATGAGACGTGTTTGGAAGCTCCGCGATCGTACTATTGGACCATTTCTTTCAACCAATAGACACCAGCCTTGTTTAGGAGCGATTGACAAATTCTGTGAGATCCAAAGCGAACATTTTTTTGACGGACAAATGTTCATACAATATTGAATGTAAGGTTGGCTGATAAGTCCCCGGTCTGACACATAGATGGCATCGCTAGTATTAAATGCATATTATTTTTATATAGTACCAACCTTCAAATGATTCGTGTCAAAATTTGACGTCTGTAAGTCAATTAGTTTGTGAGATAGATCGTCTTTTGTGAAGCAACTTTTGTTATTGTGAAAAAAAGGAATTTCGTGTTTTGATAAAATACTGTGGAAGCAAAAACTTGGCTTGATAATGAGTTTCCGGACTCTGCCCCAGGGAAATCAACAATAATTGATTGGTATGCAAAATTCAAGCGTGGTGAAATCAGCAATGAGGACGGTGAACGCAGTGGACGCCCGAAAGAGGTGGTTACCGACGAAAACATAAAAAAATCCACAAAATGATTTTGAATGACCGTACAATGAAGTTGATCGAGATAGCAGAGTCCTTAAAGATATCAAAGGAATGTGTTGGTCATATCATTCATCAATATTTGGATATGCGGAAGCACTGTGCAAAATGGGTGACGCGCGAGCTCACATTTGACCAAAAACAACAACGTGTTGATGATTCTGAGCGGTGTTTGCAGCTGTTAACTCGTAATACACCCGAGTTTTTCCGTCGATAAGTGACAATGGATGAAACATGGCTCCATCACTACACTACTGAGTCCAATCGACAGTCGGCTGAGTGGACAGCGACCGGTGAACCGTCTCCGAAGCGTGGAAAGACTCAAAAGTCCGCTGGCAAGGTAATGGCCTCTGTTTTTTGGGATGCGCATGGAATAATTTTTTATCTTGAGGTCTATTTTGAGGCAAACCCGAAGGAGTACTAGCAAAATGGTATAAAAAAATTGGAAGGTCGTTATAATCGTTGTATCGCTCTTGACGGGAACTATGTTGAATAATAAAAACGAATTGTGACAAAAAAATGTGTTTTTCTTTGTTAGACCGGGGACTTATCAGCCAACCTGTTATGATTGTCCCACGAATGCCTAAGGTTGTCTCAATCTCCCCATAGGTCACATGAAGAACTTGCAAAATCGGTTGGCGCACAGCATCCATTGTTTACGGAACAACAACTGATTTTTGATGACCTTCACGAAACTCGTCTTGGAGTTAACTACGACCTCTGTTGAATTCAATATGCCATATCGATAAACATTGATTAATCCAGCTCGAAAGTTGTAAAAATAATCGCTCTAAAATGTTCACGATTTAGATGCATCTTTAAGTTGCTGTAAAAAAACACAAATAACGCTTTCAAAACGTTCAAAATGTCAAGATTTACAATAGAGCTATCAGTTGGCAGATTGAAACACTAGGGTTACCCAATCGCAATATAAAAGACAACCCTCGTATAATCAGAATCCTTTATAAAAGTGTTAACCACAAATTAAAATTCCAAATTCAAACTCGACTTCCAATACTAATTTTAATGACAAAGTGACTTCAGTTTAATAGAATTTTCTTTAGGAATACCACTTCTAAAGTCGAATATCTTAACTCCAACGACAAAACGGTTTCATTGCAAAGATTTTGGCCAAGAGAAAAAAATGTTATATTAAAGAAATGCTTCTCATATGCTAAGAAAAACTCGCATTCGTATTGTAAGGACAAGAAATTTTTGTACTCATGACAAGATTTTTTTATACATGGATCGTGTTAAAGAATGTCTCTGAAAGACGAAAGCTTACAACTGCATTATTTGATTAATGATATGAATTGCGAACTAAATAGTGAGAACTACAAATACATTGGCAGACAAGAAGTGTTAGAAAGAATTATGATGTGTTTCTGTGCCAATCCGTATTTATATCAGGTGTTACGGTTGTAAAGAGAAGTATCATTACAATAACGAAAAGTTTCACAATATTTACGAAATTATTTCATTGGCTTAATTTTAATGATAGATTTCGTTGATATTAGGAAGCTATTAATTTTGATATTCTGGATAAGTAGAAAGCCAACATATCGTATGTAGCTTGAATTCATCGCGAAGGCCCCATAAGATTTTGGAGCCGTCCTCCACCTAGAGTTTCTAGATGGGAATATAAAATTTAGAACTTTATCATACACGAATGTGACCTCAACCCGAAAAAAGATGAGTGTGACTTTGTGTGTGTGTGTGCGTTTTTTCTGGTGTATATGCAATTGTGTCTGCATTTATGAGTGTCTGAACATATGAATGCCTGGGAGGCACTCATGCAAATTGAACTTTGGTTCATTGATTCCAACTAAAATTCAGTTCAATACCAAATTAAACCCAATATTCATCCCTTGAGAATGAATTCTATCAACCTCAAACGCATGCAGGATACATCAAAATGCACATGAACATGCACAACAAAAAACGGCTAAACACATATACAGTGAAACCTCTAAGAAATGGACATCCAAGTCGTCTACATTTCGTCCATATTTGGGAGGTGTTCATTTATAAGAGGTTAATGTGCTAATTAATAAAAAGTCTTACGAAAATTATCTACTTTTGTGAGTGTCCACTCGCTAGAGGTTTCACTGTACTAACATACCATCTTCACCAAAACAAAAACAAAATGAACGCAAATCGAAAAATGAAAGTAACAATTTAGAAGATGACTTTTGTAGATCATCCACATTCAAAACTCAATGAATTCAATCTAAAATTCGTGCTTTGACTATCTGCACAGATTTCGAATGCACTTTTGCTTCTTTCAATTCTCCTTTCTCTATTGTACGAGTATGGGTGTGTGGTCCACACACAGACACTTGGATACGCACAACCACATCACAGTATCCACAGATTTACACAGAAGTGAACAGCACCAGTAATGGTTCGTACACAACCACCAAACATCCATATCGATATGTGACTATATGACTGTGTGACTGTGGAAGTAGACGACCCTAAGGATGCATAATAATTAAGGATAATTGCTTAATTACTAAATCAATAAATTTTAGATAAAATATATAAATAATGAACATAGCCAGAAGATATCCATACACGGAAGAAAAAGACTGTTTTTCATATGTTTGGGTGTAAAAAATTATATGTTTGGAACTCAAATTTTTTAACACAATACTTTTAAGTGCGAGCATATAAGGTTCATAAACTTGCATAACATGTTTGGGACATATATGTTAATATGTTAGAACATATAATGTTTGGGACATAAAATGTTTCTGAATATAGTATGCTTAGATGCAAACATATATTTATTTAGAAATAGCCTATAACAATATATGTGTTTAGAAAGAGAGACCTAGAGAGTATGCTGGCGCAAGCCAATTGGCGCCTTCAAAATATATCCACACAAAGAAAATTTCATTAAAATTTTTTTCTACCAATGTATGCCCTAAGGTGAAACATAATATGTTTGAACAATACGCACAATATTTTGTTTGGGCCAATCCTGAAAATATATATGCTTGAAGCAAAATGTGTTTTGGGGCATATGTTTCAGAAGCGATTTTTTGAGGGTGTATACATTGCCCTCAATAACCATTCCAGGAGGACGGGAAGGACATCATCATGTGCACATATGCACACAATTAACTATGGGCCACATTTGTTGTGGAAGTAACGCCGCAGGATATACACCCACTCATTTTCAATGATATTTTGTTATGTGCGGAAGTTGAATTGCATACTGAGAGATGGGAGTGGATATTTCTTAAATGTCCTTGATAGAAAAAGGTTCCGGACAAAATTAATTCATTTAAAGTTTCACACAATATTGGCAGTATCGGGGGAATGATGCTGCCAGCATCATTTAGTTCTTTATTGATATCGCCTCCGTTATCAATGCAAATGTATAAAAAGATAAGGGGATACAAATAATGGGTCATGAGCGCAATTTTTTGGATTTTTTTGCCTAAAGAATTAAGTTATTCGACTATGTCAAAGAAAACTTAAACGATGAACATTTTTATCAGTAATAATTAACAAAAACAAGTACGAACTAACCTTCGCTATCGGGGAGTATTGAATGAAATTTATTGTTTACTTTGGGGAAGCTTGTAAGGGGGAGTACACTGAGAACACCTGTAAATTGTACGCTATTCGATGTGATTATATTTGTATACAGTCTGAGGGTAGACGTTCTATTTAAATAACGCTCCATTGAGAGCGTTATTTAGAATTAAATATCCAAACTATCCACGTCCGACGGCTATAAGACACCTTCCACGGCTATAAGACACCTTCCAAATGTTTGAATAAGTCGCACTTAGTTTGACGCCAGGCTGGATGGCATCGAAGATATCACCACCTCCCAGCAAAAAAAGTATCGCCAACAAAACGAAGAAAATGTTCTTTTTAGATCCGGAAATGGTGGAAAGTGGTGAAAAAAATAAACAATGAATGGTGTTGTCATAGAGCGGAAGTCATCTAGTGAAGATTGTTAGGTATAGATTTTCGCATTAGTTCGTCAATTGGTGAGCTATTTCAGTATTTAAGATTTCATTTGAAAAATAAGAAAATCTCTAAGAAATTACTGTTTGTTTTAATTTTTGCGATTTATATCTTTACGTATAGTCGTTTTGAACCATATTAGCACATTCCGTTTGTAACACATCGAAATATTGGTCTGTGATCCCATAAAGTATATATATATATATATATATATATATATATATATATATTCCGGACCGTAGTAGTTCTTAATGTAGGTCGGATGGTATTGCAAATGGGACATATCGGACTTTTAGGTATAGCCCCCATATAAACCGATTCCCAGATTTGACTTTCGGAGCCTCTGGGAGGAGCATATTCCATCAAATTTGGTGAAATTGGGTACATGATGTTATTATGAAATTTGGCTCTTTAAATATTGGATCATATCGTTTCATAATTATTTATAGACTCCTCTATTCAAAACGAAACCCTCTTTTTAATTTAATATATACATAGATTAAAGGTAATGACTTGGGAAGAACTTCCAATACTTTTTGTCGGATCAAGATGAAAAAGTATTTAAATTTCTCGTACGTACTCTCGGTCGTTTAGGGAATTTACAAATTGCACAATTCGAAAAGTATTTCTTGTCAGTGAATGCAATGTTCGGAAATGCACCACGATCGTGCTAACGCAGCAGCTTTCTTACTCTTTTCAGTGGTGTCACATCCCTTTTTGGTGTAGGATCTTGGGGTTGTTTTCCTTTTAATGTCGAATCCTTTCGATCGAAAGACACTTATTTTCCACTACATGACTTTTTTTGCAAAAATAGTGTGTTTAATGTCGAACGGCATTAAACCAAACATAAATCATTTTATTTTATTTATTTCATATTGTAAATTGTCGCTTCATTCTATTTTTCGTACATTTACATTCGTCAACATTTCTTCAAACTATTCATTTCATACCATTTTATGTTTGACGTTTGTTTTTAGTTTTTCATTCCTTATTAGAATAAATGTTATAAACAACAACATCAACAATAACAACACTCAACGTCATCTACAGCCAGTGTAGAGAGTGAGTGTTCCAATTGTTGTTGCAAAATATCAATTCTTCTTCGCTTTGCCCTTGTTCAACATAAAGGGAAGCAAGAAGTCAGTTGGCCGTCAGCGTTGCCACAACGAAATTTTATTTTGGACCAAATTTTTTCAAAAATCGGACCAAAATTCCCTCCAGCGGACCAATTTTCCAATTTCGAAGAAAAATGCCTTAAAACGTATTTTATTGTTGTACATAGTACTTTGATTAAAAAAGTAAAGTAAACAGAAAGGACTGATATGATTTAGTGGCTGACAAAGTAATCAAAATGTCGACTTATCAACGTTTTTTAAAATTTTAGAAAATAGACTTTTTGAAAAGGTCGAATTTTAAAGTCAATTTTAGTTGACATCAAAACTCGAAATTCAATATTACAAAAAGTTGATTTAATCTTCCGACTTAGAGGAAGTTAAAGACCACAACAGTTTATATTGCCTTTGCCCCATGAAGACCCTACTTGAGAGAATACAATAGATTTCCGAATTTTTCATCCAATTTGCTGTAGTGTTACTTCGCACCCATAATTTTATGCGGAAAATGTGGTCCATATGGGCCCATATTCTTATATAGCTCAATCCTAACACTCCACTTCTTGTGCACATTCGAGTATTGCGGTTAAAATTGTCCAAAAAATATGAAACCTGACCCAAGACGCGAAATTTTCATTCGATTTTCTGTGATTGAAATGGTATCTAATCCCACATTGAAAAAAAAAAACGTTCACGGTTTCATAGATTTTGTCCTTGTCCTTATCGACTACAAGGGAAAATTATTTTATGTTTCAAATAAAAAACGACTTTAAAATAGAGTGTTAAAATATATCCCTCATATGCAAAAAAGTTAAAGAAAACTTCTAGCCTACTTTTACTATATAAATTCCTTCAATAAACTGTCAATAAATTATTTTGCATATGGTCATATATTTTTAAACGCTTTTTAGTTGTATACTCAAGAAATTTTCTTTCATGTTAGGATACCCACTTTTAAGTCAAATCGTTTAACTATAAAGACAAAACAACTTCATTGAAAAGTTTATCGACTTTTGGACAAGGAGAAAACTTTACATCAGAGAAATGAGTCTTCTGTGCTAAGCAAAATTCGCATTCGTATTTAATAACATGAAATAGTCGGCCTCACGACAATATTTTTTTCAGTGCATAGATACTATTGAATATGTGATAAACATTTTAAATACTAGAAAAAATTTATAAATATGACCAAATTTATGAAAATGGACCAAAACGGACAAAATTCCGTTTGGTCCGACCATCGGACCAAATTTTAAAATTAGAAATCTTTTGGACCAATTTTGGTCCGATCGGACCAAAATGGCAACGCTGTTGGCCGTTGACTTTCGTTAAATTCGGCACGGGTGACATTACAACATACAAGCAAAAAAAGATAAACATCAAACATTATTAAATGAAATCAAACTGCAACAAATCAAATAATTTCAAACTAGAAGAAAACAGTTAATATTAAACAAATGTGAATTGTGAACTTATTTCATAGAAAATAAAACATATTAACGGCCATTTTCATGTAGCTCCGTTAGGCTTTAACTGTCAGTTAACAGAAAATAAATTGCAAATATCTTCTCTCCAGTTAACTTTAACTGAAAAATTTTCGTCAGTTAAGTTCCTAACTGGCATATGGAATATATATGAAAGATGACAGCTTCGTCCATAATACGGTTTAAAATTGGTTAGTTAACGTAACACTAACGGAGCTTTATGAAAATGGGGGTAAATAATGTAAATCAAACAAACAAAAGTGTTTTAAATCAAAGAGAACATAATGACATTTTTACACTGTTAGAAAAATATGTTTTTCATATGTTCCGATATAAACAATATGTGTTTCGGGCACAATTTTTAAACACAATATATTTAAGTGCAAACATGTAATGTTCCTAAACTAACACAAAATGTTTGGGACACATATGTTAATATGTTAGAATATATTATGTTTGGGGCATGAATGTTTCATAAAAATAATATGTGTGAATGTATACATATATAAATTTACAAATTTCGAGTAAACATATATATGTTGTGATACTTTATTCAGAGAGAGAGAGAGTTAGTATAGAGAAAGAAATAGAGATGGAAACCGGGAGGGTTGAATGAATAGATATCAACATAACACAGCGAGAATGAAATGAGAGCAATTTCTGTGAAACCGCTTGTATGTAGTTTCGGAAAACTGTTTCATGATAAGGCCAAACATGTAATATGCTTAAGTCTAAATATTATTTAATTTGAATATTAGAATGACTATTCGGAATAAAGAGAATAGAAATTCGGAACCAAGAGAATAGACATTTGAAAAAAACAGCATATTTGTATTACAGAAAAAGATGCGAAGAACTCAAAAATTATCTGAGGAAATGGGCACAATCTTCTTTGAGGAATTCTACCAAGCATATACTATTTTTGGATTCAAAGTGCTTCCAAACATATAATATGCTCACATAAAACAAACATATTAATGTTTCGGCAGTATCCAATAATATATGTGCTTCCTGCAAAATTTGTTTGGAACATATGTTAGAGAAGCGATTTTTTTGAAGGTGTAGAGGTCACTTCAAATACACCCCATCAAAGTCCCATATAACTTTAGTGGGAATTCACGCCCCAATAAAACATTTGGTCCTTCGAGCCGGATAAGTGTGTTTTTAATGGGAAATAAATTTTATTAAAAACGTTCAATGATCTTTTTAACATAAAAAAGCAATAGCAAACCTATCTATACAAATTTTCCGTGAAGTGAACTTTATAAAAAAAACTTTACAATTTCCCCGAAATATGCAAATTTCGTGACATTAAAGAATTTTAAAATCTGCAATACACTAAGAAAAATTTGTCTCCCAAATTAAAATTTGAAAAATTGATATATTTATGGGTAAAACGTTTATTTCTTTCACATTCAACAATTAGTTGCTACCAAAAATATTGCACTTTAAATATTTTTGACAATTTTCTGACGTTCTCATGTTATAAAAGATACAGTGCGAATTAAATTAACTTTTTGTTTACAAATAAAAAGTTTGGTTTTAGTATAAAATAGCGAATACAGATATTTTTAGACTACACAGATTTTTACCAACATTAATTTATATGGTAAATATCATTTATCTTTCAATGTGTACATTTTAAGACGTAAGCACTTGTTTTTTGTATCTTAACTTCCAAAACTTTTGGCTAAACACTGTGCATTGATATCAACATATGTATAGGAAAGATGGTTTCGAAATGTTTTCCTGAACGACTGTTCTCTTTCTTGGCACAATAAAATGACAAAGACACTAGAGATATTTGCGAATTTTGTACCCTTTTTTCTGAGGGGAGTTGACGAAAGTGTACAAATATAGAGTTTTCCCAAATAGATCAGTTCCTTGTATGAGTCCATGTGTGTGAGTATGTGGGATAGAATTGGAGGGAATATATTTTCTGTGTGTTGTAGCGTTTTTTGTTTGTTTTGTATGTATGTATATGTATGTGTGCTTTAGTGCTTTGTATTTCAAATCAAATTAAAATCACTTTGTTTCCATTAAAATTGCCTTTATTTTTACTCGATATAATTGGAAGCTTTTAAGAGAAAATCCATTTACATTACAGGAGGCCTTCTATTATCATACATTGCTGAAAGCATAACGCTCTCTCACACAGATAGACACCCGCCAGCATAAAGGATATTGTTTTTTGTAAACCCACATACGCACACACTCGCCTGCAAAACAACCAAAGTAATAGTTCATATGGCAATGTAACGGATATACTATGAATGCGAATCACTTTTTGGTATCCTTACGTCGACATTGTGTGGCTGAAATGTGGCGACATTGGCTCCAATTCTTTTTGTGTGGATTTTTCCAAGGGTAAGACTATAATGCTCTCATGTGTAGAGACAAATTTTTCTTTGGTCTTTATTTCATTAAAATAATGGCTGGCCTACAATGTTGGCAGGATGCGCGAATCGAAACAACAGATAGGCATATCCACGCATGAAAACACACGTTGTTTTTATCCTTGTTGCTATTTGCTGGGACAAACAATGGTGCCTTTATCCTTCTGAGTTGTAACGAATACAAAATGTGGCATTAAGAAAATATTTTGCTTTCAATTTATCCAGAAAGAACGTGAGGGTGCCATCGATCGAGGGTCGCGTTTTGTTTTTTTATCAGAAACAACTGGAGGCAAGGACAACTGATTAACGAGCTGGATTTAATGGAAATTGAAGTACCTCTTATTTGGCCCATAGGCATATATAAAGGTTGTGTTACGAGTTTTGTTATGAATACTGTACACCCTGGCCAATATCCACATAATATATAAGGGAGCGGATGCGTGACAGACCAATTCCCTCGAAAAAAAATATTGCAATAACATCGAAAGGAGTGTATAACTCATGCATTAAATGCCTTCATTGAATTGAGTAGCATGGATGGATATGACGAATAACGAATACGGGGTTATGGAAAGCGGGTTTTGCATAGAGCATTCGAATTGAATTGAACCTCTACACCCAGGATGCACTGACTTTTGCTACCTCAAGTATTTGAGAATTGATTCAATAAACATTGGAAATGGTAAAGTTTTTCACCGGTTGTGTGTCTAAGTGGACAAAGTGTTTAAGCACGAAGGCCCCTTACTTACCTAGCACTTAGGTTCTCTCCATATTTTCTGAAGAACTAAAGCAAATTGCTTAATTTACGCTGGAAAAATTAAAAGTTGAAAAAGAGCTATCAGTTTATTTTTAAAGTTAGACATATTTTTAAGTAATAATTATAGTTGGAGCGATTTCATACTAGTTCGTGGCAGTGAACATATTCATTTTTCAAATCGCGAAAGTTTTTTCTAAAACCGTGGAAGTTTCGAGTTGATTTTTCATAAACATGACCTCCGAACATCAGTTTCTTTTAATATCTACTTGCTAATCGGACTTTTTTTTTGGTGAGTAAAACATGGGGCAAAATCAGAGACCATGCACTCAGAGAAAAAGGGATTACTTGGATGAAAAGATTTTCACCTTCCCTTAAGGAGTTTGGTATTGAGCCAAAGATGCTGCTTCTTTGAAATAAATCAAAGATTCTGTATTTCAGTTAACTTAAAGATTATTTCTTTAAGTGACAAATATTTTCTTTACTTTAAGGGAAGTTCGCCTAACTTCGATGACACACAATTTGAGCGGAGGAATGTAAATTTCAAATATTTGTGTCGTAAATTTAAAGAAAGACATTTCAAGAATAAAGATTGTGACTTTCTTTGAATTAAAAATTCTTTATTTTAAAGAAGTTTGTTCCTAACATTGTGTAAATTTTGTCTCCTAAAATTTTGCTAGCATAATCTTTCTTATAAAGTCAATATGTTTTTTTCAGTGTTTACAGTAACTCTTCGCTTCCAAAGGATACCATCAAAAAGGGGTTCAATAACATCCACGGTCCTGTAAAACGAGTTCTTTGTCAGTTTAAAAACCTAAATTATAACAGGTTGGCTGAGAAGTCCCCGGTCTGACACATAGATGGCGTCGCTAGTATTAAATGCATATTATTTTATATAGTACCAAACTTCAAATGATTCGTGTCAAAATTTGACGTCTGTAAGTCAATTAGTTTGTGAGATAGAGCGTCTTTTGTGAAGCAACTTATGTTATTGTGAAAAAATGGAAAAAAAGGAATTTCGTGTTTTGATAAAATACTGTTTTCTGAAGGGAAAAAATACGGTGGAAGCAAAAACTTGGCTTGATGATGAGTTTCCGGACTCTGCCCCAGGGAAATCAACAATAATTGATTGGTATGCAAACTTCAAGCGTGGTGAAATGAGCACGGAGGACGGTGAACGCAGTGGACGCCCGAAAGAGGTGGTTACCGACGAAAACATCAAAAACAATCCTTAAAGATATCAAAAGAACGTGTTGGTCATATCATTCATCAAAATTTGGATATGCGGAAGTTCTGTGCAAAATGGGTGCCGCGCGAGCTCACATTTGATCAAAAACAACAACGTGTTGATGATTCTGAGCGGTGTTTGCAGCTGTTAACTCGTAATACACCCGAGTTTTTCCGTCGATATGTGACAATGGATAAAACATGGCTCCATCACTACACTCCGGAGTCCAATCGACAGTCGGCTGAGTGGACAGCGATCGGTGAACCGTCTCCGAAGCGTGGAGAGACTCAAAAGTCCGCTGGCAAAGTAATGGCCTCTGTTTTTTGGGATGCGCATGGAATAATTTTTATCGATTATCTTGAGAAGGGAAAAACCATCAACAGTGACTATTATATGGCGTTATTGGAGCGTTTGAAGGTCGAAATCGCGGCAAAACGGCCCCATATGAAGAAGAAAAAAGTGTTGTTCCACCAAGACAACGCACTGTGCCACAAGTCATTGAGAACGATGGCAAAAATTCATGAATTAGGCTTCGAATTGCTTCCCCATCCACCGTATTCTCCAGATCTGGCCCCCAGCGACTTTTTTCTTGTTCTCAGACCTCAAAAGGATGCTCGCAGGGAAAAAAATTGGCTGCAATGAAGAGGTGAATGCCGAAACTGAGGCCTATTTTGAGGCAAAACCGAAGGAGTACTACGAAAATGGTATCAAAAAATTGGAAGGTCGTTATAATCGATGTGTCGCTCTTGAAGGGAACTATGTTGAATAATAAAAACGAATTTTGGCAAAAGAATGTATTTTGCTTTGTTTTTTAGTCCCTGGGACTTATCAGCCAACCTGTTTTTTTTTTAATTTAGACTCTTCTATTTGAAGCTTTTTTTATATTTAATCAAAAATGTCAATTGAAAAACTCGGATATGACCATTCACTACACATTTTTGTCCTTGAACTTTAAATAAATCACTCGATGGGCACAAATATCAGTGCTATGTTACTAAGACCATAGATTACCAACTTTTCAAATCATTTTCGATTGTCCCATTGGATAATCCGTTTGTCCCAAAGGTATTTTAAACTCCTCACACTGACCTTTTTACAATTTTATTTTGCCATAAATAAATCTCCCATTCGAGTTTATTCTACGCATGGAAAAAGTCTTAAAGCCCATCATACGACAAAACTTACGATTGATTTTCACAAACAAAAAGTCCCTCAATCGAGTTTAGATGCTTTTTATTTGGTAATTTATAACATGCCTAGTCCTTGGTCAATCCATTAGCATAGCGGATGAGTCGGATAAATACACTGAGCCTTTGTTGAGAGCGTTACAGTAACATAACAGCACATTGTGGCCACATTGTTGGGATTGAATGCAGGATGGTCATAGGTTTTACATTCTTTCCATTGAATGGTAGTAAATTCTTCAACAGGGATTTGCAAAAGATTGTATTATTGCTGTATAGTGTTCATGTGTGAGGGGACATTCCAGGACCCCCTGGTGGTCAATAGCTTGGATGAGATAGAAAGAGCGGTTGAAGCAAATCAAACAATAACAAGGATACAACTCACTATTATGTAATCCTCCTTCTTATGGTAGGTCCACAAAACAACAACAATAGCAGCAGCAGCATAAACGAGCACAATCAGCCACCCTCCTTATTATGATCACACAATTCGAAGGACCATAGACTACAATACCTATGGATGTGGGTGCGTATTCCAAATGGCAAAGGAATGTGAAAAGTGTAGTATGACATTGAGTGAATGGTAGAATGTGGAACTATAGGGTCATATATAAACAATTACTTCTGACTACAAATCGGTTGAAACCCCCAATGGAGATGGCAGCTCATGTACGTAGGCCTCTACATCCACTGGGTGGTATGAGTGAAGATCCGGAGATTCTAGGTGGGTGGATTATCAAACAATGGAGACGATTCCATATACACAGACGCATAAAAGGTTTTCATTAAATAGCTTCGATGACAATCGTCCTGACAAGGATGAAGACCATGAAGATGATGATGATGATGGTGGTGATGGTGATGGAACTGTAATGAAATTGTATTAAATGACTGTGTCAGAGTATGATTGCCTATGTGTGTGTGTGCGGTGGCCTTTGTGAGCATTTGCAGACATTACTATCGCCTCACTTGTTATTGTGGTCCCAGTAGCTTTTGCCTAGATTGCTGAGCTGTACTCATTTGTGGTGGTGTGGTTTCGGAAGAACGATATTCTCTGATAATGGTGTGAACAAAAGCAAATGCCAGTCACTCGGACAATGGAGACACGGAGAGTAACCTCACAAATTAATTGTAAAAGATATTGAAAAGGAAAAAAATGTTTATTCATTATTTGTATCTGGTTAAGCGAACGTACAAACACTCCAATATTCGCACACACACTCACAAATAACCACACAGAAGAGTGAATAATTTCATTTGAACACCAGCAACAACAAAATATCAGCACTGAATAAGGTCAATAACAACAACAAACGGCAAATAATACAACGAAAATACAAAACGACCACATGCCAAACGAACAACAAATGCTTTGTTTTGCTTTGCTACATTGGCCCATACAATTGCCCACATACACGCACACACATTCCCTTATAATGTTGGCTTTTACTAAGGTAGGTAAGTGTGCGTAATTGGCATTTGTGGGATATACCCTGCAAACATTTTCTATCGAAAGTTTATCGAAGTAGTTTCGCATTGGAAGATAAAACTTTCATAGGCGATATCATTTTCCTATCGGGTTCGATTCCTGCTTCGACCGAACACCAAAAAGTTTTTCAGCGGTGGATTATCCCACTTCAGTAATGCTGGTGACATTTCTGACATTTCTCTAAGTGGTTTCACTGCAATGTGGAACGCCGTTTGGAATCGGCTATAAAAAGGAGGTCCCTTGTCATTGAGCTTAACATGGAATCGGGCAGCACTCAGTGATAAGAGAGAAGTTCACCAATGTGGTATCACAATGGACTGAATAGTCTAAGTGAGCCTGATACATCGGGCTGCCACCTAACCTAACCTAACCTATCCCCGCTCGGGAACAAATGTCCCACTATGCGATAGTGTTCTCGCTGAATCGAACCAGTGACTAAAAGAAGTAAAAAAAAGCGATAGTTATTTTAAAAAAATAAAAATGATGATCGACCGCACCGAGTGTTGAACTCGGAACCTTTTGTTTTAAAGTCGGAGGCTCTCCCTCTGTACTACCCACGCTCTTTGGTTGGTAGTGGCTTTTTACACACATGTACTCTCAAAGAGTTGCTTTTGAAAAATTCCTAATGTCGTTGTATGGAGTCTATATTTAGATTTTTGATCGCTGTTCGAGTCGAATTTGTTTCGAAACGGAAACACCCCACGCGATAGTTGTTTTTATTGTTGTTGTGCTTGAGATTTTACTACCAGAAAACTTTCTGGCGATCCGAAGTAGTGACATTTTAGCGAAAGACGATAAAACAATCAACCAAATGCTTGCAGGGTATGTCATTGAAGGTATGTATATTTGCTAATTCACTCATACACACTCGGGTTAACATTTGAAAAAATATTTCAACAAAAATGGGTTTGATCTGAGGCTAATTTATTGTAGTATTTAATTACAACAAATATATTAATAAAATTAGAGAAAGAGTAAAGTAAATGAAAACAAAAATAATTATTTTGAAATAATATGCTGGAAATAATTGTAATCTTTTCCGTTTGTATTCTTAAAATATATGTAAATTGAATTTGGAAAAAAAAGGTACGAATCCACCGTACACACGCAGAGAAGGAATATGATCACCACAACCATGTTTAGAGAGCAAAATGTAATTTTTGGACGGAGAACATGTAACATGTTTTCGGCAACCATGTTATTTTCTCAAAAAGCTTATGTCAGACTTCGGCATCCATGTATATGTTTGCCGAGAAAACAACATTTTTGCGACAAAAAAGTTCCACGATCACCGTCCAAAAATAACATTTTGCTCTCGAAACATGGTTGAGGTGATCATATTCGTTCTCTGCGTGCAGATAATGAGCCGGCTTATTTATTAATCTCTCGAAGCATGATACAAAAAAAAAAAAAAATAGAAAAATTATGCTGGATTTCAAAATTTCGGGTTGACTTTTGCAATATCTATAATAATTAGAATTACGTTTTAAACATTACATAAATATAAATAATAGTAAATTTATCATAGCCATACTATTGCTCTACACGGACGAATAGGACTGTGTAAAGCAATAGTATACCCTGTGCCACACTGTGGAACAGGGTATTATAAGTTAGTGCATATGTTTGCAACACCCAGAAGGAGACGAGATAGATACATGGTTTCTTTGGCAAAAATGCTCAGGGTGGGCTCCTGAGTCCATATAGCCATGTCCGTCTGTCCGTGAACACATTTTTGTAATCAAAGTCTAGGTCACAGTAGGACCAATCGATTTCAAATTTGGCACAAGTATGTGTTTTGGCTCAGAATAGAACCTTATTGATTTTGGAAGAAATCGGTTCAGATTTAGATATAGCTCCCATATATATATTTCGCCCGATATGGACTTATATGGCCCCAGAAACCAGATTTTTACCCTACTTTTCTTAAAATTTTGCACAAGAAGAACAATTAGTACTATAGTCAAGTGTGCCAAATTTTATTGAAATCGGTTCAGATTTAGATATAGCTCCCACATATATCTTTCGCCCGATATGGACTAATACGGTCCCAGAAGCCAGAGTTTTACTCCAATTTGGTTGAAATTTTGCACTAGGAGTACAGTTAGTAGTGTAGTCAAGTGTGCCAAATTTGATTGAAATCGGTTCAGATTGAGATATAGCTCCCATATATATCGTTCGCCCGATTTACACTCATATTATATGGACTGACAACTCTAAATGTTGATCCATGTATACTCAGGCTGTTACACGAACTGCTAATGAAGAGACGTATTTCAGCCACACTAGGACAAGCAAACATACAAAAGTATGTGAACAGAGGCACTCCCCAAGGAGGAGTTCTATCACCTCTTCTTTGGAATGTTGCTATAAATAGCCTTCTCGTTACTCTAGAAAAAGAAAGGATAAAAGTGGTGGCATACGCAGATGATGTAGCTCTGGCAGTCAGGGGAAAATTCCCATCCACAATCAGAGATATTATTCAGAGGGCCCTCCGGATGACTGAACAATGGGCGAAAGACAATGGTCTTGGGGTAAATCCTGCAAAGACAGAATTGTCATGTACTGCAAAGATCGCAAAACTCCCACGGTTAGGCCTATTTCCTTAGGGGGTATTGAAATTCCCTTTGGGGAACTGCGAAGCGGATGAGTTGGCAAGGCTAGGGACTACCTTACATATTCCAGGGGAACTAGAATTTGTTGGTATGCCCCTAGCTACCTGCAAGCTCATGCTGCGTGAGAAGGCTGTTACGATGGCAAATGTTCGATGGGAGAATTGCAAGGGTTGTAACGACACCAAGCAAATATGGCCCCATTTCAACTTAAACCGCACACTAGATATGCTAATGCTCTCGAGACGTCAGGTATCACTCCTGATATCTGCTATAACGGGTCGCTGCCTGATAGGAGATTTTGCAAAAACTATTGGCGCGAAGTATAATGACTATTGTATGAGCTGTCATGATGCGGAGGAAAAAGAATCAATTCTTTTTGAGTGTCCTGCATTTTGTGTAAAGCGTAAGCAACTTTTAGGAGCATATAGCTTCAGATTACTGGCGGATCTGGAAAACGTTAACTTAAGCAGTCTGCTAATATTTTTGGAACAATCTGGTTGGTTCAACAAAGAAAAATAATCAAGAAGGTTCAGCGGTTAAAACTAGAAGTGCCCATATGTAATATGTACTTTTAGTTAATGTGGTATCACAATGGACTGAATAGTCTAAGTGAGCCTTAATCTTAATCGGGCTGCCACTTTAACCTAACCTAACCTACACTCATATGACCACAGTGGCCAATCTTTACGCCGATTTAATTGAAATTTTGCATAGGGAGTAGAATTAGCATTGTAGCTATGCGTGCCAAATTTGGTTGAAATCGGTTCAGATTTAGATATATCTCCCATATATATCGTTCGCCCGATTTACACTCATATGACCACAGAGGCCAAATTTTTGCTGCGATTTAGTTGAAATTTTGCACAGTGAGTAGAATTAGCATTGTAGCTATGCGTGCCAAATTTGGTTGAAATCGTTTCAGATTTAGATATAGCTCCGATATATATGTTTTTCTGATTTCGACAAAAATGGTCATAATACCAACATTTTCCTTGTAAAATCGCCACTGCTTAGTCGAAAAGTTGTAAAAATGACTCTAATTTTCCGAAACTTCTAATACATATATATCGAGCGATAAATCATAAATAAACTTTTTCGAAGTTTCCTTAAAATTGCTTCAGATTTAAATGTTTCCCATATTTTTTTACTAACATTGTGTTCCACCCTAGTGCATTAGCCGACTTAAATTTTGAGTCTATATATTTTGTAAAAGTCTATCAAATTCTGTCCAGATCGAGTGATATTTAAATGTATGTGTTTGGGACAAACCTTTATATATATATAGCTCCCAAGACATTTGACGGATGTGATATGGTATCGAAAATTTAGATCTACAAAGTGGTGCAGGGTATAATATAGTCGGTCCCGCCCGACTTTAGACTTTCCTTACTTGTTTTCATATGTTTCGGTGTAAAAATTATATGTTTGGAATTCAAATTTTAACACATTATTCTGAAGTGCAAGCAAATAATGTTCTTAAATTAGCATAACATGTTTGTGACATATATGTTAATATGTTAGAACATATTATATTTGGGACATAACATTTTCTAAATATAATATATGTGGATGCAAACATGCATTAATTTAGAAATTACCTATAAACATATATGTGTTTAGAAAGAGAGACCGAGGGTGTATACAGGAAAAGTAAAGATGGCGAATGAGAGAGAAAATGAAAAACATCAACACAGCACTGTGAGGCCAAAAGTTCAACTTGAAGGAATATGTAAAATGTAAATGTTTGTGATTGTTTGCTGACTTTTATATTTTGTATGTGGTGTATAACATTCAAATAAATTATATTAATTATTTTCTTATTTGTAATCCAATCCACGTTTATTTATTGTATTTTGCTGCAAGTAAAACTGGAAGTACCTTAAAAATATATATGCCTAAGGTGAAACATAATATGTTTGAACAACACAAACAATATTTTGTTCGGCCAAATCCCCAAAATATATATGATTGAAGCAGAAAGGGTTTGGGAGTATATGTTAGAGACGCGTTTTTTCTTCGAGGGTGTAGGCGGTCAAGTTTAGTACCTTCTATCTCAGATTTTCGTAAAAACATTTCACTTTCGCTCGATAATACTATCTACTAGAGGTCTGCATCGAATAACTTTTCATTACATGTATGCAATTCGCTGTCGAATATAGTACATACACTGTCTTTCTCTCAGAGCGCAAGTAGTGAAGTGAGGAGAACACTTGCTTGTCAAATACCACCAAGTACTTATCCGAAACAATATGTATTCCGAAAAAAAGGAACAATAAAAATGCAAGTACTTGAGAAAAAGTACAACATGGATTCTCTTGACTTCACGTTATACCACAAGTATTTCTCAGTTATGTACGAAGCAAAATTTTCCATTGTTATTAATCATAGATATGTATGTATGTCACATATATCATATATTTATGTATGTCACACACTTACCTTAACATTTGCCGTTCTTTATAACAAACCGAAAACATATATTATGGAGAGTAACTGTTTTTTGTATTTCTGAAACTGCACGTTGTACATGGAGTACACTATGAAGTTTTGTTCTCGCAACATACTCGACGTGATCACTCTGAGTACACTTCAATAAGAGAGAAAGAGGAATATGTGTTTGTTGGTAGTGAAGACATCAGAGTAGCAACAAGAAGTTACTCGTGGCTTTTGGTGTTCATCAAAATGTGTACCAATTGTTTTGCGACTCTCTCAAATAGATGTACTCATGTAGCAAGTACACGTGTACTCTTCATTTACAAATGGAATTGTGCAGACCTCTACTATCTACATTTTTCAATCATATACAAAAATTATTTGCCAAAATACATAAAAACACGCAAAGTTACTTAAATTTGAAAAAGTAGTACAAATTACCTCTACAGGATAAGTAATCCACTCGAATATTTTGGCTTTTTGTTGATAACAATAATTGGGAAAGGCCGCAACCACTTTATGTACTTGACTTGCCCTACTTATAATAGGTTGGCTGATAAGTCCCCGGTCTGACACATAGATGGCGTCGCTAGTATTAAATGCATATAATTTTTATATAGTACCAACCTTCAAATGATTCGTGTTAAAATTTGACGCCTGTAAGTTAATTAGCTTGTGAGATAGAGCGTCTTTTGTGAAGCAACTTTTGTTATTGTGAAAAAATTGACAAAAAGGAATTTCGTGTTTTGATAAAATACTATTTTCTGAAGGGAAAAAATCAAAATACGGTGGAAGCAAAAATTTGGCTTGATAATGTGTTTCCGGACTCTGCCCCATGGAAATCAACAATAATTGATTGGTATGCAAAATTCAAGCGTGGTGAAATGAGCACGGAGGACGGTGAACGCAGTGGACGCCCGAGGTGGTTATCGACGAAAACATCAAAAAAATCCACAAAATGATTTTGAATGACCGTAAAATGAAGTTGATCGAGATAGCAGATGCCTTAAAAATATCAGAGGAACATGTTCGTCATATCATTCATCAATATTTGGATATGCGGAAGCTCTGTGCAAAATGGGTGCCGCGCGAGCTCACATTTGACCAAAAACAACAACGTGTTGATGATTCTGAGCGGTGTTTGCAGCTGTTAACTCGTAATACACCCGAGTTTTTCCGTGGATATGTGACAATGGATGAAACATGGCTCCATCACTACACTCCTGAGTCCAATCGACAGTCGGCTGAGTGGACAGCGACCGGTGAACCGAAGCGTGGAAAGACTCAAGAGTCCGCTGGCAAAGTAATGGCCTCTGTTTTTTGGGATGCGCATGGAATAATTTTTATCGATTATCTTGAGAATGGAAAAGCCATCGACAGTGACTATTATATGGCGTTATTGGATCGTTTGAAGGTCGAAATCGCAGCAAAACGGCCCCATATGAAGAAGAAAAAAGTGTTGTTCCACCAAGACAACGCACCGTTCCACAAGTCATTGAGAACGATGGCAAAAAATCATGAATTGGGTTTCGAATTGCTTCCCCACCCACCGTATACTCAAGATCTGGCCCCCAGCGACTTTTTCTTGGTCTCAGACCTCAAAAGGATGCTCGCAGGAAAAAATTTGGCTGCAATGAAGAGGTGATCGCCGAAACTACCTACTGTGAGGCAAAACCGAAAGAGTACTACCAAAATGGTATCAAAAAATTGGCCGTTATAATTGTTGTATCGCTTTTGAAGGGAACTATGTTGAATAATAAAAACGAATTTTGACAAAAAATGTGTTTTTTTTGTTAGGCCGTGGACTTATCAGCCAACCTGTTAATCCACTCGAATATTTTTGCTATAACTCTTTTTGTTGATAACAATGATTGGGAAAGGCCGCAACTACTTTATGTATTTGACTTGCCCTACGTATTTACTTTTACTTTATGCCCTGAAAAATATATAAACTTGATATGAAAAATTATGCGACTTAAATTTTAGGACGTGCAAATTGAACGTAAGTAAATAAATTTAATTAAAAGAAATATAATAATTTTAGCTTCAAACATTTCTTTCTCCAAAATTATGAGTTTGAAATTGTTTAACTACCAAAATAAACCTAATGGTAAAAAATTTATTTTTTTGTTCTCTTTTTAGTTGTACTAACAACAAATAGACAAAAAATTGTAATTTTGATTACCTACCTCAATTAGTTCATGAGATATATAAGTATGTTCTGAAAACTTGATTCTGGAATTGTGACCAAATGTTCTTACGAAAATAGCCACCTATGATATTTATCGAAATGTAAGAAAAAAAAAAACGAATCCAGAAAAATATCGCCTATAGTCCTTGTATAAATGTCCATTTACCAGAGACATACAGTAGAAAGGTAATCTCAAAATTTCCTATTTTTCTTTTATTTTTAAAGAAGTTTATAAAAATGCAATTTAGAGCTCACCAATATGGGAAATATTTATAGCTTATTTAGATTAAAGTCTCTACTTTAGAATAACATCGGGATATAAATCGAAACCAAGTGGGGAAATAGAATTTGTTGTCGTTTTCCAATGTCCTCCTAAATGGACGTCGGTAGTGAAAAAGTTAAACTGACATTTATAGCTTCGCTAATATCTGGATTTATGACAAAACCCCATAAATCTAAAAACACAGTCTTACAGGGCAGAGAAAATACACTTTTAAGGGGTCACAAAAACTTCTGTAGAAAACATCTTGCAAAATGCTTCATATTTATTTGAAAGACCTTTTCAATAGTTTATTTTTCCACTTGGGCAAATCCCCCTAGCTCCCCCCACCCCCATCCAGAGAAAATTAGGATTTACCGACTTATGTTGCTTTGTCATATGATATTTTATTTTAAAAAATAACATATCTTTATTTATGGTATTTTGTTGCATTGAATCCTGATCCTATACTGACTAAACACAACTAACCAACACAACTGCAGTTAAATATGCTCTTTTTTCTGTTATTCGACAAAACACCACGACTCGAAATATGTTGTTTTGTAAAAAAAAAATGGTCATCTACAGGAACCTAATGTGGACTTTGTGTTTTGCCAAAAATATCATACAAGTATCAAAAATCCGTAAGATGCGCCTTCAAAAACTACACACAACATAAAATTTGTGAGAAATTTTTCTATCTCGACTTGTGGGGTTTTGTCATAAGTCCACAGAATTTAATTTTAATTTTATTTCGAGAAATTAAAGTTTCAGTGCACGTTTGGCTACATATGTCATTAAGTAAATTACAAATGGGGAGTTCAATAACATTTAATTTATTGTGTAGTAGTAGAAATTAGCTTTGTTAAATCAATTTCACAGTTTTCGTCCTGTGACCTTTGCGTGATAGAATCTTGTAGTTTTTTTTGTTTGTTTGTTTGACAAACGTTAAACATTTGTAATTTGCATGTCAGTCTCAAAAAATCAAATACCATCCATATGTAGAACAATTGGCAAGATTACAGTTCAATAACTTGTGAAAACCTTTTTTGAATATAAAATTAACAGACTTTGACATACGTTGTTTGAAGATGGGACGAAAGAATTGAAATGAACACAATACAACGTTTTCTCCTTCCCCACTGTGCGACCTCTTTTATGGCATATGAATAATGTGCGGTGGTTGTCTGTCTACATACCACACATGTCCTTTGAACATAACAACGCCAACAATAAGACATAATGCATGAGACCACAAACCAATGTCTGCCCATTTAAATAAGTTGTACTCCACATAAATAAGAAAAAGGAAACATCGCAGCCAGGAACGGAAACGGAAGAAATGCTAGTGAATGAGAAGTAGAGGAATAATACTATGGAGAAGACACCTACATACACGACATCAAACACACATAAGAAAGCCAAAGACCATTTTTGGCTGCCAACAGGAAACCCATCCATTGAAACGACCTTGATTATAAATATTTTCAGGCCAATGCTCAAGTGTTTGTGTGTGTGTATGTATGAATGTGAAGTGGCATGTATTATGCGTACATATGAAGTGTGCTTGTGTGCACTGAGTTGTGTCAAATGGGCCTAAATGAACAGGTAGCAAGAAATCATTTAATTTTTTCTGTGCACACAGTGATTTCGTCGTATCCATCTGTAAAAGTCATATATCTCAGCCAAACAAGCGTCGTCAAAAAAGAAGTGAAAATGTTCCTTTTGGATCCGTAAGTGATACAAAATTGGCACAGAAGCGATGAATTGAACAGCCGTTGCACTGAATTTGCATCACTTCTTAAGGTCTTATAAAAATTCAGTGTTTTTGATGTGAATTAAGAAATTTTATGATATTTTGCTAAATATATAATTTATATAACTTTTTATAATTTTTTATGCATTCTAAGGCTAGTCTGAAAGATATGACTTCAAAAATTCGCAATTTTTCTAAAATGGATACTGCATTTTTTCGCAAAAAAAATTGGATGTTCTTCCAAAGGCACAACTTTAAAAGCACTTCCAGAAGATGCACTCCCAATGATGTTCTTTATTTTAAATACCCACGAAGTTCTTTTAATTCAATTTTTTTATAACTTGTTTTTTTCATACTTTTAATGGATAATTTTAACTTTTTTTGTTCCAAGTAGGTTAAAAACATAGTAAGAATTTGTCGACACAAATGCTAAATCCAATCTGAAAAAATTGTGAATTTTTGAAAATATTTGAGATCAAACGTTTCTAACAAGCGTTAGAATCCATTAAAAATTATAAAAATTAGTTATTTGACAAAATATCACACAATTTCTTAATTTACATCCAAAACATTGAATTCGGATCACACCTAAAGAAGTGATTCAAATTCAGTGCATCGACTGCTGAAATGGAGGACTTCCGCCCTATGACAAGCCCATGTTAAATTCATCGTTTCTGCGTCAATTTTTCACCACTTCCGGATCCAAAAAGAACATTTTCATTACTTTTTTGGCGACGCTTTTTTTGCTGGGATTTTATTAACCTATTTGAAAAAAATTAAAAGAATAATTTCCAAATTTAAGGAAAATTTCATTAAATTTTGTACCACTGAAAATCTTATGTATGAAGTTGACAAATTTGGCCGAATTTCATGCATCCTCCACAACACTTTATCCGGACTTGGACCGACCTTTGATTAAAAAATTAAGCAAATTAGAAATCATTTTGCGAGTTTGATCGAACTTTGGTTGTTGGTATGGATAAAATTAGTTTACTCTCAAAGAAATGTTTTATTGTCATATTTCAAAAATTTATAATTCTACCTCATTAACCTAAAATTTAAAATTAAATTTTATTTATAATTATTCATTGAATCGTAAATTTATGGAATTTTTAAAATTTGGGCCAACCAAGGACAGTAACTACTTCCTGAAAAATGGAGAAATCACCTTACAATGGACTTCATAGTCAGCAACCAAAGTTAATACAATTTTACTAAATTTGGTACAATCCACATTCATAAAGGACAATGATACTACAACCAATTGATAAACTTCTACACTCAAAAACAAAAAAAAAAAGATTACTTGGATCCAAAGATTTTGACCTTCCCTTTAAGATTTTGGTATTGATTCCGAGCCAAAGATGCGGCTTCTTTAAAATAAAGACATTTTTTAGCGACCTACTTAGCTTTAAAGCTAGGACCAAAAAAATAAAAAATAAGATACAGATTTTTATCAATTTTTCATTCTCTTTTCGCGATTTATTAATGAAGGTACTCACGTACAAACAAATGACTGTTTACAAATCCAAATTATAACGGATACTTCAAAGTTAAAAATGTTTTCTTAATTCCAAAAAAATTTTAAAACAAAAACTCTAAATCCTCAAAATATGTCTTAGCGTTTTTATCTCAAATCTAATGTTTCAATATTTCAGTTCATTTAAGGACAATTGATTTAAATCAAAAAGGTGTTTCTTTACTTTAAGGAAAATTAGCCTTAGTTCAAAGACATGCGACTTTAACGGAGGGACGCAAATTTACGAAAATTGTGTTCTAAATTTAACGAAAAAAATTTTGAAGCAAAGATTATAAACTTTATTATACCCTCCACCATAGGATGGGGGTATATTAACTTTGTCATTCCGTTTGTAACACATCGAAATATTGCTCTAATACCCCATAAAGTATATATATTCTGGGTCGTGGTGAAATTCTGAGTCGATCTGAGCATGTCCGTCCGTCCGTCCGTCTGTTGAAATCACTCTAACTTCCGAACGAAACAAGCTATCGACTTGAAACTTGGCACAAGTAGTTGTTATTGATGTAAGTCGGATGGTATTGCAAATGGGCCAAGTCGGTCCACTTTTACGTATAGCCCCCATATAAACGGACCCCCAAATTTGGCTTGAGATTGCTCTAAGAGAAGCAAATTTCATCCGATCCGGCTGAAATTTGGTACATGGTGTTAGTATATGGTCTCTAACAACCATGCAATAATTGGTCCATATCGGTCCACTTTTACGTACAGCCCCCATATAAACGGACCCCCAAATTTGGCTTGCGATTGCTCAAAGAGAAGCAAATTTCATCCGATCCGGCTGAAATTTGGTACATGGTGTTAGTATATGATCTCTAACAACCATGCAAAAATTGGTCCATATCGGTCCATAATTATATATAGCCCCCATATAAACCGTTCCCCAGATTTGATCTCCGGAGCCTCTTGGAGGGGCAAAATTCATCCGTTCCGGTTGAAATTTGCAATGTGGTGTTAGTATATGGTCTCTAACAACCATGCAAAAATTGGTCCATATCGGTCTATAGTTATATATAGCCGATCCTCAATCACACAAAAATTGGTCCATATCGGTTCATAATCATGGTTGCCACTCGAGCCAAAAATAATCTACCAAAATTTTATTTTTATAGAAAACATTGTCAACATGTTATTTCTATAGCAAATTTTGTCAAAATTTTGTTTCTATAGAAAGTTTTGTCAAAATTTTATTTCTATAGAAAATTTTGACAAAATTTTATTTCTATAGAAAATTTTGACAAAATTTTATTTCTATAGAAAATTTTGTCAAAATGTTATTTCTATAGAAAATTTTTTCCAAATTTTATTTCCATAGAAAATTTTGTCAACATTTTATTTTGTCAAAATTTTATTTCTATAGATACTTTAAACTTAATTATATACGTATTTAATCGGTCTTTTTTAGTTTAATATATACCACGTATGGACTATGTGGTATATATTACGGTGTTAGGAAGTTTTAAGATACCTTGCCATCGGCTTCAGTAGAAGTTTCTATGCGAACCATGGTGGAGGGTACATAAGCTTCGGCCTGGCCGAACTTACGGCCGTATATACTTGTTTTAATTAAAATTTCATTATTTTTCGCATCCTAAAATTTAGGTTGTGTAATGTTTAATGTCACGTAAATATTTTTTTCAGTGTAGTTTAAATCTTAAGACCGACAACCATCAATAAAAAATCGATTGATATTGACCTTCTGTTGGTGCACATAAAAAAGTAAATCTGATTATAAATCTTCTCAATAGTTTAGTGTTGTTACGGAGGACATGCCAATACCGAAATTTCATTAATACGGAAATCGTTAACTGACATTAAAAGTCTAGAGGTTCTTAAAAGCAATATTTAATAATTTAGGGAACTGAAAACGCGCAAAGAAATTTTTAAGATATCACGAAGTTATCTTAAAAATTTCTTTACTTTGCAATTTATGATATAAGCAAACTCTCCCATCAATGGTTGCTGCCCAATACTAGGTATAGCTAAAAACCAGTCGAGTCTGAAGAGCATTTCACTTTACGGTGAAACCACTTAGAGAAGTCTAGAAACACCAAGAAATGTCACCAGCATTAGTGAGAGGGGATAACCCACCGCTGAAAAACTTTTTGGTGTTCGATCGATGTTGGAATTGACATAACAAAAACTATGTTTTTTTCAATTTCGCATTCAGTAACACTTATTTAATAAATTCTTTTTCCTCATTAAGGGCCTATGTTGACACGGTTTTTTTAACTCAAAAGTCACAATGAGTCTTCATAGAAAAAAATTCCGTGGCTCTAACCGTAAACTAACGCTAAATTTAATTTTTTTTTTTTTGGAAAAAAATTATTTGTTGGTAGTTAATTTTTTCTTCTATGAGAGAACGTAATTTCGTGAAGTGCATTTAAAAAGTACAACAAAAGTGGTTTTAACAACGCTTTGTGGAAATCTCAAAATGTGGTGTACAATTTCTGCACGAGTTAGTTTATTCTTCCAAGTTTGCTTTTTTTCGGTGTTGATTTTATTTTGGGATCGATTTGCCACTTTTTCATGCAACGCCCCCGATTTAGGCCTTGGAACCCATTTTAACACCGCCCAGGCTAATAAAGGGTGATACGGTCAAAATTTGGTCAAAATAAACTTGACGTATTTCTTTCAATTTTGCATTTAAAAACCTTAACACCCCTCATTTTGAAGGTGTGTGTGTGTAGAATGTTGCTCCTATTTTGATTTTGGAATTCACTCTTCAGTTGTCAAAATGCCGTCCAAGCAAGAAGAGAAGCGTATCAAAATTTTGCTCGCGCATCGCGAAAATCCGAGCTACTCGCACGCAAAGCTGGCAAAATCGCTAAATGTTGCCAAATCAACCGTTACAAATGTAATTAAAGGGTTTGGGGAACGATTGTCGACAGCCAGGAAGTCTGAATCGGGGGGAAATCGAAAACCGGAACCCGCTGAGACGACAAAGAGAGTTGCCGGTAGTTTCAAGCGAAACCCTAACCTCTCTCTCCGAGATGCCGCAAATAAGCTGGGTGTATCGTCTACAACCGTGCATCGAGCCAAAAAACGAGCCGGACTATCGACTTACAAGAAGGTAGTGACTCCAAATCGCGATGATAAACAAAATACGACGGCCAAAGCGCGATCCCGGAGGCTGTACACGACGATGCTGACGAAGTTTGACTGCGTGGTAATGGACGACGAAACCTACGTCAAAGCCGACTACAAGCAGCTTCCGGGACAGGAGTTTTATATGGCAAAAGGAAGGGAAAAGGTAGCAGATATTTTCAAGCACATAAAACTGTCAAAGTTCGCAAAGAAATATCTGGTTTGGCAAGCCATCTGTACCTGTGGCTTGAAAAGCAGCATTTTCATAGCTTCCGGGACTGTCAACCAAGAAATTTACCTGAAAGAGTGTTTGAATAAACGTCTACTGCCTTTCCTGAAGAAACACGGTTGTTCCGTTCTGTTTTGGCCGGATTTGGCATCTTGCCATTACGGTAAAAAGGCCATGGAGTGGTACGCCGCCAACAACGTGCAGGTGGTTCCCAAGGACAAGAACCCTCCCAACACGCCAAAGCTCCGCCCAATTGAGAAAAACTGGGCTATTGTCAAGCAGCAGTTCAAGGCAAACTGGCTTTCAGCGGCGAAGAAGGTGGACAAGGTGGCTGTACAAAATCTGATGGCAGGTGTCAAGCGTGAGGCCCGGCAATTCGGATTTGGAAAAGCGAAAGCTTAACTGAATATTTTTCCTGAATTTTATACTAATTGAACTTGAAAAAGAAATTTAATTTGATTTTTAAATAAACGATTTCACCGATTTACACGCGTTTTCCCTTGACCAAATTTTGACCGTATCACCCTTTATAAAGTAATGGCCAGATTGTCTTTATATATCTGAGGTCATCGCCCGCATGCCTTATTAAGGGATTCTTAAATTGAAATTTTTCTTGAAGCTAATTTATTATTCCTTCAGTAGTTCATGGATACTGTGTAAAGGGGTTCACTGACCGATAAGGTGAATAACATCTCAAATTTCCATTGGAATTTAATTTCTGATTTATTCATTGAGTACTGAATACAGGATGTTTTTTTTATATCTTTTGACTCTCTCTCTCTTGTCGGAAGGTAAGACAAACTAAGTGAACAAACTTAAAGATAACCAAACACTTGCATCAAAATGGAATATTCATAAACACTTTTTAATTTGTTTGATAATAATTATTTTGATTGGAGTACATTGAACTGAATTCATGTGGAATCGAAGCTCAATGGTCTTATCCATGGAGTCGTTATTGTTTACAAACAATAAAAGTGCTGACCTTTGACTTCTCAAATGGTATTTAATCTAAATATTGGAGTACAATTGAGTTCGGGAGAAACACAGCATCTATTGTCCATTGCTGATTCAAAGTTTGTTGACCCATAGCCAGAGATTGTATTCCAACATAGATTTCTGAGAAAATATTGCTTTCGAAGTCACTGTATGCATGGTTGCCTTCCACCGAAACCCTACTACTGAGGAGGTTGTGATGGAGACAAACCAAAATGGTTTCATCCATTCATTTGATAAAGTATTTAATATTAGTAGCTCAGCAACTGTAATATCCTAAATTTAGACAAAATTAAGCGGCGAATAAATTAAATAAGTAAGACTGCTACATAGAGTTGGTGGTGGTTGGTTGGTTGGGGCATGAGTGAATGTTGTAAGGATATGTTTAGAAATAATATGAGTATCATTACTGATGGTTATGCTGCATGTACATTTTTTGGTATCTATGTGTGCATCGCAGCAAGTCCTTTTTGGTGTTTTTACGAAGGATGGCTTTAAGCACACATAAATTTAGATGAGTAACCTAAATCTGTGTATATCTCCATATGGCGAAATATATATTTGTTCTTGTTATTAATGTTTGCCAAGGACATCATCTCTCATTTAGCAATGTTTTGCTTCAAATGCGAATGTTCATAGCCACCGTAATCCCGAGAGGACACTTGGAAAAAGAAGTAAGCCTAGTTGAAGAGAGAGTATTTTCGATACAGCAACGATAAGCCAACAAAAGAAATCGAAGTTCTTCCTATGGCATTAATGTCTCTAATATGCTCTTACAGAGAATTGTTTATTTTGCACTTCAAAAGAAGATCGTAATGTAAAGGGTGATTTGTTAAGAGCTTGATAACATTTTTTTAAAAAAAACGCATAAAGTTTGCAAAATCTCATCGGTTCTTTATTTGAAACGTTAGATTGGTCCATGACATTTACTTTTTGAAGATAATTTCATTTAAATGTTGACCGCGGCTGCGTCTTAGGTGGTCCATTCGGAAAGTCCAATTTTGGGCAACTTTTTCGAGCATTTCGGCCGGAATAGCCCGAATTTCTTCGGAAATGTTGTCTTCCAAAGCTGGAATAGTTGCTGGCTTATTTCTGTAGACTTTAGACTTGACGTAGCCCCACAAAAAATAGTCTAAAGGCGTCAAATCGCATGATCTTGGTGGCCAACTTACCGGTCCATTTCTTGAGATGAATTGTTCTCCGAAGTTTTCCCTCAAAATGGCCATAGAATCGCGAGCTGTGTGGCATGTAGCGCCATCTTGTTGAAACCACATGTCAACCAAGTTCAGTTCTTCCATTTTTGGCAACAAAAAGTTTGTTAGCATCGAACGATAGCGATCGCCATTCACCGTAACGTTGCGTCCAACAGCATCTTTGAAAAAATACGGTCCAATGATTCCACCAGCGTACAAACCACACCAAACAGTGCATTTTTCGGGATGCATGGGCAGTTCTTGAACGGCTTCTGGTTGCTCTTCACTCCAAATGCGGCAATTTTGCTTATTTACGTAGCCATTCAACCAGAAATGAGCCTCATCGCTGAACAAAATTTGTCGATAAAAAAGCGGATTTTCTGCCACAGATTTTGGTAATAAAATTCAATGATTTGCAAGCGTTGCTCGTTAGTAAGTCTATTCATGATGAAATGTCAAAGCATACTGAGCATCTTTCTCTTTGACACCATGTCTGAAATCCCACGTGATCTGTCAAATACTAATGCATGAAAATCGTAACCTCAAAAGAATCACCCTTTATAAAAAAAAAAACTATTACTAAGCAATAAATTATGGAATGGAATTAAATTAAAAATCCCACTAATATAATGGGTGGACAGACGAACTGTTCCGCACTAATTGTTTCGCCAATTAGCTTGCTTCCACACTAATCGTTTCCCGACGATTAGCTTGCTTCCGCACTAGTAGCTTCGGCTATTAGCTTGCTTCCGCACTAATCGTTTCCCGACGATTAGCTTGCTTCCGCACTAATAGCTTCGGCTATTAGCTTGCTTCCGCACTGATAGCTTTGACTATTAGCTTACTTCCGCACTAATAGCTTTGACTATTAGCTTGCTTCCGCACTAGTAGCTTCGGCTATTAGCTTGCTTCCGCACTAATCGTTTCCCGACGATTAGCTTGCTTCCGCACTAATTGTTTCGGCAATTAGCTTGCTTCCGCACTAATCGTTTCCCGGCGATTAGCTTGCTTCCGCACTAATAGTTTCGGCTATTAGCTTGCTTCCGCACTAATTGTTTCGGCAATTAGCTTGCTTCCGCACTAATAGCTTCGGCTATTAGCTTGCTTCCACTAGTAGGTTCGGCAAGTAGTTTGTAGTTTTGTTACTAACCTAACAACGAATCAACACCGAATCGCCACATTACCCGGATTATCAACATACACTATCAACACTGAATCGCCGCATCACCCGAATCATCAACATATCCCGCATCATAAACATCGGCCAACCACCGACAGCCGACCAAACCAACACAACCGACTCATTGACACCGGACAGCCACCGACGGCTGACCAGCAATCCACCATCACCACCACCGAACCATCAACCGAGCCTTCAACCGAATAGTCAACAACGCCGAACAATCACCGACACCGTATCAACGACTTTAGCCGAACCAAATCGTCGACAACCGATCCACCGGCATCTTTACTAAGAAGCTGCATAATAAATCACCGACTCCCCATCATACCTTGCAAACATAAGCATTATACGTATATAAGGTCAAATAAATAAAGTTCGTACCACTATTATTGTATAAATACCACCAGATCGCGTGTTCTTAATTTATGGTTTGTGGGTCCTTAAAGTTGATCCTGGACAACCACTGGTCTACCCACTGGTCAGCCGACGACAAAACCACGTTACAAGCCGCTGCACTGAATTTGCATCACTTCTTAAGGTGTGATCCGAATTCAGTATTTTGGATGTGAATTGAACAATTTTTGTTTTTATATTTTTCCAAATAAATAATTTTTATAATTTTTTATGATTCTAAATTCATTCTAACGCTTGTCTCACAAAATACTTGTCTCAATAAATACTTTATAGCAAGAATGAATTACGTCTCACGAAAATTTAAATATTTTTTATTCCATATTTTGAGATTTCCACAGAGCGTTGCTACAACCAGGAAAATTTGATGCCCTTTTTAACTACAACTCACGAAATTACACCCTCTCATAGAAGAAAAAATGAACTAAAAGTAAAGAAGAAAATCATTGGCTCCAAATCATGACCATATTAACCATACAGTAGTTCATTCTTACTATTTTTGGGAATCGTACGAACATTTTCTTTTGTTTTAGTTCATATTGAACTTATGTGTACGGTCATTGAACTTTATACGCACTTTAGTTTATAAAATGTTTGAGACATACTTAAAAAATGGAAAATTTCATTGGGCTGTGGAAAATTTGGAAAAAAATAGAATTTAACTACAAGCAAATAAATTATAAAAATAAGTTAAATTTTGCGTTAGTTTAACTAAGGAAATATATTTTCAAAAATTTGATATTTTTCTATAATGAATTAAGCATTTTTTCGACAAAATTTAAATAAAAATGATTTCTAATTGACCAAGAAATAAAATAAAATAAATTTCTAAAATTTGCTCTTGTTTTTCCACAGTGTACATGCTTGAAAACACGACGTGGCCCCATATTCAATGCTCCGTTTTGTTTGCTTGAGCATATTCAACTAACTACGTGTGTTGCTCATAAATGATTGCGAATGTGCGTGTGTGTGTATGTAGGAGTGTATTTAAGTAGAGGACATTTATCACAATAAATACAATCCACATCCCACACTCCCGAACTCTTCTAATTAGATATTACCAACTCTTATTAAAGACATCCTTTCAAATGCACATGGACACACGCACACACTCACACAAGGAGTCAGAGTATGAGCTCCGCCTAAGGCAGAACATTTTAACATACACATGCCAACATAGCCACGCACACATTCTTACAAGGTTTAATGATTATTTAAATTTTGCCGAAACAAAAAAAGAAGAATATTAAATCTTTTTTAACTCCTTTGCACGTGACATGTCGGGAGCTTTGCTGCTACTTATTTTCGCTACTATGACGCGACAAAAGTCGAAGCTTATGCTAGCGCCGGCTTCCTCATTTGCTCATTCTGCTTAACGTTTACATGGCATTTTTACTGCATTTCCAGTAACTCTCACCGTCTTTTCTTCCATCATCGTGAATGGAGTTGTCTAATCTGAATACTTGAGGGCTTCATGCTCATTTGCCTGGTTTTTTCTTCGTTTGGTTTATTCTCCTATGCCTTTTTCAGGTTGCCTCTGTTGCTGCTGTTTCCCCTTTACGTTGTGGGACCCGCAATTGGTGGATGGAGGTCTAGCAGCAAAGGGAGGAAATAAGTGTCTTCATATTTCGCTTAAGTGGAAATCATAAATTTTTGGCATTTGCACAATGAACGAGTTGGTACTTTTCAAGAACATTCCTCTTTTTCTTTTGGCATTTTTTGATTACCTTAGTGTGTGAGTGTGTGTAGGCGGATGTGTGTGTGTCTGTATTTGGGGTTGTAGTAGGACATTTTATCCTTTTATTACAAGAAAATATATTCTCGGTGATGTTACCTTCGAGTGTACGTAACTGTGGAAGATTTACATTGTCCCACCGGTACAACCTTCACTCCGACCTCTCCAACCACAATCATTATAAAGAGTCATCATATTTAAGACAAGCATTTTGGAGTTTAGCTTTTATTATCTGCACGTTTCTCTTGAATCTTTTTTTTCTTTTTAGCCATGTTTTCTAGACTGTTGATGTTGTTGTTGGTGGTGGTGTCATGACAACGTTATAAGTCAAGGCGAATGTCTTGGATTTTCTTAAGATATCTGGTTTACTTGTATTGAGGTTATTTCTTTTTTTGTTCTCTCTCTCTCGAGGTAACATCATTTTACCTTTTGTTAACTCGTTTAACAATACAATTAACCCTTAGTGGGATAGAAGTGGATATTATGTTGAGGTTGTTTGCTTTCTAACTTTGGAATCTTATTAAAATTACAGTTTCCGCCTTGGGGTTTTAGATGGAAAAAAAACTGTTTTGCCTGCGATAAAAGGCTTCCACGAATTCGTGCATTAGATATTGCAATCGACGTTTTCAGTTTGTTTAGTATGCCTAACACTTTCAAGCTTTAGAAATTTATGAAACATAAGGGAATCATGCTTGTTTGGAATTTCTATTTTCGGTTGGCTGACCTCAAGTGTCTCCGAGTTGACTTAATTTTGGATTGTGAAAATATTTTTATACCCTTCACCGCTACTGTGGTACAGGGTATAATAAGTTTGTGCATTTAATATGTAACGCCAAGAAGGAGTAATCATAGACCAACCTTTTAGTATACTGATCGGCTTAGAATTAAATTCTGAGTCGATTTAGCGATGTCCGTCCGTCTGTCTGTCTGTCCGTCTGTCTGTTGGTGTATTTTTGTGTGCAAAGTACAGTTCGCAGTTTTAGTCCGATTGTCCTAAAATTTGGTATAGGGTCCTGTTTCGGCTCAAAGACGATCCCTATTTATTTTGGAAAAAATCGGTTCAAATTTAGATATAGCTGCCATATATATTTTTCACCGATCTGGTCATAATTGGCGTGTATATCAACCGATCTTCTTCAAATTCCGTACATCCGAATATTTTATGAGTCTCGAAAAACTTGCAAAATATCAGCCAAATCGGTTAAGATTAGATATAGCTCCCATATATAGCTTTCGCCCGATTTACACTCATTTGCCCACAGAGGCCAATTTTTTGCTCCGATTTAGTTGAAATTTTGCATAGGGAGTAGAATTAGCATTGTAGCTATGCGTGCCAAATTTGGTTGAAATCGGTTCAGATTTAGATATATCTCCCATATATAGCTTTTGCCCGATTTACACTCATATGACAACAGAGGCCAATTTTTTGCTCCGATTTAGTTGAAATTGTGCACAGGGAGTAGAATTAGCATTGTAGCTATGCGTGCCAAATTTGGTTGAAATCGGTTCAGATTTAGATATAGCTCCCATATGTATGTTTTTCTGATTTCGACAAAAATGGTCAAAATACCAACATTTTCCTTGTAAAATCGCCACTGCTTAGTCGAAAAGTTGTAAAAATGACTCTAATTTTTCTAAACTTCTAATACATATATATCGAGCGATAAATCATAAATAAACTTTTGCGAAGTTTCCTTAAAATTGCTTCAGATTTAAATGTTTCCCATATTTTTTTACTAATATTGTGTTCCACCCCAGTGCATTAGCCGACTTAAATTTTGAGTCTATAGATTTGTAGAAGTCTATCAAATTCTGTCCAGATTGAGTGATATTTAAATGTATGTATTTGGGACAAACCTTTATATATAGCACCCAACACATTTGACGGATGTGATATGGTATCGAAAATTTAGATCTACAAGGTGGTGCAGGGTACAATATAGTCGGCCCCGCCCGACTTTAGACTTTCCTTACTTTTTTGTTTATTCAAACGTGAAAAGAAATTATTACTCTCAAAAATTTCCCTAATACGTGTCCATAAGCGTGATTAACCAACCAAATGTCGTACGTGGAAGTGAGTTATGAAAATTTTAAATTTCATTTGATGGGAGGTGACTTTTCTTATGTATCTCAAGTTAGAAATGTCCGATTATATATTTTGTTATTGATTCCGAACCAAAAAAGCAGAGAATTGAATTAAGGACAAATTTAAGACACAATTCACTTTTAAATTTAAGCTTTGCTTACTTGATTCTAAGAAACAAATTATAATTTATTTTTTTTTTAGTTTTCCTCTTCGACAACATAAATTTCCAAATTCATACCCGACTGCAAGTAGAAATTATGCGTTGTGTCATGTAAAAAAGTCATTGAAATAAAGTGTTGAAAAAATCTCCTATTTTTAAACGCTTTTTTGCTGATGCAAAAAGTCAACAAATTTAAAGATGATTTCATTAATTTGGAAGAATTTTTCAGAATTATTAAAGCCAAGTTGACCTTTGTCAAACATAATTTTCTTTTAATTTACGATAACCATTTTCAAGTCGAATCACTTAACTATAAAGATAAAAGACTTCATACGAAAGTTTATCGACTTTTGGATAAGGAAAAAACAAAAGCGTCGCCAAAAAAGAACTTGTCATAGGACAGATGTCCAAAATTGAACTGCCGTTGCATTGATTTTGTATCACTTCTTAGGGACTGATGCAAATTCAGTGTTTTGGATGTGAATTAATAAATTTTGTGATAATTTTTAAAATCTTGATTTTTTATGCATTGTAACACTTATCGTGGTATCACAATGGACTGAATAGTCTAAGTGAGTCTGAAACTTAATCGGAACGTTTGCCATCAAATATTTAAAAAAAATTGCTATATTTCTAGAATGGATTTTAGCATTTAAATAATTTGTACTATTTTATTAATTAATAATTTATTTTTAACTTATTTGAAAAAAAAAATTAAAATTTTTCATTAAAAATATGAAGAGCGATTTGTAAAAAAATTGATTCAAATGAACTTCTTGTGCAGTTGAAATAAAGGACATCTTTGGGAGGACATTTCCTGTGCAGTTGAAATAAAGAACATCCATGGGAGGACATTTTTGGAAGTGCTTTTAATGTTGTGTCTTTAGAAGAACATCCAATTTTTTGCTGGGATGCTAAGCAAAATTCGTATTCCTATTTGAAGGACATAAAATCTTTGGCCTCAGGACAATATTTTTTTTGTGCATGTTTAGTCACACCCAAGTTAGGTTATTAAACTCTTAACATTCTAGGTGTCACTAAAATTGTAAATGAATTCAAAAGGTAAGCGTTTTATATTCGTGAGCGGGATTATTCTTCGAGAGACACACTCACGAAGAAATTGTTTTCGTGGCTCAAACATGCTATTGGGTTGCTTAATAACGTACACTCATATCGTTACCATCAGCATGATTCACGACTCACTCGAGAGTTACGAAAATTTTCGTCAGTCACGACAATCACGAAATATCGATTTCCGACTATATAAAGCATATATATTCATGATCATGGAGAAGTTCTAAGACGATGTCTGATTGTCCATCTGTTGTAATCACGCCCCCGCCTTCAATAATGGCGCTATCGTCCTTAAATTTGGCAGATATTCGTGTTTTGTCCCCATATAAACCGATCCCCGCTTTGGGATCTTAAACATCTAGACAACGCGATTTTCATCCGATTTGCATGGAATTGGAAATGTCTATTTGAGGTGTACCGAATATTGTGTATATCGGTCCATTTTTGTGTATAGCTTCCATATAGACTGATCTCTTCCCGAATTTGGAAATACTTTTTGCCAGAAATTCGAAATCTATATACTTTAAGTCAACAAAAACATATTTGCAATTTGGTTAACATCGGTGCATATTTTAGTAAGTCCTCCGACCGACCGATCTTCCGTTATGAATACTTGGGTATCTAGAAACCGCAACGTTTATCCGATTGTCCTGAAATTGTAAATCTCGAGGTATGTTAGAACCATTAGAGATATGTCAAATTTTGTTTAAATCGGTAAGGGTTTTATATACCGATGTAACTTCTTGAGAGGATAGAAGGCGTAAAGACCATCCAAATTGCACGAAACTAAAAGTAAAAAGTACCTATTTAAATCTTATGCTCATTCGAGTAATGGGAGTAAAAATCTATAGAATTTCGATTTCAAATCATATGAAAAGCGTTATTTCATTGGGTTTTCTTGCAGGCTTGGATGAGATAATTAATATTCCTTTAAATCTCAAACAAAACTGAACCGATCTACTTGGGAGGGTATCTGCCATCGAATCCACCTGCAATTCTATACATTTTCACGAAACACACTACAATCAGGAGTTTTCAAAGGAAACTATTTTGTTTCCGAACTTCAATAATGTCCGCATATTACAGCAAGAAAACAATACCAACAAAAGATACACATTAGAAATGCTGCACATCAATAATGTACCAACCCACCTGACCACAACGTTCGTTATCGTATTCGATATAGAAATATTCTCGGTTTTTTTTTTCTCGAAGAAAACTATCGAAAACGATATCGAGAATGGTTCGAAAAAATTTCGAAAAACGTTCATCTGTCGTGCTGTTACTGTCAGCAAACTCTTCGTTTTCGAAGGCTTGCTAGTGATTCGTTAAAGAAGGTTTCGCGATATCTATAATTGATCGTTAACGATTCTATTTCGAATTCGTTTTCGTATTCGATATCATTTCGCTTTCGAAGGGTTTCTCTGCTGTTTTATTTCCATTTTGTTCCCATTATAAGTTGTGTAGTAAAAGAAAATTTTCAAGTTTGTTTTTATTTTATTACAACACAATATAGATAATTATAATACAAAATAATATAGATATTAGTGTTGCGAACAAAATACTTAAAATATTTAACTTTAGGAATATATATTTGAAGTGATTTAAGGCACGGCATTGACTTCTTTGCGCGGAATTTATTTTTAAGCCGGTCCAGTCTGTGCCATTGAAAAGGACTATAATCAATGAGTAACATTTTCCTGGATACATATGCAAATTAAACAAAAATGAAAATTGGTAGTTTTTTAAAAGATATATAAATAAATTACTTACCTCTTTTAGAATCGCTAAGACACTTCACCCGCACTTAACAATTTCTTAAACTGAAATGACTTTTTAATCTCTGTCTTTGTAAAAAACAAACATGGCGGAAAATAAACAAATAAGCCGAAAAATATTCGTTATTACTTCGAAACAACGAACGTTCGAAATTTTTCCATTATCGAACTTTTCTCGAATAATGTGCGCGTTAATTTATTTCGAAAAATGTTCGCTTTATCGAACCTTCGCCATTTCTCGGCACTTTGGTCGGGTGGGAACAAACAGAAGAATGAATTACAAATCAGACAAAGACAACATCGCCCACATATACAGACTCATGATAGGCAAAAATGATCACCGACAGACGAAGAACATTTCGAACAACAACATCAGCCAACAGTGCAATAGCGAAAGCTGACGAGAGCAGTGATGCTCTAATAAGAATTTTGTGTATAGTGATTGATTTATGTGTAAGTTGGAGATAATAGTTACGGCTTATGATGTTTAGAATGTTTTGTAATTGTTCTATGTATTTGAAATTTGTATTAATTGTTTAAGTTAATTTAACTTAATTAATTAATTAATATTATAAAAAAATGCTTATAGATCATACACCTCTGATGAAGCAATTCAACGAAAATTGCGAAATATTAGGACGGATCAATTGAAAATAATAAAAACAAATAGATCTCAATCTAGGCAAAATAAAGAATTTTATGGAAACTATTATATTTGATTCATGGTGGTGGGTATTTAAGATAAGGTCGCTAAGAACTTAATGCTGTATATATTTGTTTGTGTATTGATGTACTATTCTTTTGCTTGTTACGATCACCTTGGTGCAATTTGCCAGTGACGTTTTATCCTTTAACAGTAATGCCGGTAACATTTCCGAATGTTTTAAAACTTCTTTAAATGGATTCACTCGACTACAAAAAGGAGGTACTTTGTTGAGATACATGTAGAATCGGACATCACTCATTGATAAGAGATGAGTTCACCACCAGTAGTATTACATTGTACAGCATAGTCTAAATAAGCCTTACATATCCGCAGTCTACTATATCCAATAGCTACGTTCCAATAGCTACCACTTATTTTCTTAGATACAACTTTTCACCCAAAATGGGTTAAGGAATGTCATAGCAAGAACAATAACTCTCATTGTTATTTAACCTAATGCCAACATTACTGTTCCCAAAAAGCATATAAATCCACAATAAGTTGTCTGCCACAGTGTCCCTTCGACAGTCATCCGACAAAAAGTACCAGCAGTCCAATGATAGATGAGAATGACAACGAGTTGGCAAGAACATCATAGCAGCTAGAAGACATTCAGTTAACATTGATATTCTTTCTCTACCGTACTCGCTTAGTCTCGATGGCTTCCAGGACATAGAGACAAAAAAAAAAAAAACAGAAGAAACACACCCACACTAAGCCGTTTTATACACTCAAATAAACACAGAGAGACATCAAGGAAATAAAGGAAAAATGAAAATTTGATTACAATTGAATACAAATGAATGTAAATTGTTTGATGGTTCTTTAAGATTTTCATCTTTTTTGGTCTTTGCTTGCAACTTCTTGCGCGCGCGTTTGTTTTTGCTGTTTTAGTCTCCTTATTCAAGCACCAGGATCTTTGAGAAAATTCATAGGTATGTGTGTGTGTGTGGGTGGGTGTCTTCATTCATAGTCTGCATGTGATTTCATTGTTGCACAAATCACCGTGGTGGGAGTGAGTCTCCTAAGACCGCGTTAAAATCGCTCTTTAGTGCTTGTTCAATGCCACCAAATGAATGCGTGGTTGGTTCTCGGATTGGTTTGAGGTTGAGCTCGGAAGTGAAGTGGAAGTGAATGAATGTAACAATTGTCGGTCTGAGGACTTACAAAAATGATTAATGTAATTAAATTTTCAATGTTGAATTCATTTGTGATTTGGATCAAAAGAAAGCACTTTCCAAGAAGACGGACAGACATCATTGTGACAGAGACATGGAGGTTTTTGGTTTTTTTTGGCTATATTTCCTGGATGACAGCAAATTTGTTTGCTGTGTCCTAGTCTTCCGTTGGGTTTGTTTTTTTTTTCTATTACATTTTCGAATTAATATAATTTCATTTAACTTTTAAATTTCAATTAATTCATAGTTTCTTTCGAATTCGTTTGGGTTTCGCTGGTGTTTGACGTCCCTTACACACTGTGTCGTTGTCATATTTAAGAAAGCAGATCAAATATTGTTTCTTTCCAATTCATTGAGTTTATTTGCTGAATGGAAAAGAAATGTGAGGAGACGACAGAATGGAAACAATTGGTTTTTGATTAAATTATGGATGATTGGTAATGGCTGGATGTAAGGAAGCTCAATATAAAATCAAGTGGTATGTGCTAGATAATAAGTGAATAATTTCCATTTCAGATCACGAATATTGGTTAATATGAAGAATCTGCAAAAATGTAAAATGTGAGCGAGAAAAAAAACCAAACCTATATTTCTAGATTCAAATGTGATTAAATTTAGCTCAGTGATATTTCTGACTGAGATGCTACTTTAAGTATGTTGGAAAAGAAAGAAGTTTCAGCGAAAATATTAGTTGTGTTCCCTAACAATACTCGAAGAAAAAATTGCGAGAAAAGTAATAGAATATAGAATACAAATACAAAATTTGGTTAAAAGTTGGGGAATCATTTAAATGCATAGTCCTAATTAATTATTGCACTGAAAAAATATTGTCATGAGGCCAAAGATTTCATGTCCTTAAAATACGAATGCAAATTTTGCTTACCCTAGAAGACGCATATAAAGATTTTTTCTTTGTCCAAAAGTCGATAAAGTTTTCAATGAAGTCGTATTGTCCTTATAATTAAGTGATTTGACTTAAAAATGGGTATCATAACATCAAAGAAAATTTTTTTTGGGGTAAGGTCAACTTGACTTTAATAAATCGGGAATTTTCTTTTAAAATTAATGAAATTGTCTTTATATTTGTTGTCTTTTTGCATTTTGACTACAAAGCAAAAAATCGTTCAAAAATAGGACATGTTTTCCAACACTTTATTTTAAAGACGTTTTTTACTTGAAACATAACAACATTTCTACTGGAAGTCGAGTCTGAATTTGGAAAATAAAGTTGTCGTTAACTTGTTTTTAAAGGACTTTGATAGCATATGAAGAAAAGAAGCTTGCTTCCTAGAAGCAAGTACACAAAACCCAAATTTAAAAGAGAATTGTGTCTTGAAAGTATCCTTACTTCTATTCTCCGCTTCTTTGGCTCCGAAGCAATACCAACATTTTTAAAGTAAAGACAAAATCTTTGGAACCGGACATGCTTTTTTTTCAGTGTGGTATCTGTTAGTGAAAATTATTGTTAATTGAAAATTTTTTTTTTGGCAAATATGTACAAAAGTATATTATTTGGGATTTTACACTGAAAAAAATATTGTCGTGAGGTCAAAGATTTCAAATTTTGCTTAGCATAGAAGACGCATTTCTCTAAAATAAAGTTATTTTCCGTGTCCAAAAGTCGATAAACTGTTCAATGAAGTCGTATTGTCCTTATAATTAAGTGATTTGACTTAAAAATGGGTATCTTAACATGAAAGAAAAAATTTATAGGCTAAGGTCAACTTGACTTTAATAATTCAGAAAAATTATTTAAATTTAATGAAATTGTCTTTAAATTTGTTGACTTTTTGCATCTTGACTACAAAGCAAAAAATCGTTCAAATATAGGACACGTTTTTCAAAACTTTATTTTAAAGAAGTTTTTTACTTCAAACATAGCATAATTTCTACTGGAAGTCGAGTCCTAATTTGGAAAATAAAGTTGCCGTTAAAGGACTTTGATAGCATATGAGGACTTTGGACTTTGATAGCATATGAAGAAAAAAAGCTGAGAAAGCGAAAAATTAAAATTTGCTTCCTAGAAGCAAGTACACAAAACCTAAATTTAAAAGAGAATTGTGTCTTAAAAGTATCCTTACTTGTATTCTCCGCTTCTTTGGCTCGGAATCAATACCAAATTTTTTAAAGTAAAGACAATATCTTTGGAACCGAGTATGCTTTTTTTTCAGTGTAATTAGTTTGGCGAATATCGAAATCTAAGCAGACATATTTGATTTGATTTATTTATTTTAAAGACCTATACAACAAGAATAATAGATTCTTACAATTAGAGTACAGGAAAATTATCCGATGTTTATATAATTACATAGAAAGGAACTTAAAAGTAAATGGAAATAATAATAATAACATAATTTCGAAGTAATAGCAAAGGTTACAGTGACTAACAAAAAGGATGAAGTGGCAATTGACGCCGCAAGTGACAAATGTATGCTTCTCTCTAAAGGGAAAGTGTTGTATAATCTCCTGAAACAATTCATAAAAAGGTGCGCGGTATCTTGTATAATTCGTATAATAAAAAGGGAACTATATTTTCGATTCCGAGAATATGAGAGAAGTATTTTAATAAATGAATGTGTTTTGCTTTAAAAGAAATGGATTTACAAATATTCAGTCTTATGGGAAGACAGTAGGGAACGTACAAAATACTATCTACAAAATGAATCAGAGGACCCTTTGTGGAACTGAAAAAAACATAAATAATTGGGATGACAATATAAGTAACCAGTCTGATGTATGGGATGAAATTAACCAGTCCAAGCCGCAAAACAACATTGACGATCTTATTTTAAAAGAATTCCATTTAAAATGAGGAATGTTTAGATAACATTCCTTTGTGTGGTGGCAGAAACATATAAATACATATCCTCTAACTTATGAGTACGCTATGCAAAGACTGTGTGCTATTGCTTCGTCCAAACCATGCGACAGTATTCATAGTGTATTTAATGAGAATCCTGTACAATCATAAGAAAAATACTATAGTAATAGTAAAGTATTGTACATTTTTTCGAATTATGTCAATTAACCTGCAGATTTAATAAATTATACCCAGCAAAAACTAGGTAACCACATCTCAAAATAAATACTTCACGGTAATTTTCTAATTGTTATTCTCAAATTTTTAGGCAGTTGTAGTTAACGAATTAATAAAATAGAATAAATGATGGTACCATTAGGTATAATTATTCACATAATCGAGCACTTACATAAAATATCAAAAAGAATATGTAATGTAACGGTAATTCTGAAAATTGTTCCGTTAAGAAATTTTTATCACAAATATTTCATAATAATTGTGTTTAATGACATTGTCATATTATGTTTTAAATAAATGCTTTCTTATACCTCATTCACATTACATTTCCAAAATGCGCTTAAACTAAATTTCAAATGCCATTTGCCTTATAAAAAAGAGACTTAAAATCCACTTTTAGTAGATTTTGAACCTTATGTGAATTGGCTATTGGGTATATTATAACGTAATTCACGAATCCAATTCCCTTAAACAACCTACATTTATTTCCATTTTAAGTGTGAAATTAATTTGCATCTTATTTAGATTATTTATTAGCTACACTTGTAGTTTAGTCAATGCATGGCTTTAAGCTGAGATAAAAAAAAAAAAAAAAAAAAACAACAATAACGATTGAAGAGAAGCCAACAATAACAAACAAAACGAATGAAGATAGAGGAAGCACGCTCAAAAACAAACCCAGCCAAATACATACAAATCGATGATTTGAGTTTGGCAAAGGAAAAGAGATATGCTGGCAAATTTGTTTAGGCAGTAGCCGACTATCAAACCCTTTTTCGGGAGGTTCAAGTGTAGTTCACGTTGGGTTGAGTGAATTACCCGAATTTATTCTGATAATTGGTTGATAGTTTTGCTGCAAGTAGAGGATGCTGATGAGGAATGTGGTAATTCCGAAACAGCTGTACATCCAACCATCTTGCAGTCTATAGGGCTTTGCCCAAATAAATTTGACAAGCATACTTTTCCTCTGTTGGTTAAGCTACACTTGTAGTTTAGTCAATGCATGGCTTTAAGCTGAGATAAAAAAAAAAAAAAAAAAAACAACAATAACGATTGAAGAGAAGCCAACAATAACAAACAAAACGAATGATTTTTTGTTTATTTATACAATATTCGTTTCTATTCAAGTAGTTCTTCTATTACAGCATCACTCGCCATATTTTGATTCATTGTAATCGGCGATAGAAATCAATATTTTCGAGATTTGGTTGCCTGAGACAATATTTTGCAAGGTTTGGTGTATCTACGAATAAGTCATTACATATTAGGTGATTATATGCTTTAAATGCACTACTTATTTTATGGCCGAAAGTATGCCTGGGGAGAAGTACTTTCCTTCTAGGACATGCGTATGTAAATGTAATCCGAAGCGATGCCAATTAATAAGTGGTTATTAATTTTTAAATAGGCTTACCTACAAGATTACCGGGTAATGAGAGTTTTTGCTGGGTATATTCCGTTTATTTGGATGCAACGATAATGTGACGTAAAATCTAAGTTTAAGAGTATAATACAGTTTAGAGAATAATTTCATATATTTGACTAGGAAAATATTATCGAGTAAAATCTAGTAAAGGTGTCCATGAAAAGGAGAGAGAGAGAGTCATTTTGACATTTCTGTCTTCAACTTTTCTACTGCTTTTGCTTTCGCCCAGCAAAAACTCTCATTACCCGGTAATCTTGTAGGTAAGCCTATTTAAAAATGAATAACCACTTATTAATTGGCATCGTTTCGGATTACATTTACATACGCATGTCCTAGGAGGAAAGTACTTCTCCCCAGGCATACTTTCGGCTATAAAATAAGTAGTGCGTTTAAATCATATAATCACCTAATATGTAATGACTTATTCGTAGATACACCAAAGCAAAATAGCCACTTATTGCCTCAGGCAACCAAATCTCGAAAATATTGATTTCTATCGCCGATTACAATGGATCAAAATATCGCGAGTGGTGCTGTAATAGGAGAACTACTGAATAGAAATAGAATATTGTATAAATAAACAAAAAACCTAATAAATAATCTAAATGCGAATACACTCAAATTAATGTCACACTTAAAATAGAAATAAATGTAGGTTGTTTAAGGGAGTTGGATTCGTGAATTACGTTATAATATATCCAATAGCCAATTCACATAAGGTTCGAAATCTACTAAAAGTGGATTTTAAGTCTCTTTTCTATAAGGGAAATGGCATTTGAAATTTAGTTTAAGCGCATTTTGGATTATTATCATATTATGTTTATTTAAAACATAATGACATTATCATTAAACACAATTATTATGAAATATTTGTGATAAAAAATTCTTAACGGAAAAATCTTCAGAATTACCGTTACATTACATATTCTTTTTGATTTTTTATGTAAGTGCTCGATTATGTGAATACTTATATTAACTACAACTGCCTAAAAATTTGAGAATAACAATTCGAAAATTACCGAGAAGTATTTATTTTTGTCATTACAAGTTAGTCATTATAACTCGCCGCAATGTAATGCAACGTGTAATGGCAGCTTTACTCCTGGTAATGTCATTTGTTTTGAGATGTGGTTACCTAGTTTATGCTGGGCGGTTTTATTAGCATAAATTAATCAGAATAGTATATCTTTTTACAAGATGGGTAAAACTCTGTTTAAAGATAATTATACTTAGAAAACGGCTTAAAAATCTAATGGCATATTATTTTATTGATTCAATGAATTTTTGTAAGACTTGGTAAGACTTTGTTCATAATTCTTAAATCTTTTATTTATTTTGACGTATATATTTCCTACCTCTCAAAACTCATGTCAAAGTTATTTTCTTTTTTTTTAATTATCGTAGCAGTTATTAATGACTATTTTCGGAATAGCCTTCCGTGAGCATAGTGGTTTACATTTAATGTCTTCAATCGACTCAAAACGGTTTCACCGGAGAGATCCTGTACATTTTGCTGAATAGTCAGAAATTTCGCAAAGCTAAATCAGTTGAATACATTGGTTGTAGAACATTATTTCTTAAATTTTTGGTTAAAAACTTACGAAGAATCAATGTGGTGTGAGATGTTGTAAGACCCGAGAATTATCTTCCTATAAAACAGTTTAATTTTTTCGGTGTAGGGCTATTACGCTGTGTTTAGAATCACCGCTACCGTTGTGTCACACTATAGCCACTTTTCACTCTTTTAATTTTGGGCAACCTCATTGATAGTTTTATCTTCACGATCATTTCATTACAAAGATACGAAGGCAAAAACATGAAAAATACTGTCTTTATACCCACCACCATAGGATTGTGGTGTAATAAGTTAATCATTCCGGTTGTATCAAGTTGAAATATCAATTTCCTACTACATCAAGTATATATATATTCTTCATTAGTGTGAATTTCTAAACAATCTAACGATACCCTTCAGTCTATCAGTTGTAATCACACACACTCTTCAACAAAAAGCTATTGTGCAGAAAATATCCACAGACTGGTTTTTGTTTGCAGGCAGGTCAAGTTCGAAGATGGGCGCTATCGGTTCACATTTTGATATAGCACCTGCAGACATGTCTTTCTTTTAAATTTTGTTAGATATGGAAGTCACAATCTTCATTCAATTTGCTTGAAATTTAAAATCTTGAAATATTTATAGTCTATTAAGAACAGTGCTTAATTTAGCACATATTGGTTCATGGTTTGGTATAGGCCCCATATTTGACTTCGTGAGGGCATGCAAGATATAGTTTTATCCGATTTTTTTTGTAATTTGAAATGTAATGGTGTTTTAGGGCTGAAAATTTCTATGCCAAATGTAGACCAATGATAATCCATTACGAGGAGATGTTTTATATATTTTTTCTTTTTTATGAGAAAGTGATCTACTTGCAGAACCACATTTAAATAACAAATGAATCACGTTTTAGTGGATATAATTTTATATATTTTTTGCATTAACGGCGTAGAAGGCCTATTTCAGTTAGAATATTTTTCGTGCAGGTTAACGCTTTCATACTCTGACCCCATAATTGATAAGAGTATATAAAGGCGAAAACGTCGCTCTTCGGAAAAATAGACTAAGTCGAAAGAAAGATATTTCAAAAGTTTGATAAAAAAGAAAAACATTGTTTGTTTCCTGTTAAATTGTGAAAAAATTGGAAGACCTTTCTTTTAATTTTCCTATTCGAAAGCAGATGTTCCAAAAGTTTGATAAAAAAGGAAAACATTGTTTTTTTCCTGTTAAATTGTGAAAAAATTGAAAGACCTTTTAATTTTCCTATTCGGTAGCAAATCATTTAGAAATTGGCAGCCCCAAATGTTCCCATCCTTGGTAAAAATATATATGAACCTCCTTTAAGAGTAACTTAACTTTCTTTCAAGGTTTTCAAACATTTTCTTAACCTTGTCTACCCATACATTATTGCATGGCAATGTCTAATGTTAACTTTTACCAAAGTAGACGCATTCAAATAATAATTAAATTTTAAAGGTAAAATATACTTTTGGTAAATTGTCTCCAAGCCATAATTTCTTTATGTTTCCCCCGAGCAGCAGCAAAATGAATTTATTTTCGATATGAATCTATAATTAAAAATCTTCTAGACCTAGCAAAGCCTAGAAGTATCGTAATGGAAGTTACATTCTCCTCATTATTCAGTGTCCTTTGTTGGCATTGATGTTTATTGAAGTTCTATGATTGCCTGTTTCATCTGTCCACAAAGTCCTTGTCTATCAAGTCTGTGATTGTCTGCCTCACCATGTCAATATTAGCTGCCGTGTATTTTACATAATTAAACAAAAGCATTCGGTCTCTCCAAGTACTTTAACAATTATTAACGTTTCATAAACTTAATGGTTTGTTTGTCAAACGAAACGAAATTACAGCATACTCCAAGTTATGGAAAATGCTAATATTGGTCCTTTGCTCATTCTGGCCATGGCTTCAAACACTCATCAAAGTCACCATGCACCTCCCTCATTCACATGTTTTTGGAGCTTATCAAATAGGACGCGGCCCATAGCAATGGCAATGGTGGATGAGTGAAATTCTAGCAGGCTTACGATGGCATCGAGGGGAAATGTTCAAAAGAAGTGCCAACTTAAATCAATGATTTAAATAAATGTAATTGATCTGAGATGGGGAGTGGGAGAAAGAGAGAGAGAGGGAGAGAGAGAGAGAGAAAAGTTGCAAGTAAAACGAAATGCCATTAAAAGTAATTATTTTTATGCGAGTGTTTTCAATTTAATTACAGAAACAAAGATCATTTACTCGAAACTATGGTAAGTGGTCCTGGAAGAATGTTGAGTGGCCGTAGGAGCACCATCGTCATCAGTAGCTGGAGCGATAGCAAGCACATCAGCGGAAACATCACGAACATGATAATAAACGAAAAACACCATTAACGTGATGAACAAAATGAAATTAAATATTGGCCGCCATCACATCATCATGATATTGGTATCACATCCACATTCACATCTATATCACATGCTCACTAGCATCATTCAATTCCATGTCATCATCATCATCATCGCCATCAACGCTACCACATCCATACATTGACATGCGAGGCCATTGTGATTGCTCTGGCCCTTGTAAGGATATCAGAATTGAATCCCTATCCAGCCATATTTATTGCCATCCCTTATTTACACATTGTTGATAAGTCACTCAAATTAAAGTGGTGGAAATAAGATGCTATTGTTATGCTTAATATACTTTAATGGGATATTCAATAATGTGCATCGTACTGTGTACTCCCCCCACCCCCCCTTTTCCGATAATTGTCCTTAAGGCAGGACGAAAGTCATAAGGAATGGACGAAAACACACATTTAAAATGGATTTATGCACTGAGAAATAAGAGCTATGAACTATGCGAAACCAAAATTACCACAAGAATCGCAATGGAATAATGAAATAATGGGAATTTTATGTTACTTAAAAGTTTCATTTCCTTCCGATATTTTAAAATTTTAGGGAAATTTTAAATTTCGACTTAATAGGCAGATTGCGAGTGCTCAATGTGCCTAGGTATTGATTCATAGGCGATTCATAGGTAGATATAAATATAATGGTGATCTATGGATCAAGGGAATATGCTTGCGAGCATATTTCGGTTGAAACCGAAAAGAGAGTTCATCCCCTCTCAGTAATGTTGATGGCATTTCTGAGTATTTTAAAGCTTCTCTATGTGGTTTCACCGACCTTTGTTATTGATCAGGCAACACTCATTGATAAGAGAGAAGTTCACTACCATGGACGGGATGTTTCTATACCTTTGCGGATATCGTTATCACAATTAACTATGGACAATGAGACCTATTAAAAATAGTGTTTGATGCTGATTAAGTTCATTCCGAGAAGGTTTTGTGACAAATTTCACGGGTTCACACAGTTCAAAAGAAATTTCTTCGATAAGACCATTTCCACATCGATTCTGTTTAGTGCTCATTTGCCACAGTACCGAGGCGTTAACATTAGTTAGCTAGTGTAAAATTGAACTTGTCAAGAAATCCAAGTCAAGCTGTTTTTACTCACACCTATCCTGAAATCTACATTTGAGGGACAGAAATAGACAATTCGTCATTTCACTCTCGGGTGTAGAATAGCGTACATGTGTCGAACTTGGTTCAGAATAAGATATGGGTACATATAAAGGGTGGTTAAATTGTAATGACCGATGTTGAATGTGAACCACACCTAAACGCCAAGTTTTTTTCCGAATTTTATTTGACATTTCTCTATTTCAGACTTACTCAATTTGAACCATGGACGTCGTGAATGGGCAGAATGGTTCCAAGAAATGGCCACAATGGATGATCAATTTTCGAAGAAAATCATCTTCAGTGATGAGGCACATTTTCACCTCAGTGAATTCAGCAATAAACAGAATTGCCGCATTTGGGCGAATGAGAATCCAAGAGTGATTGTCGAAAAACCAATGCACCCACAAAGAGTGACTGTTTGGTGCGGTTTATGGGCTGGCGGCATCATCGGGCCGTATTTTTTCCAAAATGAGGCCGGTCAGGCAGTTACTGTGAATGGTGTTCGCTATCGTGAGATGATAACGAACTTTTTATGGCCCGAATTGGAAGATATGGATGTGGACGATATGTGGTTTCAGCAGGACGGTGCCACTTGCCACACAGCTAACGAAACAATGGCTCTTTTGCGCAACAAATTTAATGGCCGTGTAATCTCACGTAATGGCGAAGTCAATTGGCCGCCAAGATCATGTGATTTGACACCGTTGGACTTTTTTCTTTGGGGTTATTTGAAAGATAAGCCAGCAACAGTCGATAAGCCAGCGACAATTCAAGAGCTAAAGGATGAGATAATTCGGCACATTAACGGCATAGAACCTCCATTATGCCTCAGCGTCATCGAAAATTTGGACCATCGGATGAAGGTGTGCCACCGAGGTCACGGCGCCCATTTGGCCGATATTTTGTTCCATACATAATTGAGTAATACCAATATATCACAATAAAATAAAATTACAATAATTTCCTAAATAGTCAACATCGGCCCTTGAAATTTTAACCACCATTTAGTAAAGATACATGTGATTTCAACAATTTCAGTACGTTTTTGCCCAGACTGAAGCTAGCTTAGATTTAAGAGTAGGTCCGGAACGATTTCGCACATAAAAATGAATGTTGCTCTCACTTTAGACGAACATTTTTATACCCTCCACCATAGGATGGGGGTATATTAACTTTGTCATTCCGTTTGTAACACATTGAAATATTGCTCTAAGACCCCATAAAGTATATATATTCTGGGTCGTAGTGAAATTCTGAGTCGATCTGAGTATGTCCGTCCGTCCATCCGTCTGTTGAAATCACGCCAACTTCCGAACGAAACAAGCTATCGACTTGAGACTTGGCACAAGTAGTTATTATTGATGTAGGTCGGATGGTATTGCAAATGGGCCATATCGGTCCACTTTTACGTATAGCCCCCATATAAACGGACCCCCAAATTTGGTTTGCGAATCCTCTAAGAGAAGCAAATTTCATCCTATCCGGCTGAAATTTGGTATATGGTGTTAGTATATGGACTCTAACAACTATGCAAAAATTGGTCCACATCGGTCCATAATTATATATAGCCCCCATATAAACCGATCCCCCAATTTGGCTTGCGGAGCCTCTAAGAGAAGCAAATTTCATCCGATCAGGCTGAAATTTGGTACATGGTGTCAGCATATGATCTCTAACATCCATGCAAAAATTGGTCCACATCGATCCATAATTATATATAGCCCCCATATAAACGGACCCCCAAATTTGGTTTGCGAATCCTCTAAGAGAAGCAAATTTCATCTTATCCGGCTGAAATTTGGTACATGGTGTCAGCATATGGTCTCTAACAACCATGCAAAAATTGGTCCACATTGGTTCATAATTATATATAGCCACCAATATATAGGGTGCCACCGTGGTGCAATTGTTAGCATGCCCGCCTTGCATAAACAAGGTCGTGGGTTCGATTCCTGCTACGACCGAACACCAAAAAGTTTTTCAGCGGTGGATTATCCCACCTCACTAATGCTGGTGACATTTCTGAGGGTTTCAAAGCTTCTCGAAGTGGTTTCACTGGAATGTGGAACGCCGTTCGGACTCGGCTATAAAAAGGAGGTCCCTTGACATTGAGCTTAACATGGAATCGGGCAGCACTCAGTGATAAGAGAGAAGTTCACCACTGTGGTATCACAATGGACTGAATAGTCTAAGTGAGCATGATACATCGGGCTGCCACATAACCTAACCTAACCTATATAGCCCCCATATAAACCGATCCCTCGATTTGGCTTGCGGACCCTCTAAGAGAAGAAAATTTCATCCGATCCGGCTGAAATTTGGTACATGGTATTAGTTTTTGACCTCCGGAGCCCCTTGGAAGACCAAATTTCATCTGATTCAGTTGAAATATGGTACGTGGTGTTAATGTATGGTATCCAACAAACATGCAGGAATTGGTTCATATCAGTCCATAATTATATATAGCCCCCATATAAACCGATCCCCAGATTTTACCTCCGGTGCCTTTTGGAGAAGCAAAATTCATCCGATCTGGTTGAAATTTGGTACGTGGTGGTAGAATATGATATTTAACAACCATGCCAAAAGTGGTCCATATCAGTCCATAATCATATATAGCCCCCATATAAACCGATCCCGAGATTTGGTTTTGGAGCCTCTTCATCCGAGTCAGTTGAAACTTGGTACATTGTGCTAGTATATGACCGTTAACTACCATACCTAACTAGGTCCATATCGGTCTATAGTTATATATAGTCCTCAGATAAATCGATTGTATATAGCCATATTTCAATTCTGGCTCTCTACGTGTCGTGCAAAAGTCTATATCGATTCGTAATTATTTGTAGACTTACCTATACATACTTTTTTTGTCTAATATATACCACGTATGGACTAACTCACAATTTAGAAAACGATGTTAAGAAATTTAAGATACCACAACCAACGTAATGCGATTGTGGATGACAGGTGGAGGGTACATAAAATTCGGCCTGGCCGAACTTACGGCCGTATATACTTGTTAATTTTGCAAAGCCTATTGGTGGAGAATTATACTTCTCTGTATAATCGAATATTTCACCATTACATGGCTGCCAAAAAAAAAATACTGCCATTAAGACTCTATGGCATTAGTCGAGCATTAGGGTGTTACATATTGCAAAAGAGCCACATTCCCTATTTTTTAAATTTCCTTATAACATTAAAACTAAACTCAATAAACCGCATCCTTTTAAGAGCAAACCGCCACTTTGATTTTTCTAACATGATTCGAACCCTTTACCATTGGTAATTGTATTATTTACACATATGCAAATACATCAGTGATACCGCAACCTTTTACTTTATGGTAATTGAAAATCAAACACTCCTAAAATGATTTAAAAAAACGCTCTACCTTCTAAAAAAAGAACAAAAATAAAACCGGTAATCAAATTAAGAAATTACATTGATTTTAAGTGCTACGCTGCAAATTGAATGATGACGGAAGGCATCATACCCTGCCACACTATCAGCGCAATAACATAATAGTATAAAGTCACACACACACACGCACAGCCCTATCTAATAAATAGAGTGCATTAGCACTTAGGGATTGAGAATCGGATTCAGAAAAGTGGGAGAATAGATATTAAAATACGAAACTTCAAAGGGTAAAAGTGAAGGCGTTGGATGTAGTCGCGAATGTCATATTAACCACCAACTGGTTTATTCTTTAATTTTCTAAAATGTTTAACTAATTCCTAAACATAAGCATAGCCTACTGATACTTAATGAGAAGGCCTCAACACTTGAACAGATTGCCGGAGGGCAATGAAGGCATTACGGTTCGATCGCGACATTACGGTTCGAAGCAAATTAGGGAAACCCTGTAACAAAATAATGTTTTAATTTTTGGGTAAACTATATTCCTTAATAGTAGCTACTCGCATTTGTCACTATTAATACTCAATACTCGCGAAGACGACTAAATACTTTCGGGTGACTTTCGTGTTCTTCGTCGTTCTTAGATAGGTTTGCCAAATGATGGTTGTCGAGATCCGGGACATTGCGCCGTATATTCCGGGATTTGTCGGGGCAAGCAAAAACAGTCACATTTTTAGAAAATAGTTGCTCATATTATATCACTTGGTAAATTTGCATAAACGCTATGGCGTAGTCGTTATTGTCAGCAAATAGCAAATTTTGAAATTCCTAAATATGGTGGAGCTTCGGAAACTTTCTCCCAAGATGGCTGCGATGATTTTATATGAAACGTAAACATTTTTGGCAATTTTTTTTTTTTTAACGGAAACCTAAATTCATATTTACTGGCAAATTACTTTCGGTTTTGGCATACAAACTTAAGCTCTGATGTGGCAATCGCTGCTTCTTTTATAGTGCCTTTCGATACTGGGAATTTGGATATCGCCATGGACATGGGTTTGGGTATATTTCACATCAGAGTTGGGGATTGGAAGTGATTGGGATAAAATCGAACTTTAAAATATTGACAGGGAATACAGACTTGATTTATAATTTGGAAAAATGAATTTGGCAGAAAAACGTGAATTTGAAATATAATTATATATTTGAGTATATTTTTTTACATTTACTGCTCGAGTGACAGGTGATGATTCGAAAGACAGTGATTTGATTTGTTTCTCACAATGTTAAAATTAAATGAAATGGTACGAAATCGGACAGATAAATGTACATTTAAAGACTATAAAAAGCGATTTTGAAGCTATTTCTAAGAAATGAAAAACAAATTAAAACATATGCCTTAAGTAATTGAAATTCCCTAATTTTTGGCAAATTTTGTGAATGAGACGAAATTCCGTGACAATCCAGGCGAATCCCGGCCATCTGGCAAGCCTATTCTTAGACGCTACTAGTATGTCGTCGATGCAAGCAAAACAAAAATCTAACCCTCGCAAAACTTCGTTTATGAACCGCTGAAATGTTTGTGCTGCATTGCAGATACCGAAAATCATGCGGGTAAACTCAAACAAACTAAAGGGCGTAATTATGGCGGTCTTCTGGACGTATTTTTCAACTACAGGTATTTGAAAATATGCCTTAACCAAGTCAATTTTTGAAAATACCTTTTTCCCAGCTAGCATATACCCGAAATCATGGATGTGTGGGACAGGATAGCGATCGGGTACTGTTACGTTATTTAAAGATCGATAATCACCACAGGGACGCCTCATATTATTTTCCTTGGGTACCATATGAAGAGGACTGGCCCACTGACTCTTAGAAGGACGACAAATACCAAGTTGCATCATATATTCCAATTCCTCTTTTGCCACTTTTAATTTTTCAGGAGATAGTCGGCGGGGTTTGTGCACATACAACTGAGCCATTTGTATCAATATCGTGTATCACATTATGCTTTACGGGCGGAAGCTTTATACTTGGAGTAGTGACATCAGCAAATTCTTTAAGTACAGAACGAAACTTACCCGTATCGTCAGATATTGTTTTAATTGTTAACCTTTTCGGAGGTGAGGCATATGCCAGGAGATTTCAGATTCGTGTTGATATCTACCAATTGGTTATTTCTTACATCAACCAGTAAACCATAATATTTTAAGAAATCGGAACCTATGATAGGCTGTGTTACATCAGCAATGATGACGGACGAAAGAAAGCGTCGTCGGAGTCCTATATTGCAATTAATAATTCGTGTAGCATAAGTGTTAATTTTAGTATTGTTAGCAGCATAAAGTACAAAAGAGTTGGGTGATTTAATCTTGTCTTGCTGGTTGGCTGGTAGAACGGAAATATCGGCCCCAGTATCTATGAGGTACCTGTACTTCGATTCGAAATATTGAATGAACAGGCGACTTATTTGATGACCACCTTCACCCACCACCCCTCATCTAAGGGTCTAATGGTTTCCCGAACGGTTGAAGTCGCAAGGAGATCGACATATTGTTGCTTGTGCGCCGAATTTCTTATGATACCAACAAAGAGCCGATGATGTAAATGATTTGTTGCGGGTTCGTGAGGAGCTGCGGGAATATTTTTGAGTTCGGCGCTGGCGGTCAGTTGAAAGGGCATCAATTTTAGAGACAATTTCTTGCATTTGTTTTTGAAGATAAGACAAACGGTCTACTTCCGTAATAACGCTAACTGAGGCAACAGAATCTGACTGGTCGTGAATTTATTTATTTATTTAAGTCTATGGATCACAATCTTTACAGACTAGCAGAATTAAAAGTAAATTTTATCCGCCATCAACGCAAGTTTCTCAATTCTGTCTTCACTTAAGGAAAGTACGGCTTTTGTAGTTGAGGGAAGACGTTGAATCCATAATGTTGTTAGCAATTCTTCAGATTCAATTCACGCATTTCTCTTAGCAATGCCGAAGGTTTTTTGTCACCAATACTTTTCCAAAATACATTTTCCAAACGTTGTCGTAAACGCTTTTCTTCAGATTACAGAAATTCATTCAATAATGCATCCTTAAGAGTCCCATACTTATTTTCCTCAGGGGGATTTTCTACAATATGGCTTACGTGGTGTAGAATGTTGCTTTCGATTGAACTAATGTGTGGAACTGTATCGTCAGCAGTAATTCCAGATGTAATATATTGTGACTCCAACTGCCGGAACCATAATCGATGATTTTGTCGCCAGAATGGTGGAACCTTTACCGCAACACGAGATATTTCTAAATGGTTGTTGTCGCCAGGCATGTTGCAAATTTAAATTGATATAACAACGGTTTTTGTCGGGGTCACCAATGTAGAAATCAATGCATCGTGATGATTAAAAATCCAAAAGATTTTATTTTATATTTTATTTTTGACAAATTATGAAAATCAATTGTCTTGAGAAAATCGTACATAAGTCTAAGGCTACTTAGTTAATTCTAAATTTATATAAAGTACAAACATATGCCACTTGAAATGAAAAATAATCTATGACTACACAGAAAAAAATTTCACGAAAATTTTTCCAATTAAAATCTTAATTGAGTTTTAGAAAATATGCAATTAAAAATTTAATTGAATCAACAAATTTTTTAATTGAAATAAAAATTAATCATGCAAATTAATAGTATCAATTAATGTTTTAATTGGATCAATTAATTTTTTAATTGAATGTTAATTAATTTTTTAATTGATACTATCATTTCTGTGATTGAAGACATTTCAATTAAAAAATTAATTGGATCAATTAATTTCGTGATTGAATCATAAAAATTTTTTTTGTGTGTACTAGATAATTTAAAACAAAAAACAAAAGTAGGGTTTGAAATAGTGTCGCCACAGTAGAATTCTTGATGTTTTTGTAGATTTTATTTCTGTAGAAATAAAATTTTGGCAAAACTTTGTATAAAAATTAAATATTGACAAATTGTTCTAAATAAATAAAATTTTGAAAACATTTTCTATAAAAATACAATTTTGAAAAAATTTTTATAGAATAGGAATTCTATAGGAATAAAATTTTGAAATGAAATGTTTAAAAAATAGAATTTTGACAACATTTTCTATAAAAATACAATTTTTACAAAATTTTTTATAGAAATAAAATTTTGACAAAATTGTCTATAGTAATAAAATTTTGACAAAACTGTCCAAAAAATATAGAAACATTTTTATGCAAAAATACAATTTTGACAAAAATTTCTATAAATTCAATATCTTTAAAAATGTTCATTTCGTTGGTTGTTGTTGGTCATACCAACTTTGGACTTTGTAAAAGTCGACTGGAGTCAATTTTCAACAAAAGCTAAAAGCTGAGTTGTCGAATTTGAAGATTATAAAAATACGTCTTCAACTGTACAAACTTGTTTTTGACAAAAAGTCTAATTTCGACTCTGGTATCCCTATTAGGCATTGACATACACCAGCCCAAACTTTCGACAACCAAACTTTCAGTAAAAAGTTTAAAGAGGATAGATAGGGCAAATGAGTGAAAGATATGCAGAAGTCAATGCTTTGTTGTTTTTCATCTATGGCAAATCGGTGAGAAAAGATTTGTCTGTTGATGTAGCGATGTCTGCTCCATTCGAAAGACAGAGAGACACACTGAGGCAGACTGAGTGTTTAGTTACATTTAGTTTTATTGCCATCAACACTTGAACATTCACAAATCAAGAGGTTACACACACACTTGAGTTTACTAATAAACACGTGTGTGTGCGTTCGTGGGTTTTGCAGTCTATGGCAATCTTTGTGAAGCGGCCATATGTCGTCGTTGTAGCTGTCGAACTCATTGCCATTATTACCAACATCAAGTCACAGTCGTTGTCGGTGGCGCTTTGGCAAACAAAGTTTCACGCTTCAATCTCGATAAGAAGAATTCATTAAGTTTCCATTAATGTATTTAAGCAATTAGTTGCTTTTAATTTATTTACTCTTGAACTTTGTTTTCCTTTCAGTCCTTTGCTTTGCCAACAGTGCGCAGCGTATAGAGCTTGGGGGGCTTTGATCATGATTCCATTTCTTAAAAGATTTCTGGTCGTAGTATGTGAGTATGAAAGATTTTTTTTGTCAGATTTTTGAATCCTTCTATTGGGAATATCTCCACGATGTGTGTGTGTGTGTGAGTGAAGAGAGATGACGCTTAAAAGTACGTGAGCGAATGGTAGTTGATAGCTTGTGAGTGATTTTGTGTGGAGTCGTTTTAGTATAACAACAACAGTTTTCTCTAATTTTAAGGAAATAGAAAATGTCAACGCTAAGCGCATGTGGCCCCTAAGGAGACATCTGAGAGGTCCAAGATGGAAAAGTAAAGATTTATTTCGAAAGAAAATCTTCTGCCAAAATTTATTTCACTAAAGTGTATTTAATTTAGTAGAATCTTTAACAAGTTTTTCGTTTATACTTAAAAGTAAAATCTTTGTTAAGTTCTGCCCATGTAATTACTTTTGAAGTAAATCCAACCATGTCGGCAAGCGATTATTTTTCACTTCAAAAGCAGTTTTTTTTGTAAGGTGATACATAAACCAGTTTATTTTATTTTTTCCGGAACCTTTCGTATAACTTTAGTCATAAATGAAAGCTTTTTAAGTTCTAATTATAGAACATATGCACACAACTACATATCCTCTAAGATATATGTTCTGGTGAGTGTGTGCAAAAATGTCTGTGTCCCATATTTGCAGGTATGCCAGTCACAAGAAATCCCGTGTCATTTTGTTTTTGGCCCACTTTACTCCTTGCCACTTTAAGAATGCAGATATACTTGAAGAGACTTGTGTATTAGATTAAATGTGTATATGTGGGTGTGTATGTGTGTGTTCATGAGTCTCTTTTGCAGTTGGTTGCGCCGAGCTAAGAATATATTTTTTGGAAACAATTTCCTTGCAAAGAAAATACTTTCGAGGATTATCTTGAGCTAGAAAATGCTGAAGTATGCAAATACGAACGAAAGGAACATGCATACACAAGACACCTGCAAAATGCTAACAGAAATTTCAATAAAATTTTTACAAATCCACATTCTGTCTAAGGGAGCACATGCACATGCAGGCAATTCCGGAGACGGCTATAGATATTTAATAGGATCCAAGTAGCCTGATATGGGGCCTTTGTTGTGTTTGATAAGGCATTGGTTAGGGAACAATGTTGGTTTAGGCCTTCAAGAAATGAAGTCGGAAGATGGGCCAGTAACCGTTAGAATTCTAAAAAGAAATGAATGGATATAAAATAATTTCAAAGATATGTCTAAAATATTCCAATTCTCCGGTAAAGCGGACGGTACTTGCAAATTGTGATATCTTAACATACGAAGGTGGTCGAATAAGTACTTTGTCTATAAAAAGTGAAAACGTAAAGGAGATACTCCAGACAAACAAAATGTGACTTCGTGACATTCCACTGATGTTTTATACATCACCCAGCAAAAAAAGAGCTTCCAAAAAAGTAGTTTGGATCCCCAATCTGTGATCCGGAAGTAGTGCAAACTTGGATCATCTCCAATGAATTTTACATGGGCTTGTCATAGGACGGAAGTACTCCCTTTTTGGATCCTTTGCATTGCTTTAGAAGTTGTTCCCTGGAAGTTAATTTGAATGAAGAAATTTAAAAAGCGAAAAAAAAAATTTTTCAACCAATTTCACTTTTTTTCATCAATATGTTTTATTACACAATTATTTTCCTATTATCTAATTTTTACAATTTGAAAAACTTTTTCGCTCCGACCAGGGTTTGAACCTGGGTTTGCTGGCACCATAACAGAACGCCTTAGCACACTCAGCCACAAACGCCATTGAACATAAAGCGTCGAAAGGTCAATTCAAATGTTTGTGATATGATCGTAATACGACACCAAGGAATAACATACTAAATGCTTCTCGAGATGTTCTTTCTTAGTATGAACGAAAAAATAAGAAACGCAGGTTCAAATCTCACCAGCGGTAATTTTTTTTATCAAATATTTTTCTAAAAAAATATTTTTTTATGTCATGCATCGTTTTTATTTTTTATTTTTGGCATATATTTTCGTAAAAATATATTTTTTTAATTAAAAATCAACAAAAAATTAAAAATTCTCGTAATTTGCAAAACCTTCTCAAAAGAACTTCCATGGAAGCGAAAAAGTCAAACGGTACAGGTTCAAATCCCAGCGGGGATGAAATTTATTGTTTTTTTTATTATTTTTTTATTAATTTCTATTTTTTTTAGTTTTTTATTAGTTTTGTATTTTTTTGTAAAATTTAGTTATACAAAATTTGCACTTAAAATAGCCTGATTGCGTTCTTTCTAATACTTGTATACAAGGACTGCATCGGAAGTAGAAAAAAGTCATTGGGGGATCCCAAGATGCGCTTTAGAAGAAATGTTTGTGCACTTGTCCACAAGGACTGCCTCGGAAGTGGAAAAAATTATTGGGGTATCCCACGATGCGCTTTAGAAGAAATGTTTGTGGACTTGTCCAAAAGGACAATTTTTTTTGCTGGGCAAGTAATCCTTTTCAAAAGAAGTCGGACGGGCCAACTGAGAAAAATGCGTTGAATTGGAGTTACGTTTTAAGTAAATTCGAAACATTTGGCGCGGGAGACGTGAGACGGTGGGTTATAATGGTGAAATTTTACTTCACCTAATTGTGGCTGTGTGTACTGGAGTTTTCATTTTTTGTCGATTGGTTTGCGTCCTTAAAATTTTCCGATTTTTGTTCAAATTGAAAGGCCTCAGAAAATGTTCCCTAAAAAGTAAACCTAGCTCCTGTCTTTTGTTATTTCCAACTGAACTTGCTGCCACTTTAGTCAGGTATTCGACTACAGAAGAAAATGGAGAAAACTCAAAACGAAAAAAAAAAACGAACACAAAGAAGAATTCACATAGAAAAAGTTTCATTTCGATAAGAAGTATTTAGTAACGTAAATCCATGTTACACATAACGAAAGTATTGCAAAATGTTCTATTGATTTGATTTACTTTCCCGTAAGCACCCAATTTATAAAAAAAGGAATCCAGGGATTGTATGGATGGATGGATGGATAGTTGGATAAATGGATGGATGGTTGAATGCTTTTTACCTATGGTATCACAAATACATTTGCAAACACATACACACACAAACACACTTATGCATACAAAAAAACTGACAACGGCTTAGGATAACAGAACTAACCCACTGACATTTAAATGCAGATAAACAAGTCGACAGAGAGACAGACTGTCCGATAGACAAACAGATAGTCCGATGTGTACTGATGTCTGTCTTATAGAATAGCTAAGAACGTCTGGCAAAAAGGCACTTCGTCAAGCCGATAGAAGAAGGACATAAAATGAAGTAGGGATACATGAATGCCTGAATGTTTGTTGGTTTCGATTGTGTTCCTTTTCAAGTAACTAAACGACATCTGCATCTTCAGAGAAAAATGCAAAAAAAAAAAACCATCTGCATGAGATGAATCTTTCGGTTTGTGTCTGGTCATAATAGAGTGTAATAGATGTCTGTGAATGTGTGCGATAAGAATGACTCTTCTATGTTTTGAGAAATGCTCCATTCTTACAAACACTCTTGGATAAGAGTTCTTTTTTTTTTCTATTGAAAAATCCAGATCCTACTAAAGATTTCCTAGAGTTCGTTTGTTTGCGTGTGTGTGGAGGTATGCAAAATTCCATTGTCCGTTCATTGAGCTTTTTGTGGAGTATGTAAACAACATCAAGGATTCCAAAATCATATATATTATATAAGAGACTTATATTTATATGTTCTAACATATTTATATTCTCCCATCATACCACATAGTTTACAATTTGGCCTGTAGGTATGTGAAATAAGGATGCCAATATAATCAGTTGGTGTGAGTTTATAAAATCGTTCGGGGGATTTAGCACAATCAAAATCTAAAGTGGTGATTAATACATTCTTAAGCTATTTTCGGAATTAAAGAATGTCTTAAAATTGAACATGGCAGGAAGTTGATAGTCGCAGTAGAAAAATTTGTTTCGTATTTTGTCCAAGGCTGTGGAGTCAATTTTTCTCGACTCCTGCTCCGACTCCGGCTCCGACTCCGACTCCAGCATTTCTTATTAGCCTCGACTCCGACTCCGGAGTCGGCTCCAGGTGGTGTACCTAAATCTCATTTTAACAGTATTCCAATAGTAATTTTAAGGTGCAGTGTTCCAAAAATAGACCGATATATGTCCAAAAGAACTCTAATTTTAAATTTTGATACGACTCGACGACAAATCTCAGCCTTTTAGGGATGTAAAGAACTCTACATTATAATGTAAGGCCAATAAATTAAAATATAACACAAGACTATATAGTGACCACATCAAAATATGGGTAGATAACAGCAATCTCCAGAATATGAATTTATAAAAACACAACATTTCAAAAAATAATTAGTAGTTTAAGAAGTAAAATCCTTGTATGAGTCTATATAGGCATTTTATAAAAAATAAATCTATATAAAAAAGAAAAATACACAAAAATCAAAATGTAGGGCTAATCAGATAGAAAGTTTAGATGTTAAAAAACGTAATGTGTCGGATATATAAAACAAACATAAACTGTCATAAATTAGGACGGGCGGAATTTTAAATAACCACTACTATACAACAGATGACGGGAATAGCTGGACAGTTACGAATATTGTTTCTATAGACGTAAAAAGGTGAAAAATCGATTTATAAATGGTCTATCAGTTATGGACATTAGAGGCCATTAATTTAATGTAAAGAATTTCAAGTGGCAAACTTTCTCCCAAAAGACCGCCTCATGGCACATTGGCAGAGATTTAATTTAAAATTACAGCTTCCAAGGACATCGGTTGTGTGTGGAGATTTCTCAAGTAATTATCTCCATATACAAAGTCTGAGCCGACGGGAAATTTCCGCATTTATTTATGGATCTCAAATAACTCAAAATTCCTAACAAATCTTATGAAAATTTTAGACTGGGGAAATTTTCTTAAAACAAATCGGAGATGCGTTTTTATGTAGGTGCTGTATCACAAAATTGTCCGGTATGACCCATCTTCGAACTTGACATGGCTGCCAAAATTCAGAACGTTAGGTTCTACTGCTATATTGCCTTAAAATTGTACCTCTATCAAGAGTATATATAGGGTTAAAAAACGATAGTTTAATATGTTAAAAATGGACTATACAATTGATCAATTCAGCCCATATTCTAGAAAAACCTACTTTTTATATCACCGTGAAATTTCACCTATATAAATACACTTTGAATGGCCTGAAATCCAGTACTTCGTTTTTCGTTTAAAAATCCCAATCGAATCTAATTTTTCGAAATATTTCTTTAGTCACATAGATATGAAGTGTTTTTCAAATTTGGTTTCGCCGGAGTCGGAGGTGAGCAAAATTTATACGACTCCGGCTCCGACTCCAGCAAAATCTTCAGACTCCGACTCCGGCTCCGACTCCACAGCCCTGATTTTGTCAATAGTTATCGTTGGAGTCGCCCCAGTGCCAGCAATCATATCGTATAATGCAAATAGGCGACATTTTGAGTTTCATTTAAAAAGTCGAAAAGAGGAATTCGGAAAAAATCAAACTATACTTCAAAGTGAATAAAAAAGGAAAACAACTCTCAAACCACAAATAAAATTTCTAAAGTTCATGAACACGATATCGTGTAAGTAGCACAACTCTGGCTATCATTCCGGATCTATCGCTGAAAAATTTGACAAAATAATGGAAAATATGGATCAGGTGCACTGATGAACTACCCAGCAAAAAAAATTTGGAAGTTCTTCCCAAGGCACAACTTTAAACGAACTTTCAAAAATGCGCTCCCAAAGATATTCTTTATTTTAACTGAACAGGAGTCAATTTTTTATAACTCATTTTTTTGAATACTTAATGGGATTTTTTTTTGTTTCAAATGGGTTAAAAACAGATGAAGAGTTAATAAAATGGTACAAATTATTTAAATTTACCCGAAAAAATGCTAAATCCTTTCTAGAAAAATTTAGAATTTTTGAAAATAGTCGATGAAAAAAGTTCCAGACAGGCGTTAAAATGCATTAAAAATCATAAAAAGTTTTAAAAATTATTGATTTCTCAAAATATTACAAAATTTCTTAATTCACATCCAAAACACTGAATTGGCCTCACACCTTAAGAAGTGATGCAAATTCAGTGCAGCGCCTGTTGAAATGGTGGACATCCATCATATGATAAGCCCATGTTAAATTCATCGCTTCTGCGTCAATTTGGCACCACTTCCGGATCCAAAAAGAACATTTTCGATACTATTTTCGCGACGCTTTGTTTGCTGGGTAAGTATTTATCATCAAACCATAAAAACGAAGTTCAATATTTGTGTACCATATGCATTGTCTGTGAAATGTTTAATGGATCTATTTAAATATTATCTGCACTGAAAAAAATATTGTCGTGAGGCCAAAGATTTCATGTCCTTCAAATACGAGTGCCTTTTTGGCTTAGAAAATGCATTTCTCTGATATAAAGTTTTTTTCTTTGTCCAAAAGACGATCAACTTTTTTACAAACTCGTTTTATCCTTATTCGAATTAAAAATGGGCATCTCAAAGTGAAAGAAAATTTAAGTTGTCGTTAACACGTTTTTGAGGGACTTTAATTGTACATGAAGAAAAAACAGAAAAAAAGGAATCAATTACATTTTGCTACCTGGAATCAATTCTCCGTTTCTTTGGCTTGGAATCAATGCCAGAATCATTAGTGCACCCAGGGAAGGAATATGATCACCTCAAATATGTTTGAAGAGCAAAATGTTATATTTAGATGGTGACCATCTAACATGTTCACTGCAACCATGTTATTTTCTCAGAAATTATGTATCTGTTTTCGGAAAGCATGTTATGTTTGGCGAGAAAACAACATTATTGCGACAAACATGTTACATGGTCACCATCCACAAAATAACATTTTACTCTTGAAACATGTTTGAGGTGATCATATTCCTTCTCTGGGTGTGTAAAGGCAAAATCTTTGGGAACAGGCCATGCTTTTTTTCATAGTGCGATACCTTGCATTTTAGATTCAAAGTGAAAAGATTATGTTTAAATTAATTTACCTTACTTCAATGACATACGAAGTTAATGGAGAGAAGCAAGTTGTAGAGAGTCGTGCTCTCAATATAATAAAAAAATCCCTATCAAAGCTTATCAATATTCTTTTCATTAAAATTTATCTACTAAAAAACTTATCCTTAATATCAGCGGTGGTGAACTTCTCTCTTATCAATGAGTCCCAACAAAAAAAGCGTCACCAAAAAAACTAGTGAAAATGTTCTTTTTGGATCCGGAAGTGGTGCCAAATTGACGCAGAAGCGATGAATTTAACATGGGCTTGTCATAGGACCGATGTCCACCATTTCAACAGCCTCTGCACTGAATTTGTATCACTTCTTAAGGTGTGAGGTGAATTCAGTATTTTGGATGTGAATTAAGAAATTTTGTGATATTTCGACAACTAAATAATTTTTAAAATTTTTTATATATAACGCTTGTCGGAAACGTTTCACCTCAAATATTTGCAAAACTTCACAATTTTTTCAGATTGGATTTAGCATTTTTGTCGACAAAATTTAAATGATTTGTACCATTTTATGAATTCTTACTCTGTTTATAACATATTTGAAACAAAAAAAGTTAAATTTTTCCATTGAAAGTATGAAAATACCATGTAATAAAAAATTGAATTAAAAGAACTTCCTGGGTAGTTAAAATGAAGAACATCATTGGGAGTACATCTTCTGGAAGTGCTTTTAAATTTGTGCCTTTGGAAGAACTTCCAATTTTTTTTGCTGGGGTGTTGCGCAGGACCTTCTTTTTATAGCCGAAACAGCGTTCCACATTGCGGTGAAAGCACTTAGAGAAACTTTGAAAAATCTGAAAAACAACCGCTGAAAAACGTTTTTGGTGTTTGGTCGAAACTGGGATTGAACCCATGAACTTTTGTACACAAAACGAGAATGCTAACCACTGCACCAAGGTATCTCCCTGAATTGAACTTACATTCTTTCTATCTTAAACTTTGTACAGCGCTAAATATAACTACAGGTTTTACCTTCAATTTTATCCTTAAAAATATGAAGTTTTCAGAGCAGAAATTTAGTTTTTAATAAATTTTACATTTTTTTTATAAATACTATACACAATACAATAAAAAAAATGTATGTTATAAAGTTTGAATTGTTAAACATATGTTATTAATAATTATTGTAGTTGAGTATCGAATTGTGGGCAATGTATACAATTATTATATATACATGAATCTTTTTTTGATTATTTATAGAAATAAGCTCTAGAATATAAATTGAGTAAAATAAACTAACGTAAAAAAGCAAAGCAAAAACATTCCAACAATGAACATGGTCGTATCCCTTTTTTGGCTTTAGTTCACTTTAAAAATAAAGAAACAGACATTTAAATTATAAATGTTCGCATTAGGTATGTACTTTATAATTCCATTTGATTTACAAATGGAATCTTGATTTTCCTCATGCCTATCCTCGTATCCACTCTAACGGAAATATTTTTGATCTATATTTGTTTCTATGGTGTTTTGCACAAAGATGAGAGTTTATAGGGGAAAATGCAACAAAACGCTTTCAGAATTTTCAACGACAAACACTGCAAAAATTCCTAAAGAAGCCAAGCAACCGAGCCACCAACTCAACCATACAGCATTGCTAAGCAAAGCCATAGTCAAACATAGTAAAGGATGGCTTTTGTGTGTATGGCACGTTCTCTTAAATGTCCGTTTTCATGCAATAATATTCTTATGGGACTTTGGATATGTGTGTGTGCGTGTGTGTGTGTGTATGCAAGTGTTAGGGAAATAAGTTAGTTTGTTTGTTGTTAGTGTTGCACACTTCAATGAAACCTACAATAAAATATTTATTTGCATCATAATTTGCTTTCTTTGTAGTCAACAATTACGTGCGCTTTGTTAAAAGTTGGTGTTGCTGTTGTTTGCATTACAGCTCCTTAGTCAACTTGAGGACCTGCTAGAGACATTTAGCAGATAGTTTAGACCTCCTTTGAGTAATGCATACTTTCATGGTTCACTGACATTGAATTAATTCAATGCTTTGGCACTCTACTTCCCTCTCTTCCTCTATCGCTCTACTTCCATCATCGCTTGGGCATATTGGGATCTGGTAGTTGAAATTTCTACACATGTCGTTGCATTTTAAATGCTGACTGCATTTTTCTATTTGGTCCTTGTTTATTTGATCCAAAGGAAATGACATTACATCCTGTTTTCTTTCACGAAATGTTCACAAGATTTTCCACTTCATATGCGTTGCGTTTTTCTTCGATTTTTATTATTTTTGTCAAATGGATTTAAGTGTATTGTTATGCGAGCAGTGTAACGAACATTTGAGAAATAAGGATTCACTTGCATTGTGTATTTCTATGGAAAAGAATTCTCTTTTGTATTGGAAACGTAGTTTGTGAAATTCGAAAAGTAATCCAAATAATGACGAATTCATTTTGCATTCAAAACTAAAATTTCATTTTGGTTTGTTTACTCCTGTTTATGACTCGTAGTGTATTTCGTTTTTCTCCTTTTTTCTTTATTGTAAAAAGATCCCAACCATTAGTCAAATAGCTGTTAGCATTTTCAATTTTTTTTTTAACTCTATGGATTTAAAATTTGTTTTTTACTATCGATTAGTTTTAAATTGGGATTATGTAAATATGAATTTATAATACAAACATGTTGATAATATGTTTTCAAAACAATGATAATGTTTACATTTTTCCAACTTTATTGTTTGCCCATGGTGGCGTATAATAACTATTGTACTCATACGCTTATGGGCCTCCCAGTACTACCATTGAAATTGTGGTAATGGTGGCGTATGAGCGTTTTTGTTTGGACGTAATACTTATACGCAGGAAGTGTAAAAGTAAACAAGGCTGTAAGATGCAGATCTTTGTTTATATACCCACCACCATAGAATGGTGACGGGGGTATAATAAGTTTGTCATTCCGTTTGTAACACATCGAAATATCGATTTCCGACTATATAAAGTATATATATTCTTGATCAGGGAGAAATTCTAAGACGATATAGCCATGTCCGTCTGTCCGTCTGTCTGTCGGTCTGTTGTAATCACGCTACAGTCTTCAATAATAAAGCAATCGTGCTGAAATTTCACACAAACTCGTCTTTTGTCTGCAGGCATGTCAAGTTCGAAGATGGGCTATATCGGTCCAAGTTTTGATATAGTCCCCATATAAACCGACCTCCCAATTTGGGGTCGTGGGCTTATAAAAACCTTAGTTTCTATCCAATTTGCCTGAAATTAGAAATCAAGAGGTATTTTAAAACCATAAAGAGGTGTGCTGAAAATGATGAGTAACGGACCATGTTTTATATAGCCCCCATATCGACGGATCTCCAGATTTTATTCTTGGGCTTATAGAAACCGTAGTTTTTATCCAACTTGCCTCAAATTGGAAATCTAGAGGTATTTTAGGACCATAAAAAGTTATGCCGAAAATGGTGAGTATAGGTCCATGTTTTGATATAGTCATCAGATAGACCGATATTACTTTTTGGGCTTCTAGAAACCGTAATTGTTGTCCACTTTGCCTGAAATCGAAAATCTGGAGGTTTTTAGGAATATAAATAGATGTGCAAGAAATTATTTTATTTTTTAGGCTTCTAGAATCCGTAGTTTTTATCTAATTTGCCAGAAATGAGAAATCTAGAGGTATATTAGGACCTTAAATATGAGAGCCGAAAATGGCGAGTATTGGTCCATGTTTTGGTTTATCTCCCAAATAGATCGATCTCCCGATTTTACTTCTTGGGCTTTTAGAAACCATAGTTTTTTTTTCAAATTTGCATGAAATTTTAAATCTAGTAGTATTTTAGGAACATAAAGAGGTGTGCAGAAAATGGTGAATATCGGTCCATGTGCACTGATAATGAAAATTGCTTAAAACTGAATTATAGTTTCCAGATTTTACTTCTGGTAATCATTTAAATAATGGGGTTAAAAATCTACAGATATTAGATTTTAAATCAAGGCGTTATTTCATCGTTTTCTTGCACACGATGTTTATGATTCCTCTAAAACTCAAACAAATATGGTTCATATAAATCCAGAATCTGATCTAGTCTTCATAGGTAAAATCTTTCAATTTATCTTTGGGAAGAGTACTGGTTGAACTGATCTGCTTGTCATCAAATCCCACTGAAATTTTCACAGGAAACTATAATATTTGATTCATGGTGGTGGGTATTTAAGATTCGGCCCAGCCGAACTTACTGCTTTATATACTTGTTTTAAGCTGCATAAGTTTAGTGTCCGGTTGACAATGTAAACGTGCAGTTTAATATTCGCATATGTATGGAGTGGTCGAGTTTTAATGAAGACAATAAATGTGCAGACAAACTTTTTTTAACGTACCCTGACTATAGCGAATAGTTTTTCAAGTCCAAACAATTTTTCTTAAATTCTTTGTGGTGTCTCTATAACATTTTCATTCAAAGTACCATGTTTTTAATGGGCAAAGAAACCCATTTTTTAAGTCAGATCAATAGAAGAAAAATAAAATGATGATAAAATCAGAAATCAAATCTGTAAACATTTTATTTTGTACATATGTTATATATCAATGTCCTCATGCCAGAGTACGCTAAGTCGACTTAGCATTTTTGACGGACTTCATTTTTTTCTACGGATTGATGTGAATTGCATTCTGTTCGAATTTATTGGACACTTCTATCAAAAGTTATGGTTAATACGAGGGCAGTTCGGAAACTTCTTAGCCTAGCACTAAAAGCGCGGTATAAACAGAAAAAAGTTCAGTGTTTTGGAAACTTCGATCTCTGTTATGAACACACGTTAAATTTTGTTTCGATCTGGCAACTCCTTCATATAGAAACAGGTGTTCAAAAAAGACGCATCCCCAATTTTTTACAATGAAAAAATTAGAAATTCGTGCTGTCATTAAATATTTACATAAAAAAGGTTTATCGCGACAAGAAATTCATAATGATATGGTGAATGTGTTAGGTGAAAGTGCTCCTTCATATGCAACAGTAAAAAATTTGGTTGCTGAATTTAAACGTGGTCGCATTGAAGATGAACCACGTAATGGACGTCCAAAAACAGCAACAACAACAGAAATTGTAGCCAAAGTGTATGATATGGTATTAAATGATCGACGAATAAAAGTCTGTGAAATTGCTAATATCATTGGCATCTCAAATGATCGAGTCCATTTAATTTTGCATGAAGAAGAATACAGATGAAAAAGCTTTCTGCAAGATGGGTGCTGCATTTGTTAACAGTCGATCGAAAACGCATAAGAATGAACATTTTGAACATGAACAGCTTGTTTGGATCGTTTTAAGCGGAATAAAATGGATTTGAAGCGTCATTTGATAACTGTTGATGAGACATGGATCCACCTCTATACTCCAGAGACAAAAGAACAATCCAAACAATGGACTGAAGCTGGAGGAAGTGCCCCAAAGAAGGCAAAAACAATTCAATCGGCTGGTAAGGTTATGGCAACGGTTTTTTGGGACTTCAAAGGTATTTTATTGATTGACTATCTGCAAAAGGGTAAAACAATAAATTCAGAGTACTATTGCAACCTTTTGGATCAATTAAATTTACAAATTCGAGAAAAACGTCATGGCTTACAACACAAAAAAAAAAATAATTTTTCATCAAGACAACGCACCAGCGCACAAGAGTGTTTGAACAATGGCTAAAATCAACGAATTAAAGTACGAGTTGCTTGAGCACCCACCTTATTCTCCTGATTTAGCTGCCAGTGACTTTTACTTGTTCCCAAATCTAAAAAAATTCCTTGCTGGCAAGCGTTTTACCTCAAATGAAGATGCAATTACAGTTGTAAACCACTATTTTGAAGACCTTGAGGAAAACTATTTTAATCAAAGGATAGAATTGCTAGAAAGCATTGGACTAAGTGTATTTAAATATAAATATTTTTGAAAAACTAACTATTCTCTTTCATTGATAGGCTAAGAAGTTTCCGAACCGCCCTCGTATTGTACATAGCCTGTGACTAAAGTTTTAAAAATGTTCAATACAAAAAAGGGCAAAAACTTTGTTCGGTCTACAGTGGTCTAAGTCATTTTTAGCCATATTCTATTATCACTATTTTGAATTCGTACATACTAAAAAAATCTACAATATGTTAAACATGATTTTAAGACTGAAAAAAGTAAATTTCATACAAGTTTTTGAAAAATTTTAATGTGCATCTAAGAATGCTCTTCCAGAGATGCGATTATTTTCCATTTCTTATAGCTATTTAAGCTATAAATTTTGTATTTTCTAAATTTTTCTCGGCATTTAGAAAAAAGGGGGACAAATAAAAAATTGAATTTTAAATTTTTTTTTGAAAATTTGAGTGAGTTTTATGTCAGCATATGCCAGTACGTCTTTATGTAGCGATTAAAATCGAAAATATTCTTATATTATTTCATCAAATGAATATTTATTTTAGGGTTTTTAGTTCATATGAACTCAGATGTTACGGAAGGCTCGTATTATTTCCAGTGTCCTGTATTATCTTTTAGAAGGTAATGGGATCCGTTTTCTTTCATGCTCTCGCCGATCTTCTGGAGTGTAGCTTACGGAACATACTCGCCTTCATCAGGGTCTCTGGTTAGCAGTTTTAAAGAAGACCGATGAATGGAAGTTCGTGACCGACTCTGAAGGAGATCACCTCACGATGAAGAACTTGGGAATTTTACTTTGAGGAATCGCAATGAACCTTTGTGGTCTATATGTCCATTTTTATTCCAAGAATTGTTGTCATCCTCTACAACCTCACCTAACCAGGACATAACACCTACATTTAGGATGTCGGTGCCTCCGAGTTCGTCATAACCGTCATCTTTCTTAAAGATATTTTGATTTACCAGAGGATACTTTTAAGATTCAACTTGATATATTGTCAATGGTTCGCGTATTTGCTGAAGAGAAATAAATCTTAATTATTTTAGCCTTTTCAGTTTTTATCAGGGCTGTGGAGCCGGAGTCGGAGTCTTGGAGTCGGAGTCTGAAGATTTTGCTGGAGTCGGAGTCGTAAAAATTTTGCTCGACTCCGACTCCGGCTAAACCAAATTTTTTTAAAACACTTCACATTTTTGTAACTAAACAAGTTATTACGCAAATTAGTTTCCTTTGCGTTATTCATTCGATCAATGTACAGCATGATTGTAAATGAAAATCAACTTCCAATTACGGCTATTTTTTTAATGTTTCCTAGAATGTTAGACTAGCAGATGGGCTGGATCGATCCATTTTAATGTCCATATCAATTTATTTGAAATATTTCGAACAATCGAAATTATTTTTTTTTAATTTAATTTAAGGCCATATACATATGTGGAATATTGACAGAAAATTTTTTCAAAGTTGTTTTTTATAGAAAATTTGTTCAAAATGTTATTTCTATAAAAAGTTTTCTCAAAATTTTATTTCTATAAAAAATTTATTCAAAACTTTATTAATATAGAAAATGTATTTTATTACTATAGAAATATTTTTTTCAATAGAAAATTTCGTCAAAATTTTATTTCTATAGAAAATTGAGTCAAAGTTTTGTTTCTATAGAATATTTTGCAAAACTTTATTTCTATAGAAAATTTTGCAAAATTTTGTTTGTTACACAAAAATTTTTTCAAAATTTTATTTCTATTGATAATTTTCTTTCTATAAAAATTTAAGTCAAAATTTTATTTCTATAGAAAATTTTGCCAAAATTTTATAGTAATAGATTTTTTTATTAGAAAATTTGGTCAAAATTTTATTTCTATAGAAAGTTTTGCGAAAATTTTATAGTAATTGATTTTTTTATTGGAAAATTTGGTCAAAATTTTATTTCTATAGAAAATGTAGTCAAAATTTTGTTTCTGTAGAATATTTTGCAGAATTTTATTTACTACACAAAATTTTTCTAAAATTGTATTTTTATTAATAATTTTTTCAAAATTTTATTTCTATAAGAAAAAATTGTCAAATTTTATCAAATTTTTTTTTCTTACTGATGCTCACTGATACTCACTGCTATAAAAAATGTATTCAAAATTTTATTACTATAGGAATATTTTTTCTATATAAAATTTAGTCAAAATTTTATTTCTATAGAAAATTTAGTCAAAATTTTGTTTCTATAGAATATTTTGCAAAATTTTATTTCTATAGAAAATTTTGCAAAGACAATTTTTTTTAATTGTATTTCTATTGATAATTTTTTCAAACTTTTATTTCTATAAAAAATTTTGCCCTTAGATGTCCTGGGCTGCACGCGCGCTACAATGAAAGTATCAACGTGTATTTCCTAGACCGAGAGGTCCGGGTAAACCGCTGAACCACTTTCATGCTTGGGATTGTGAACTGAAACTGTTCACATGAACTTGGAATTCCCAGTAAGTGTGAGTCATTAACTCGCATTGATTACGTCCCTGCCCTTTGTACACACCGCCCGTCAATTGTAAGGAAGAAATCCTCTAGATCCTTTAGAGGGTTTCACCTTAAAGGGTTTTTTTTTATTTTATATTTATTTAATTTTGTATTTTATTTCCTCGACAGGGATAAAAAAAAATTTTATTCAAAATTTTATTTCTATATATTTGGTCAAAATTTGATTTCTATAGGAAATTTTGCCAAAGTCTTATTTCTATAGAAAATTTAGTCAAAATTTTGTTTCTGTAGAAAATTTTGCAAAATTTTATTTCTATATAAAATTTTGTAAAATTTTATTTACTACACAAAAATTTTTCCAAAATTGTATGCTCACTGATACTCACTGCTAAGTCGAAAACTTGTAGAAATGACTCAAAATTTCAAATTTTTCAATGAATGAATCATAAATGCATTTTTGCGAAATTGTCGAAACAATTATAAATATTTCCCAAATATTGTCCGAGATTTTGTAGAAGTCTGATTTGAGATTTTATCAAAATGTAGATCTAGATACAAAGTTGTGCAGAGTATATTATAATCGGTCCGCCCGACTTTAGACTTTCCTTGCATTTTTATTTTTTGTTAAAATTGTGTTACGTCCCATAACGTTAGATATAAATTTTAAGTACATAGATTTTGTAGAAGTATATACAATTTTGTCTAAATCGATTCAGATTCAAATTCATGTAAATGGGAATATAAACCTTTATATAGCTCGCAACAAATTTAAAGGATTTGAGATAGTATCAATAATTTTGGTCCACAAATATATACTGTTTGTATCTTCTCATATTATTATGGATATTTATATCATTATTTTATTTATTAAACATTGCCCTATATTTGAAATATAGATTTCAATTGGCATTCACATTAGATGCCTTTTAAGACCTTTTTTTGCACACATAAATAAATACGATACTTTATATCGATCCACTTACGGTACCCACACAATAGAACTACAAATTAGTGGTATTAAAATGAGATTTAGTTATATTACCCGGAGTCGACTCCGGAGTCGGAGTCGAGCTGATGAGAAATGCTGGAGTCGGAGTCGAGCAAAATTGGCTCGACTCCACAGCCCTGGTTTTTATACAAATCACCTGGTCAGAATTTTAAACGTCTTATAGTCTGAAACTGATTTGGTACATGTTATAAATGGAGAGGCCCCTCGACTTTCGAGGACTGCTTTGCAACATCCAATGCAAATATTTGTTGAAAATGATTATAAAATTTATAATATTAGGGGAATATTTTAAGTTAACATATTATACACTGAGGTATACACCAAAATATGTTTTGTGAAATACGATTGAATTCATTTTACAAACCATTATGGGGGAAAAAATTATAATTCAATGAATTAAAAATAAAAACAACTTCTATTTTTACCCATATTATTCTGTATGTCTTTTATGAAAGATATTTTAAAGTGGACTTTACTGTGAATTATCTCTTAATAATATAGACTTTTCCTCTAAGAAACATAAGTATTTTTTATTATTTTAAGCTTTCTTTTCTTAATTGCGTTCGTTTTTTGTCCGTTATTAACTTCGCTAATGAATCAGATTAAGGCATTCATCATGGACCCGATATTCATCAATTCCAATGGTGCAAATCACCCATTATAACCAAAAATGTAATTTGGTTTTATTGCTTATATAAATATCATGGCTATATTTCGATTTCCTTTCCGCAACAATAACAGCAGTCACTGAACCTAACCCAAAAATTGCTATAAAATAGAAAGCCAGCATTTGGAAAACCGTAAAATGTGAGAATCACCTGTTGTAAAATGTAACTCCAGATCCATTCATTGCTTCATTTGAGGGGCAAACAATCAAATCTATTACCGCCTTTTTGCTTAAGGGTGGTTAATTCCTTTTTTTTTAATTTTACGATGAACATTAAATTATCCATAAATGTGAAAGGCGAAGCACGCAACCAAACCTGCAATCGACAACTTTTAACCGAACTCTCTTAAGATTTCATTGCAAAAGTCGTTAGGATGATTTTTTGTTTCGCTTAGAGCCACTAAACCAAACACAAAATTTTATCGTCTGCTTTACATCAAGCCAAAAAAATATGAAATAAGAAAAGTGAAATATGATTGAAGGAGCAAAAAAAGGAAGAAAATTAAAAAAAAATTTGTGTATATATTTGTAGGGAAGAGTCGAATTGCAACTCACTCTACTTAAGCACAGTGAACTGACTGACTATGGTTACGGCCAAATATTGACTTGAATCGAATCGTTTTTTCTGTGGTTGAAAGTCACCTCGGTGCAATGATTAGCAGGCCTGCAGCTTGCATTCCTAGGTACGTCTGCCACATCCGCCATAATTCCCCCGATTGGGTCTAGAGTGCGAATATGTTTATTGGCAATGGTTAACATGCTCGCTTTACATACAAAGGGTCGTGGGTTTAATCCTAGTTTTGGCGTTACACTAAAATCTTTTTCAGTAGTGGATTATCCCCTCTTAGCAATGCTGGTGACATTTCATGAAATTTTTATTAATAGAAATTTTATAATCTTTGCTTAAAAAAAATCAAATTTAAGACACACATTTTGGAATTTTGTTTCCCTCCGTTAAAGTTGTAAATCTTTGAACCAAATATTCCTTAAAGTAAAGAAACATTTTGTTGGTTTAAAGAAATCGTCCATAAACTATGTGAAATATTGAATTTAATATAAAAACGCTTCAAACCTTAGTTTGAGGATTTACCATTTTTGATTTAATTTTTTTTTTTGAATAAAAAAAAATTTACTTTGAAGTATCCGATATCATTTGGATTTTTAAACTGGCATTTGTTTGGACGTGAGCAGCTTTATTAATATACCGCGCAAAGAAAATTAAAATTCGATAAATGGGATCTCTATGCTTATATTAATTTTATTGATCCTAGATTTAAAACCAGATAGGTCGCTAAAAATGTCCTTATTTTAAAGAAGTCGCATTTTTAGCTCGAAATCAATATCAGAATTCTTAAGGGAAGGTCAAAATCTTTGGTTACAAGTAAACTTTGTTTGGAGTGCGGTTGTAGTTAGAATTGAAGTTGGTTAATACAATCCAATGATGAAGCCAGCAAATTTCCCTATAATTTCCATACGTTAGGCTTTGGATACAAGAGAAACGATAATTTAAACATACCGTCCTTCCCGCTGATGGAGGGTTTAAATATTGAAGAGCGAAAAAGGCTAAAACCATAATGCGAATGTAAACATGAAGCAATCTGCAAGTCTACTTACTTCCCAAATGGGGTGGTAACTATGACTGACATTATGGAAACGATTGAACGAGCAAGCAATGAGCCATTCTGAAGGTTGAAATCCATGGAGAATACTAGGTGAAGTGTACCTTTTCTGGTAGCAGCTGCAGTTAATTTCCACACTATGAACACAAATATCAAGAGAAAGAAGAATTGAGTGTGCAAAAAAACAGCACAACGTCCCCTCTTCATGGAAATGTACAAAAGTCAGGATTTTAGATCCTACTGATGGTGGTGGTGGTGGTGGTGGCATACTGAAGGACTGAAACAAATCACAATTGATTGTGAATTATTGGCCATGTAGAGAATGGAATTGTAAACAATACACTTCAGTGATGTTACATTGGCATGAGCATCTAGCCATCTTGGATAGCAATTCGACCATGACACTTGTAGGAGTGGTGGTCTATGGGATTTAAACCTCCGATAACCGGTTCCAACAGATGTTCCTAATGATGTTAAACGAATGATGATGTTTGTAAGGTGCAAATTACCAACCAAGGCACATGGTGGCAACTGACAGTTAATGGTTTACAATTGTATGGCGAAACGTGGTATGCCAAGACCCACGATTGGAGTCACATGGCAGAGAAATGAATGGTATGGAAAAGCTCATCTCATGACACGAAGGAAGCAATGGAAAATGATGCGAAAAGGTTTTGTTCATCCGTTTGTTAATGGATAAAATGACATCGGTCATTAAAGTTGATGAAGCACAACATGAACTAAAACCATTAACTAACAACACACAACCACACATACACTCACTTCTCAATATACTGTAGTTAGCGGAAAACAAAACCAAAACACACTCATACATACTCATGTGTGAACTTAGAACCTCTTACTTAAACTCTGTGTATCCTAAACATGGATGTTGTGGAAAACATCGATTTTTTGTGATAATAAACTTTACTTGTGGAACGCAAACCTTATGGAAAATAAAAATACATGTCAAGAAATATTTGTTTACATATATATAAACAGTATAACTTTAACCATCCTTAAACAGACCAGTAAAAAATTGGAAGACATTTTTTTAAGTACCTCCATGGATGCTCTATCGGATTTGTCTCTTTTGTCTTTCTATGAAGCCCACATTCATAAAATTCTCTTATTCACCAAGTAACGAATAGAAATAAAATAAAATTAAAAAAATAATCCCAGAGTGCGGAATTGAAACAAAATTCATTTGGAGAATATTGGTGTACATAACTCGAACCCACCGAACCACTTGTAAACCAACAAGCGAGCAAATACACGAACCCTTTGTCAGGCAGCATGAACAGATTGAGGACTATTTATGTTCGACCACATAAACATGATTTTGGTCGTCATAGAAACTCAGGTTAGATTGGGTTCAAAAGAGGATTCAAGTTGGACTGTCCCATGTCGACTGCTATACTCTTAAGCTACTCTCGGCTTCTTGTGCGTTCTAACTTTTCTCCATCGTGCCTATTTATTCTAGGAACTGTGTGTCACTATCGAAATCCCTTATTTTTCCAATTCGTCTTTCCAAGTTGGGCCGATATAATTAACTGTTTGCCTAGTAAAGGTAGAGCAGTGACAAAAGTATTGTTCCCAGGTCTAATTATGCTCAAACCACGCGCTCCATGTACCATCCTCTGCTGCCCCTATTCGGTTCAGATGTGCGCTCAATTTCAGGTGTCCGGTTATTATTTCCCGTTCTCTTGTCTGTTTCTTGTCTGGATCTGCATATATTATTTGTGTTGCCTATACGACCGTTGCATTGGTCCATATTGCTTTATGTATCTCCCATGCACATTCATTCAAATCTTCTCGTATTGCCTCTCCTAGTTTTGCGTTCTCTAAGTGTCCTAGCTGTTATGCCTTTAGGTTTCCACTTATTTCGGTATATCCCGGCAACCATATGATGCGGATCCTGCCGTATTCTGAGTATTCGTTTATCAGCATGATCGCCATCCGAATTCCAATACGGTTGGCGATCAACCCGTATTATCTGCTATTGCTTTCATTGCCCTCCGCCAAGCAGTGAAAATGTTTACGTTGCAAGAGCAGTGGTGCCAACTGTTTTGGGTTTAAAATCGTCAATTTTTAAAATATTTTTCGTCATAATCGTCAATTCGTGCCAAAAAATTCGTCAAAAAATCGTCAACCAGGTAAAACATTTATTATTTATTATTATTTGTAGGCGAAACTTATCGGTAATTAATAAAGTGAATTTAACTAAATTGGTTTCATAGCAATCAGAATTATTTAGCTTCAAATAGTTTTTAGACCAATGAATACCTTGCAATGTTTAAGTTTCAAAGAGATTCCATTTTTTAGGTTTATTGATTGCTTTGAAATTTCTTTCTACATTGGAGACGGTTGGGAGCAAGCTACATATAAATTGTCAAATTATTGAGATAAAAATAGCTTGTTTACATTACAACCTATGAAAATAATCAACTTCACTTTGGAAAATCGTCAGATCGCCATAAAAAAGATTAAAATGCAACACTTGAGTCGAGCATTTTAAAAAATCGTCAACTCATAACTACGTTGTTCAAAATCGTCGTCAAATCGTCAGAGGCCAAATTTATCATCAAAAATCGTCAAAACGACGAAAAATCTTCAGAGTTGGCACCACTGGTTGCAAGCCTTTAACACAATCCCTTATGGCACGGAATGTGTAATAGGAATTAATTCTCAACACGTCCATATAAATTGTCAAATTATTGAGATAAAAATAGCTTGTTTACATTACAACCTATGAAAATAATCAACTTCACTTTGGAAAATCGTCAGATCGCCATAAAAAAGATTAAAATGCAACACTTGAGTCGAGCATTTTAAAAAATCGTCAACTCATAACTACGTTGTTCAAAATCGTCGTCAAATCGTCAGAGGCCAAATTTATCATCAAAAATCGTCAAAACGACGAAAAATCTTCAGAGTTGGCACCACTGGTTGCAAGCCTTTAACACAATCCCTTATGGCACGGAATGTGTAATAGGAATTAATTCTCAACACGTTCTTGAGAACGGTAAAGCCAACGGTAAAGCCGAGAGGAGACTAACTTACATCACAACAACTTTATTACTTGCTTCTCTTCATGCCCGTATTTCGGCTGTAGCGGGCTAAGGAATTTATTTGTGGGCGCGTAAAATACAGTAACACTGAAACCTACAGTTCTTCCACTGAAACCTTGGAGCTTACTGTTCCATCTCTGAGATCTATGTGCCTACACTTCCACCACAGAGATTCTCGGGTCCTCTATAGACACCATTGGCCAACACTCTCACCACAGAGATCTTCGAGTCTAAAGTTCCATTACTGAGACCTTCAACTGAGAACTTCGGGCCTACAGTCCCAGCGTAGACTAACTGCAGGTTAGTTTGCATGATTATTCCTAAGGGGTCCTACTACTTTTATTTTACTTCCAATGATCTTCCAAGGCAAAATTTTTTTGGGAGCCACCGTGGTGCAATGGTTAGCATGCCCGTCTTGCATACACAAGGTCGTGGGTTCGATTCATGCTTCGACCGAACACCAAAAAATTTTTCCAGCGGTGGATTATCCCACCTCAGTGATGTTGGTGACATTTCTGAGGGTTTCAAAGCTTCTCTAAGAGGTTTCACTGCAAGGTGGAACGCCGTTCGGACTCGGCTATAAAAAGGAGGTCCCTTGTCATTGAGCTTAACATGGAATCGGGCAGCATTCAGTGATAAGAGAATCAATGTTAGGTGGGCATCAAAGTCATTATACCACAGTGGCTTTCTTTCCGCCTTATGACAAATTCATATAAATTCATAAAATCCAAATTTGTTCTACTTCCAGATGCAAGCTGGATCCGGATCCAAACCACTTTTACAGGGAAAATTGAGATTGACTTCGGCTATATCAATAAAGAATACGTGTACGGATTCTATGTTTGTTGCAAAAAAATTCTAATGAAAATTGTATTAAATCAAATATTTAATTTCGACCAAATATAATATTCGATTACATAAAAAAAGAAGAAAAAAAAAAAACACAGTAAGCACCTGCTTCCAACGTACATTATGAACTTTTTTAATTCAAATGTTGAATTTTTAATAAATTTCGGACCACTAAAACTCAAACTTGTGTAAGATAACTTGGCGTATTTCTAAAGGGTGATACGGTCAAAATTTGGTCAATATAAACTTGACGTATTACTTTCAATTTTGCATTTAAAAAACCTGAAAACCCGTCATTTTGAAGGTGTGTGTGTGTGTAGAATGTTGCTCCTATTTTGATTTTGGAATTCACTCTTCAGTTATCAAAATGCCGTCCAAGCACGAAGAGCAGCGTATCAAAATTTTGCTCGCGCATCGCGAAAATCCGAGCTACTCGCACGCAAAGCTGGCAAAATCGCTAAAAGTTGCCAAATCAACCGCTACAAATGTAATTAAAGTGTTTGGGGAACGTTTGTCGACAGCCATGAAGTCTGGATCGGGGGGAAATCGAAAACCGGAAGCCGCTGAGACGACAAAGAGAGTTGCCGGTAGTTTCAAGCGAAACCCTAACCTCTCTCTCCGAGATGCAGCAAATAAGCTGGGTGCATCGTCTACAACCGTGCATCGAGCCAAAAAACGAGCCGGACTATCGACTTACAAGAAAGTAGTGACTCCAAATCGCGATGATAAACAAAATACGACGGCCAAAGCGTGATCCCGGAGGCTGTACACGACGATGCTGACGAAGTTTGACAGCGTGGTAATGGACGACGAAACCTACGTCAAAGCCGACTACAAGCAGCTTCCGGGACAGGAGTTTTATACGGCAAAAGGAAGGGTAAAGGTAGCAGATATTTTCAAGCACATAAAACCGTCAAAGTTCGCAAAGATATATTTATTTTGGCAAGCCATCTGTACCTGTGGCTTGAAAAGCAGCATTTTCATAGCTTCCGGGACTGTCAACCAAGAAATTTACGTGAAAGAGTGTTTGAATAAACGTCTGCTGCCTTTCCTGAAGAAACACGGTTGCTCCGTACTGTTTTGGCCGGATTTGGCATCTTGCCATTACGGTAAAAAGGCCATGGAGTGGTACGCCGCCAACAACGTGCAGGTGGTTCCCAAGGACAAGAACCCTCCCAACACGCCAGAGCTCCGCCCAATTGAGTAATACTGGGCTATTGTCAAGCGGAACCTAAAGAAGACCAAAAAAACTGCTTAGGACGAGCAGCAGTTCAAGGCAAACTGGCTTTCTGCGGCGATGAAGGTGGACAAGATGGCTGTACAAAATCTGATGGCAGGTGTCAAGCGTGAGGCCCGGCAATTCGGATTTGGAAAAGCGAAAGCCTAACTGAATATTTTTCCTGAATTTTATACTAATTGAACTTGAAAAAGAAATTTAACTTGATTTTTTAAATAAACGATTTCACCGATTTACACGCCTTTTCCCTTGACCAAATTTTGACCGTATCACCCTTTATGCACGTTTAACCATTTTTGTCCATTCCAAACCATTTTTCCCAAGAATTATTTTTATCATTGGGATATGTGGCAGCTGAAACCAGATCTAAAAAACGGAAATATTAACAAGATCATACAACACTTTGTTTGGATTGTCGTTCGTTTAATTTGTCTTTGTTTTGGTTTCCCAGAGCTGTAGTTGAGATGTGCAAAGACCCAGTGGATGGATGGATGGATGGCTGGATGACCTTAAGTTGGCTTTAAAGATTATTTCCGTTGACATTGTTTTGATGTCTCCCCAGATAACATTTAATATTGTTTGCACACGCATACACACACACACAAACACTCACAGACTGCCATATATGCTAAGGCTTAAGCGACTATTTTACATACAATTCAACTTCCTTTATCTGGGTCATCTCACCCCACCCCGGAACAGGACTCCAAGAAACATATAATCCTTATAGGGAGTCCATGAATGAATGAATTTTCCCACACGCATACACATATATAAGCAGAGTCTCATGAATTTACATTTGTTTTCAGCGAGCCCTTTGAAGGAGTTAGAAATATAGTTATATATCCTGTCATATCCTGTGGATCTGTGCATGTATTCGGTTGTGTGTGCTTGCATGCTCTAAGATATTTTTATTCGTTTTAGCTCCTGCTCTTGCTTGTGTTAGCTCCTGCTCTTGCTTGTGTTACGAAAATCCGAAAAGCGTTTTAGTTTGTATTTTCCACTTCTTTTGCCATTTATATGAGTCAGTGTGTGTTGTGTGGGTAGAGTAAATAGTGAACACGTTCCAGGATTGGAGACTATGGGCAAGAAAATGATAGTGTGTGAGTTGCCATCTTCCAAATTCGTTTTGGTTTTCTATGGGTGACAGTCACAGTCATGCAAGGCTTTAATTTTGGATTTCGTTTTGGCAATTCCAAAAAAGGTCAGATATAGAGAGGAAAAAACGAGGGGTAGATCGTAAAGTACAAAGATTAGTATCGCAAATGCATAAATTTGATATTCCGGACATATAACTATAACTATATATAACTTTTTTTCAAAACGCTTTATTTATTTAAAATTTGGTGGAACAAAAGAAAAAATATACCTCAATATTAACCCTTTCACTACCTTAATGTTTAAAATTTTAAAATTTTAAAATTAAAATTTAAAAATTTTCTTTGTTTTCTTTGTTTTATTTTACTTACAACATGTAGAAAAATATTTTAATTTCAATTAGTTGAAAAACGTTGAATTGTGGCGATAATGTTTCTTGAATTGTGACCAAATGGTGCTATGAAAATAATGGGCTTTTGGCCCATGTTAAGGAAGTTTTTTGTATTTTGCTAATTATACGTTTAATATGAGATATAAATTTTGAAGTAACAAGGAAATATCGAAAATATGTAGATTACGATCTCTACTTTAAAAAAGCACAGAGAAATAAATCCAAACTCATTGAGGATTTGAGGTTGGTATTATTTTGGAATGTCCTTTCTAGTGAACAACGATAGTAGAATGGTTAAAATGCTTAAAAATAATTTATATTTTTTATGTAATGAACAGTTTTAAATAAGACATTCTTCTAGGGGGTATTAAGGGTACCGGGACCTGCATTACTAAATGCACCTAAGATACATAAGGACGTCATACAGTGAACTGTCTTAAGAAATCAGTCGCTTAGAATTTTGCTGATTCACCACTTTCAACAAAAACATCCCCGCTTCCAAAGATTTTGCCTTTACACTGATGATTTTGGTATTGATCCTGAGCCAAAGAAGCGGAAAATTTACATAAGGATAAATTTAAGACACAATTCCCTTTAATATTCCAGTTTTGCGTACTTGATACGAGGAAAAAATTTCAATATATTGTTTTTTATTTTTCGGATCAGTGTCATTCAAACTCGATTTGAAGTAGTATTGAAAAACATATCCCATCTTTAACGCTTTTTTGCTTTATTTTATTATTTCATTAATTTTGAATATTTTTTGTAGAATTATTAAATCAAAGTTGACCTTAGTTAAAGTCATGTAAAGATTCCTAGGTTTAAGTAGAATCATTTAACTATAAGGACATCACGATTTCATTGAACAGTTGATCGACTTTTGGACAGGGAAAAAATATTGTTTCAGAGAATTCGTCTTCCATGCTAAGCAAAATTCCATCCTGTATTTGAGTACATCCTTTGAAGTATTTACTCTTAGAACCTTCATCCTCACCCATTTTCCAGTCATCTGGAGGGCTTTTTACATCTCTATTAGCGTCTGTGAAAATTTCGTCCTGAATACTAGTTTGTATGCCACCACTTGTGCCCTTAGGTTAGGTATAGTGGCATATTTTTCAGGCTCACTTAGACTATTCAATCCATTGTGATACCATCGTGATGAACTTCTCTCTTATCACTGTTAAGCTCTATGACAAGAAACCTCCTTTTTTATAGCCGAGTCCGAACGGGGTTCCATATTGCAGTGGAACCACTTAGAGAAGCTTTGAAACACTCAGAAATGTCACAAGCATTACTGAGGTGGGATAATCCACCGCTATATAACTTTTCGGTGTTTGGTCGAAACTGGGTTCGAACCCACAACCCTGTGTATGTAAGGCGGGCATGCTAACTATTACACCACGGTGGCTCTTACTTGTGCCCTTTCTTTTTCTAAACAAAGAGAAACGCTGTTTAAAGCAACATTCCAAAGTAAAGGTGATAAGTAGATGCAATCTTGAAGGAAACTGTGTCGTGGGGGAAAGTTTAAGGATTTATTGTCATACTTCCCTCGTTGTAGGATTTATGCATGCCGCACATATACGATTGGCTTGGCGGAACGGGTATTTGTTTGCATTTATATTGATGCTTTCTTAATCTCCCCTCCCAAGCGTTATGCCCACTGAAGAGTATTTACACATATTTTTGTTATTTCCCACAGCAAAACGAAAAAAAATGTAGCAAATTCGAATGCCGGGTGGATGGCGAAAGTGGATAAAATTCTTCAAATTCACTTTCTGGGAAATGGAAAAAAATGAGGAAAGATGCTTTTGGTGATGTTGTAGCGCCAGGGTATCCCAAGAAAATTTCATATGTGTGTGTATTTTTAGTTTGAATGCGGTACGCACGTAAACACCGAGCACACGCTAAGACGATGGCAATATCTTGTGCACTCCAACTGGAGATTCTAGTAGGACAAAGGATGGGACAAAGAGAAACACCAAGCGAACGCATGTGTTGCAAATGACGACCATTACCCACAGATTCATATTATATTGCCTGCCAGCACCAGCAGGCATTTTTTACTAACGACATCAAATCCAGTTGTGTCTTGGGCTTCCTCTTTCATCTTTTAGGGATTCGGGTTACCAAGGCGTCTTGTGTTACTCTGGATTTTTTATACGTTCTGTACGTGTCATCGTTTGAGAGTTGCTAGGGTTTGGTAAGCTAAGCCGCATTTTAGATAAAATTGTACAAAAGAACCAGGCCTGCACTTAAAAGGGTTCCTTTCACTTTTGGCTGACTAGAAGCGACATTGTCAGAGGAGACGGTGGCTTCCACCAGTTACCGCCTGTCTTCCGTTGACATCCTTCCGTCGTTCGCAGCCAGCAGTTGTTTCAACAAAAGTAAACATTTAACGACTACCACGACAACAAGATGTTTCTGCTGGTTCGCATGTTCCTGCAAGCATGTGTGAGAGAGACTTGTGAATGACTATGTGTGCGTGTGTGTGTTTGGGTGTTAGGACATATGAAAGGATACGGATACGCACTTTGACGCTTTTACGAGTAGTAAAGTGTTTGCAGCCATGTGTCATTTGTTGAGTGTTTGTGCGGGTATGCGTAAGTGTATGTATGTGAGTGTGATATAGTGGAAGTGTGCGTGAGGAACTGAAATTGAATTGCAAATGTGTCGAAAATTAAATTTTTTATTGAAAGCCTTGAATAGAGTGAGTGAGTGAGTGAAGGGTCGGGGCGTACTACTACTCTGATAGCTGCAGATGGTGGCATCAGGGCCAGTCGGCAATCGTTAGTAGTAAAAGTAGTAGCGATAGCTTCACCACTACCAATGTCAGCAGGAATGGAGTCAGAGTGTTGACATTTGTGCGATAATGTGGCAAATGTGAATCCATTTTTTAGCAGTGTACAGCGACTACGAATGGAATTGGTATAAAAACTGGCAAAAAACATAAAAAAATCCTTAAGCGCTTAGCAAACAAAAGGCAGCAATGCTTTTAGTATTGTATCATAAAGCAAAGACCGTATAAATATTTAAATTGGAAGCTTTTCTCTTTTACTTACGTCTTTGCCAGATTCTACAGCATTTGAAAATGACTTCTATGGATGAGGGGGTTTTTTCGTCTTTTTTCGAAGGAGTCCACAAACAAACGCACACATATATGTGCGTGTGTAGCCAACCACACCCCTCCCCAGCTGACTATATCTTAGCTTTTACGAAAAAAATTTCATTCTATTCTTGCCACTTTTGAGTGGGACCAGTCGTCGTTTTAAACGCAGCATGAAAGCGAATTTATTTAGTGGATTAAAGTGCCTTTGTCATCGATCATTTCTAAGACTGTTAGCAGCGTAAACAATTTAAACGAAAACACCATTATAAAGATAAGCCAAGTAAATAGTTTCCTCTTCGTTTCTGCTCCACTAGAAAGGCTAGGCGGGGGTGGGGTATAAAATACAGCTTTTAGTCTAAGGATATTTAAATTTTGCCCACAAATTGAATTAAAATATAAGCCAGCTATGGAAAAATTTAAAGCAGATGTGATTTTATTTTATTATCTCAATAAATCGGCCACTCTTAAGTTTGTTGCTTTTCGGAAAAATTTTGTTTTTTTATATTTACGATAGAGGCCTTCACATGGCCAATTTGAATTCTTGGTAATTGGTGAATTGTCAGCACGATACTGTACACATTAGGCAGTTACTACGATAAATTTGTCTATGTGTTTGCAACACCAAGTGTTAGGGGAGATGACCATGTGGCATCAGTCATTAAAGGATCCGATGATATTCCCAAAAGATATGGTGAAGATTCTCCCATACGTGCTATAACCAGATATAAATCTTATTTAACCAATACACGGGTAAAAGTAGGAAATTGGGTTCGCCTAATTATCAAAGTCAATTGTGACACTAATTTTTGAAATTCTCTTTCAAAGTGGGTACCCTCTTCTAACTTTATCATTCTGTTTCTAAAGCATTGAACTATTGGTCTTGGACTCCATAACGTATCAATGTTATTTGCCGTAGGGAAATTCTGAGTCGTTGTGCATCCGCCCGTCAAGCAAAATTCCGAACAAAAGAAGATGTTGACAAGTACTTTGTATTGATGTAGGTTAGGTTAAAGTGGCAAGCCGATTAAGTTTCAGGCTCACTTATGGTGATTTCGATTGGTAAAAAATATGTTGCATACTTAACACCTTACCCCCATAAATCGAAAATTTTTGTTCGATTGGAAAATTCAGTGCAGACTATCCAAAATGTGCACATTCGTTTGACGGGGTGTTACCTATCGCAAGAGCAAAAGTGTAACCCATTTTACACCGTAGCTGGTCTACGGTGCAGATGGTTACACTTTCAATCAGATGTTGAAGACGCTTTTATTCTTCGACCTAAATAATAGCGTTGTTGCAAATACCATGGCTGAACAAGAAGGTTAAATCATGAGCCAATAAATTAAATTTTTTTTTATTTTCACAAAATTTTAAGATGTCAAAATCATATGTTTATAGTGGTTGCAGCCCTCCAAATGACATGGCATATACATCTAAAACCAACTCACGCATTCATAGCTGGAGAATTATTCGAATATGACTTTAGTATCTTGATAACCTATTCCTGTCCCAAAATACCATGCACATCAGTTTTTAAACTGCATCATGAACTGTTTTTGTTAATAGCTGGCGAAGACACAATTGACTGTCTTCCATTCTTAACTTTGGTGGGTATTATAGTCATACTTGTCTCATATCGGCGTTCCTTGGTTGAATTATCCACTTCACAATCACTCATAGGTGACGCAATTAAATTTGAACCTTCACTTTTCTCTGGATTTGAATTATTTTTTTTTTTTCAGGACAATTGAAAGAATAAATAATTGCCACTTTTACGAATGCCATACGATTCTTTTTATACCCTCCACTATAGGATGGGGGTATATTAACTTTGTCATTCCGTTTGTAACACATCGAAATATTGCTCTAAGATCCCATAAAGTATATATATTCTGTGTCGTGGTGAAATTCTGAATCGATCTACGCATGTCCGTCCGTCCGTCTGTTGAAATCACGCTTACTTCCGAACGAAACAAGCTATCGACTTGAAACCTGGCACAAGTTGTTGTTATTGATGTAGGTCGGATGATATTGCAAATGGGTCATACGTTCCACTTTTGCGTATAGCCCCCATATAAACGGACCCCCAAATTTGACTTGCGATTGCTCTAAGAGAAGCAAAATTCATCCGATCCGGCTGAAATTTGGTACATGGTGTTAGTATATGGTGTCTAACAACCATGCAAAAATTGGTCCACATCGGTTAATAATTGTATATAGCCCCCATAAAAGCGACCCCCATATTTCAATTCTGGCTCTCTACCACGTATGGACTAACTCACAATTTAGAAAACGATGTTAAGAAGTTTTAAGATACCACAACCCAAGTAATTCGATTGTGGATGACAGTCTTTAGTACAAGCTTCTATGCAATCCATGGTGGAGGGTACATAAGATTCGGCGTGGCCTGGTTTCAGCTGATTTTGACTTCTTAAAATTGTAAACAACATATTAAAATTTTTGTTTTTGTAACCGTGATTCAACCTCTTTATTCAACCATGGCAAATACAAAAGAAAGTGCGTGAAAGTGTGTATTGTGGTTGCTTTTCAATTTCTTCAACACAGCTGATTAATTTACCAAGAAGAAGCATATCAATTGTTTAGTGTCGCGACAACAAAATTCAATATTCAATATTTTTCATATAATAGCAAAATGCAAAAAGCAAATGCGTTTTTTGGGCATCACCATTGTATATGCGCTATTGGAGAGTAGTTCTTATGACGACGGTGAAGAAGTTACAACATCAGTGCTTGGACGAAATGACCAACGGCGAGTTAAAAACTTTGTTGAGGATGTAATTAATTTGTACTCTGAAGTAGAAGTAAGATTATTAAAAATATATAAAATAAAAAGTTTTAACAATTTCCCTTAGTTCAATAAAAATTTGCGTGTTAGTCGAGATTCCAATAATAGTTGTTAATAATAATTGAAATATTTCCGCCAAATTTCTTTTGTTTTGATTTTATATCAGTGTTGCACCTTTTTTGTTCGTTTTCACACGCAAACGGTGTTGTCATTGAAAAGTTCCATGTCGTCTATATAAACTGATCCCCAGATTTGAGTTTTGAGCTTTTTGCCTTACTCCTGCATCCGATCCCTTTGTAAGTTTATACGTCATGTTAAAATATGCCCCATAACAACCTTGCACAAATTGGTTCATATCCATAATTGTCTATAGCGCCCATATAAACCGATTCTCAGATTTAACTTTCGGAGCCTCTTAGAGGAGTAGATTTCATCCGATTTGGTTGAAATCTTGTGGGTGATATTAGTAATTCCATTATAATAATTGTATAGCAATTGGGGCTACATAGCCCACATATAAATAGACGAAAAGCTTATCGTCACAGCTGTTTCGGGTCCCATCAATACAAAGTTTACCAGTGAGAAATCAAGGAATTTTGCTCTGTCGAGTCCATTGCCAAGGTATTCTGGACATAACTTACAAACCAATATGCGACAATACTCGTATAAATTCGAAAGAGACATCAAGTAAGCTGAAGTTCGTCTTTCTCTTAGGTTAGGTTAGGTATAGTAGCAGCCCGATATTTCAGGCTCACTTAGATTATTCAGTCCATTGTGATACCACAGTGGTGAACTTCTCTTTTATTACTGAGTACTGCCCGGTTCTATGTTAAGCTCAATGAAAAGGGACCTGAGCATAACATAGAACTGGGAAACCATATTTCTGTTGATGTCATTGATTAATTCCACTTTTTTGCAGATTCCTCTTCGACTTCATTTCAAGACATGATGTCCAATGAAGCATGTGTTATTTCTACTCTCAACAGGTCTTCTGGCAGCAGTCGGGTATTCTTGCAGACATTCTATTCGATTTGAAGATAAGTTCAATTATAAGGTTTCTTCTTTTTCAAGTCGAGTGCCCTTATCCCTAGAAATATGATTGAAAATACATAGAAATGTCACCAGCATTACCAAAAAACTACCGATGAAAATCTGAAACACTTTATTTCTATTTCTATCTCTACATTTAATATTTAAATTTTAATATTTAAATTTTATTTACTTACTCTCATAATTAAAAAAAATTAACCTAACCATTAACACTAGATTTACCATACAAATTGCCTCGATAAGCTGTTAGTAAATTGTTTTGAATTGGGTATTAGAACCAGGCAAGGTTTATAATTAAATTACAGGGTTATCATCATAGAATTTCCCGATAATTATTTTAATTAATGAATTTGTATGATTTTTTCATTGGCTCAATAATTTTTTTTTTTTTTATTTCTATATTCATCTTTATTTACCATTTGTTCAGTCAATATTTACAAAGTGACAACATTTTATATAATATATTACAGTGATTGAGACTTTAATACAAGTTTAGAATTCTTTTTGCTAGATGTAATGTTCTTAAAGCAAAAATTAGGGAAAAAACTTTGTTTGCTAATATCATCAGGTTTAACTAAAATTTAATTTAAAAAAATATTTCTGATATTTCGGTAACTTTCATATTTCGAGTATATTGCGAAGATGAGACAAATGATCGAGTTATCAAACCAATTATGACGAAAACTTTCCATTTTAATCTTATAGAGCAGTCGATCATCAAAAGAATCTCTAAAAATTTCGTTCAAAAGTTTTGTCTATACTTAAATTGTTTTGGAATTGATTCCGAGCCAAAGCAGCTGGAAATTACACTAACGATATATTTAAGACACAATTGAGTTTTAAATGTAAATGTATTGCATACTTGATAATAGGACACGAATATTATTTTATTAATTATACCCTGCGCCATACTGTGGAACAGGGTATTATAAGTTAGTGCATATGTTTGCAACACCCAGAAGGAGACGAGATAGACACATGGTGTCTTTGGCAATAATGCTCAGGGTGAGTCCCTGAGTCGATATAACCATGTCCGTCTGTCCGTCCGTCTGTTTGTCTGTGAACACATTTTTGTGATCAAAGTCTAGGTCGCAGTTTAAGTCCAATCGCCTTTATATTTGGCACAAGTTCCTGTTTTGGGTCAGAATAGAATCCTATTGATTTTGGAAGAAATCGGTTCAGATTTAGATATAGCTCCCATATATATCTTTCGCCCGATATGCACTTATATGGACCCAGAAGCCAGAGTTTTACCCTGATTTGCTTGAAATTTTGCATCAGGAGAACAATAAGTACTATAGTCAGGTGTACCAATTTTGATTGAAATCGGTTCAGATTGAAATATAGATCTCATATACATCTTTCGCCCGATATAGACTTATATGGCCCCAGAAGCCAGAGTTTTTGCCTAATTTGGTTGAAATTTTGCACTAGGAGTAGTCAAGTATGCTAAATTTTATTGAAATTGCTTCAGATTTAGATATAGCTCCCATATATATCTTTCGCCCGATTTTCCGTCATATGACCACAGACTTCAAAGTTGCCTCAAAATTGATTCAGATTAAAATGTTTCCCATATATTTTTACTAACTTGGTGTTTAGTGTAGTTTTGAAAATATTAAATTAAACCTTGAATTAACATTGAATTTCTATTATAAACATAAATTAAAATGAATTTCCTTTTTTAGACTAGTCATTAGATTAGAGTTTTAAGCTGTCATAATTTTAAGTAGCAACCCTGCTTTCTATTTGCTTCCCTCTTTCTTCTTTTCTGAAAAAACTTTGAATTCATATGTCAAATTTAATCAAATGGCGATTTCGATTGGGAAAAAGGTGCAACATTCTCGAAATTGATTGCAAAATATCAAGGACACTATCTTAGATTTTGGATCCGGTATTCCTCACAATATTATGAATTAACAATAACTTTGGAATGACAATATCATTTGGGCGAAAAAACAATGAGGGAAAAAGTAGTGTAACACATTTTTTGCGAATCGAAAACGCCCTAAGTTTCCGGCCTCTTTCTTCATCCAGCCATCGTCGGGATAACATCATCAATAAAATAGTATATCTCAACGAAATCTCTTTAGTCTCTCTCTCTCCTCTTACAAAACCGGTAAATCCCAAGTAAGTATTCGTCGTGGGAAGGTAATAAATTAAATGACCCATTAGCCCAGGAGCCTAAGTTCCATCGTCCAAAGCATAATATCGAGGGACCTTAGTTCCCCATTTTTCCACTCAACTTCTAATCTTAAGCTTTAGCTCTTAATTTAAAACCCGTAATATAGTAATCACATGGTGTACCATCCCAGGGCATTAGCCGACTTAAATTTTAAGTCTATAGATTATAAATTTTGTTCAGATGGAGTCAGATTTAAATGTATATATTTGGGACAAAAACCTTTATATATAGCACCCAACACATTTGACGGATTTGATATGGCAAAAATGTGGAGTTACAAAGTGGTGCAGGGTATAATATAGTCGGCACCGCCCGACTTTAGACTTACCTTACTTGTTTTTTATTAAACTGCAGCCCGATGTATGAGGCTCACTTAGACTATTCAGTCCATTGTGATACCACAGTGGTGAACTTCTCTCTTATCACTGAGTGCTGCCCGATTCCATGTTAAGCTCTATGACAAGGGACCTCCTTTTTATAGCCGAGTCCGAACGGCGTTCCATATTGCAGTGAAACCACTTAGAGAAGCTTTGAAACCCTCAGAAATGTCACCAGCATTACTGAGGTGTAGATAATCCACCGCTGAAAAACTTTTTGGTGTTCGGTAGTAGCAGGAATCGAACCCATGACCTTGTGTGTGCAAGGCGGGCATGCTAACCATTGCACCACGGTGGCTCTTGGTCTTTGTGCTAACGACAATATTTTTTCAGTGTAGCATATACTATTTTGTCTCCTTTCTTATGCTGAAGTATGCGCGAATTTTTTCAAATTGCCCGAACAATTTATGGCGTAAGCCTTAAAAGTGTGGCGTTACCGGGATGTCAACCATGTTGCAGGATATATCGCTTTGTCATATATCAGCAGAAACTTCTATATTTGTCGCTGCATTTTTTCTGCGTAATTACGTGTTTCTTACAAACTCCTCGGCTTGATATTTTCTAACCAGTTGTTGTAGTTTTGTGTGCTATGCCGCTTTTGCATTTTCTAGACGTTCTTTGGGGCTATGTCAATATCGGTATCGATGATCGAAGTTAGACGCTAAGAATATCAAATTAGTGAATTCTTCTGAAGATTGAATGTAACCACCAACGTTAGCCGATAAATGTGAGCTGTACAAAGAATGTAGCAAATTCATACAATAAACTACATTCGAATGTTGGCTTAATTTGGTTCAAAATTTTCACTTCAGATTCCTGTTGGTAGCCTATGTCCTTTGCCATCTTCCATGGGAAAGAGTTAAGTGGTATTTGGTCTGGTTTTGCATATTCATTTGTTACACAGACAATCTCTCAATCCAATTAGTGAACGAGTCAATGCATGAATTCCATTACATTTCCATAGTGCTCGTTTTCTTTACCATCGTTGTAGAACATTTCGTCCATGTAGGCCAAGGGCAATAAAGTATAGTTACTGCTCCAATATATCGAGTACAACATACAGCCGCATCCTCACCAATACCTGTACGTGCATGAATATGTAACTTATTCTACAACATGTAAACTTCGGGCAAATTGCTGAAAATGGTAATACGAGGCCTTTGTTTTCAAAAATAATTAATGTAGGAAAGAATATTTTGAGGAGTTGTAAAGACCTTGAGGCTATATAGTGTACATTGAAAATTAAGTGTATTTACTTTAATACTTTACGAAGTGTGATTTTTAAAAGAAATTAAGAATTAGCTATACTCAAAAAAAGTTTACTTGGATCCAAAGATTTTGACCTTCCCTTAAGGATTTTGGTATTGATTCTGAGCCAAAGATGGCTTCTTTAAAATAAAAAAAAATTTAACGACCTATATGGCTTTAAATCTAGAACCAATAAAATTAAAATTAAGGTACAAATCTCATTTATCAATTTTCATTCTCTTTTCGCGGTTTATGAATAAAGGTACTCAAGTACAAAAAATGCCAATTTAAAAATCCAAATTATAACGGATACTTCAAAGTAAAAAATGTTTTCTTAATTCCAAAAAAATAAAAAAAACTTTAAACCAAAAACGCTAAATCCTCAAAATAAGTCTTAGCCTATACTTGAGGCGTGTTTATCTTAAATCTAAAATTTCAATATTTCAGTTAATTTAAGGACAATTTCTTTAAATCGAAAATATGTTTCTTTAATTTAAGGAAAATTAGCCTTAGTTCAAAGACATGTTACTTTAACGGAGGGACGCAAATTTACAAAATTCCTAAATTGAATGAAAAAAAATTTTTGAAGCAAAGATTATAAACTTTATTATATTTCATGTTAGCCTGATACCGAAACAGGCAATTGACGTCCAAATGCATTATATCTAATTATACAATTATTTTTCGAGCTTTATGGACAGATATAGATTAAGGAACATGGTTAATAGAGCCATTGAAAAGAAAACGTCAGATACAAATCTATACACGCCTGGACTGTACATGTTTCGGTTCCATGTACCTTAATCTATATCTGTCCATAAAGCTCGAAAAATAATTGTATAATTAGATATAATGCATTTGGACGTCAATTGCCTGTTTCGGTATCAGGCTAACATGAAATATAATAAGCAACGATGAGCCCGTCGTAAAACTAGGAAAAACACGACTAATGTACGCGTTAGAATTGTTGTTGTATCCTGGAAACCAGTTTCTGTTAATTGTCATATGTTGTAGTTGACTGTAGAAACAATAAGCATTGTTCGACTGTTCACCACTTAGGTGAATTCTAACAAATTAGCTTTCTAAAAATAAATTTCTTGTTGTTGCATTACTATGTAACAAAACGAAATAAAAATAAGATTAAGGGACTTGTAAGTTATATGAAAAGATGATGTACAGTGGGAGAAAAGATGATTCAATTTGTAAGAGGAAATTTCCCAAATGTTTTCTCCATAAGGAGTTAGCATAAAGGGCCCAAAATTGAGTTATCTCTCCCAGCCAGATCTATGCTAAAGGCTGTGGAAAGGTTCATTCGCCCGAACCGAAACATGTACAGTCCAGGCGTGTATAGATTTGTATCTGGCGTTTTCTTTTCAATGGCTCTATTAACCATGTTCCTTAATCTATATCTGTCCATAAAGCTCGAAAAATAATTGTATAATTAGTTATAAACTTTATTTTAATTAAAATTTCATTTATTTAAAGAAATTTTTCCTTAATATTTTGTAAATTTCGCATCCTAAAATTTAGGTTGCATAATCTTTAACATCACGTAAATATTTTTTTCAGTGTAGGGTCATAAATTCATCTCTGCTATGCATGGTTTTAGTGAAATCATTCCTATTGGCACACATGGGGGAAATTTCTTCAGATTTAAAGAAATATAATATTACATGTTAGCCTGATACCGAAACAGGCAATTGACGTCCAAATGCATTATATCTAATTATACAATTATTTTTCGAGCTTTATGGACAGATATAGATTAAGGAACATGGTTAATAGAGCCATTGAAAAGAAAACGCCAGATACCAATATATACACGCCTGGACTGTACATGTTTCGGTTCGGGCGAATGAACCTTTCCACAGCCTTTAGTATAGATCTGGCTGGGAGAGATAACTCAATTTTGGGGCCCTTTATGCTAACTCCTTATGGAGAAAACATTTGGGAAATTTCCTCTTACAAATTGATTTGATTACTTGGCGGCTTTATATCAGTCGAGAGGGGGTGTCTCAATCGACTCAAACTTAGAACAATCGAGTAGGTTTTTAAATTGTAAAAATTTAACGTAGGCTCTTACAAAATTTTAAAAAGACCGAAATACGACTTTTCTTAATTTTTCAAAAGTTGTAGACTCCAAAAATCGGTCTTTGCTAAAGTCGATCCTGTGTTGAATTGGTTTCCAATTTAAAAAAAAAAGAAACGGAAGGTAGACCTTTGGATACCGTATAAGCAATATCAATTTCCAAGGCCTTTTACCGCAGGACTTGACAAGTTTGTTCTTCATCTCAGTCATGATGAAAAAACAAAATGAACCTCGTACTAACACTCATACGAGCTAAAACCATTCAACACGAGTTGGTAAACAGGATATTTGGGTTATGACAAGTGAGAATTGAGAGGAAAGCATTGACAGTTTTGCATACACAGTCGTCCCGCAATGCCTCACTCATACACACTCACATGTATAGGGTACCGCAAGGAAACAAAAGCGTTTTTAAATGATTTGCAATTATTGTTTGTCGAACAAACATCCTTTGAGGAGCCTGCAAACAATCTCTACACATCGACACGAGAACGCGCAGAGGAAATTTCCGTTTAGTGAGTGTGTGTGTCAACCAGCCATTGACGTGTGACGTTTTTTTGTGTCTCACTCTCTTCTTCGACATGAATAAATGCGATTCACGATTTATTCACAATGGACTGGCATAAAAAACAGTCACGTTTTTAAACTGACATAAAAACCAAGGAGGGCGATGGAGCAAAAATGAACATCGATTCAATGGAGGTTGGGCGAATTGTTGAATTCCAGGAGAGAAAAACAATGACATAAAACTAACTTGTCCTCACCACTGGTTCAAAATGGAAATGGAATAATCGCTCAACGGAAAAAAACACACCCAAAAGGATTACGAGTGTCAAAGGATTTACATTAAAATTCGTATGTTGCGATGAAAACTCGTTGGGCCAACCAATTGAGGTGATATTCCGTCCCTACGCCCGAACCACAATCGCAAGGAACATTTTCCATTTTCTCTTCTACTTGGCGGCCGCTTAGGATCTGCTATTTGCGTTGCAAGCACCGAGGTTTCCAGGTTACAGCCAAGTGCGTATGAGTTGTGAGTCAAGGTTTGTGTGATGTGAGACTATTAAAAATTTCATTTGTCAAAAGGATTACCAGAGTAATAGGGTCTTAGCGCTTTGTTACACAAAAGAGAATAACTTCTATAGCGATGGAAGAAGGAAAACGCAACTGAACTCAAGCACATACCCTCAAGTTGACGAAGAGCAACTGGCGATTACTCCTTAGACCTCGGCACTCCTGATTGTTCATGTTATTCCTTCCTATGCACACATTCATCCAAACAATCTGCCAGAGAAGCATTCACCGGAACATCTATACCCAATATCAACAGGTGGTGGCGGGTCGTAAGATATGTGGGCAGACATGCCAAGCATGCGAGGTATTCCCCAAAAGTTTTCACTCACACAGTGGCCATGGAGGTGATATCTCTTCACTGGCACTACAGTGTTGATGAGGACATGTGTAAGCATCAGTTAAGTATCGTAATTTGCATTAAATTGTGTGCGAGAAAAGTGGAAAAAAAATTCGCATGAAAATATACGAGGATAATAATGAGAGTAACCTATTTTTGAATTTGCATATAGTAGTTGATGCAATGCTTTAAATGAAGATTATAAAGGAAGAAGGCAATTTTAACTTGTGTAAACTTTACGATGGTTATGGAATCTACACCCGGAGAAGGAAGGAATGATCACCACAAACATGTTTCAAGAGAAATATACTATTTTGGAAACTGTTTCGGTGCAATCACATTATTTTCTCAGAAATATATATTTGATTTCGGCAAGAATGTTTATGTTTGAGGTGATCATATTCCTAGACATGTTTAAGATGGGCATATATTTTTATGCTATTTAAATTGTAATCTAAATGGCTGATGCAAGAAAATTTCTTCAGTTTTTGCTGACAATAGTGTATTTTTGATTAACATCAAATTGGATAATATTTTGCATAGCGATTTGATGGTAACTCAGTTTTTTATGAAGTTCGTTCTTCCCCAGCACTTTCATTCAAAATAATTGCAGTTTCCATAGCTTATATAAGAATCTAACTTCATGGCAAATTTATTAAGGAAGGAGAAATTCACACAAAGACACTTCATAACCGGTCAATTGAAAAATCTATGACTTGGTGGATAGATGGCCATACTAGAACTAAACCCATATCTGAGGACCGGCGCAATCTTTGGGGGGTCAGATGTAGAGAACGCTGTTAATATAGTTTTCACTGATATATGAAATTCAACAATGAAGCATTCGTCCTTTTGGTTGCAAGCCAGGCAAGTTCGGAGATGAGCTATATCGGTGCAGGCTTTTATATAGCGTCCATTTTTCTAGGTAGATACCGCAATTTTTATCCGATTTGCCCGAAATTAGAATCCATGACGTATTCTCTGAAATGTTATGTTTTTATATACGAATGGGATTAACAGTGTGCAATTTTCACGGAAGACCGTCGTTTGTAGCTTGGAGTGGAACGATGAATACACTGCAAAAAACATGTCCGGTTCCAGAGATTTTGTCTTTACTTTAACAATTTTGGTATTGATTCCGAGCCAATGAAGCGGAGAATACAAGCAAGGATACTTCTAAAACACAATTCTCTTTTAAATTTCAGTTTTGTTTACTTGCTTCTAGGAAGTAAATTTTAATTTTTCGTTTTTTTAGCTTTTTATACCCTGCGCCACACTGTGGAACAGGGTATTATAAGTTAGTGAATATGTTTGTAACACTCAGAAGGAGACGAGATAGACACATGGTGTCTTTAGCAATAATGCTCAGGGTGGGTCTCTGAGTTGATATAACCATGTCCGTCTGTCCGTCCGTCTGTCCGTCCGTCCGTCTGTGAACATATTTTTGTCATCGCCTTAAAATTTGGTACATGTTCATAATTTGGGTCAGAATAGAACCCTATTGATTTTGGAAGAAATCGGTTCAGATTTAGATATAGCTCTTTCGCCCGATATGCACTAATATGGACCCAGCAGCCAGAGTTTTACACCGATTTGCTTGAAATTTTGTACAAACATAACACTTAGTCGTATAGTCAAGTGTGTAAAATTTGATTGAAATCGGTTCAGATTTAAATATAGCTCCCATATATATCTTTCGCCCGATATGGACTTATATGGCCCCAGAAGCCAGATTTTTGGCCCAATTTGGTTGAAATTTTGCATAGGGAGTATATTTAGCATTGTAGCTATGCGTATCAAATTTGGTTGATATCGGTTCAGATTTAGATATAGCTCCCATATATATCTTTCGCCCGATATGAACTAATACGGTCCCAGAAGCCAGAGTTTTACCCCAATTTATTTGAAATTTTGCACAGGGAGTAGAATTAGCATTGTAGCTATGTGTACCAAATTTGGTTGAAATCGGTTCAGATTTAGATATAGCTCCCATATATATGTTTTCTGATTTCGACAAAAATGGTCAAAATACCAACATTTTCCTTGTAAAATCGCCACTGCTTAGTCGAAAAGTTGTAAAAATGACTCTAATTTTCCTAAACTTCTAATACATATATATCATAAATAAACTTTTGCGAAGTTTCCTTAAAATTGCTTCAGATTTAAATGTTTCCCATATTTTTTTACTAACATTGTGTTCCACCCTAGTGCATTAGCCGACTTAAATTTTGAGTTTATAGATTTTGTAGAAGTCTATCAAATTCTGTCCAGATCGAGTGATATTTAAATGTATATATTTGGGACAAACCTTTATATACACGCAGAGAAGAAACATGATTGTCACAATCATATTCGAAGAGCAAAATAATATGATAGCAGCTATTTTTGCGGCGACCATGTAACATTTTAACTTGCAACCATGTTGGCTCAGTGAACATGGTTCTAAGAAAAATACAATTGTCCTCATCTAAAATGTTATTATATTGATAACAAGAATTTTGTTTCCATTAAAAGACAATGGTCACGATCTAAAATATTATGTTATTCGTCAAAAATGTTTTTCTTCTAGTTAAAAGAACATGGTCACAGCCTAAAATGTTTTGATTTTTATGAAAAAACTGTTTTCGTCGTCGAAAAAAGGACGCCACTTGAGAAAAGAAAACAAATTTATTTGTTTTTATTTATTTATAAACTAATTCATTGTTTATTTGTATTTATAATGTCGTGCAAGCAAACATCACATATTTTTACACAATCTAGTTTGGTTCAATTTCAACAATAAGTAATCATTCCATATTTACTTTGTGCCCATCAAATGTACAAACGCAGACATCATGTAACTGCAAATAAAAATAAATTGTACCATATTATATTTCATGTTAGCCTGATAATGAAACAGGCAATTGACGTCCAAATGCATTATATCTAATTATACAATTATTTTTCGATTGTATAATTAGATATTATACCATATATCAAAATGCAGAACAAAAAACAGGTACATTTTTTCAATTACACTTTCCTTTTTTGTATTCACATAAAACCACGTGCCATTTCTGAATAAATAAATTAACACAAAACACAATAATTCCGTATTCTCCGTCCATTCCTAGAAACAATCAACACACGACTGACGCGCAAAATGAAAATCGTGTGTACCTGCTCAATGTTTTTATAAAATTCTTGTCGCTGCAAAAAAATTAAAAAATTAAATGGTCACGAAAACAATGTACATGGTCTTTATGGCCATGTAATGGTTGTAGACATGTCTATACGTAAACTATAAAAATACTTTTTTTCTCCGCAAAAAAGTAAAAAAATTGAATGGTCAGGTACATGATTTTCCTGACCATATAATTGTCTCAAATTCTATAATTTAAATAATAGAACATGTTTGCGGCATTTGAGAACCATTTAAATGCTTATTGCCAACATATATTTTTCTCCGCTCGAAAATTATTTTTACATAGACAAAATATATGGTTTTCGCGACAATTACATTCTCTAAATAAGCATTAAATGGATGCGGCAACAATGTCCAAACATGTTTTTTCTGTGCGTGTATAGCCCCCAACACATTTGACGGATGTGATAGGGTATCGAAAATTTAGATCTACAAAGTGGTGCAGGGTATAATATAGTCGGCCCTGCCCGACTTTAGACTTTCCTTACTTGTTTTCTTCATATGCTATCAAAGTCCTTTACAAACGAGTTAACGACAACTTTATTTTCCATATTAAGACTCGACTTCCAGTAGAAATTATGCTATGTTTGAAGTAAAAAACGTCTTTAAAATAAAGTGTTGAAAAACATGTCCTATATTTGAACGATTTTTTTCTTTGTATTCAAGATGCAAAAAGACAACAAATTTAAAGACAATTTAATTAAATTTAAAGAATTTTTCTGAATTATTAAAGTCAAGATGACCTTGCCCCAAAAAATTTTTCTTTCATGTTATGATACCCATTTTTAAAATGAAATCTTTGATCTCACGACAATATTTTTTTCAGTGTACAATCGCTGGTGAGATAGGAAATGCTTCGTCCACGTCACATTCCATTCATTCGCAAATTTTTGCTTTTCAAACCAACGATACCAAATTTTCTTGGATCTACTGTCCTTGGTTATAATATCTATCCATATTTGCCTTGTTCTCATCTTGCGGACTAACTTTATTTCACTTATCTGTCTATACATCTCGTTGTCATATCCATCTCGTTGTCAGTATAGCACAGAACCTATTTCGAACCTATTTTGTACATGACTTTCATTTCGAAATATGTATCATATTTGTGAACCGTTTTTGTTCCAATTTAAAATGATTGGCATAAAAAAATCGATCGAATCGTTTTATTTCTGCCACCAAAAGTTGGCAGATCGAGTTTGGTCAAGACAATAGTAAATAAGTCAATTTTGTCTAACATCTACAACAACATTGCCGAACACTCATAAAAAAGTGGACTCTCTATTTCACTAAAGCCAATTTAACTTTCGTTTAGTTCATGGAATTATTATGTTTGGAAAAGTTTCCTCTACTCTAATAATTTTTTGCGTACGTTAGTTAAATTAACTAAAACCGAGGAAAAAAATATACACAAATGAAGGATAAAGATTAACTAAATTCGTGTCTTCCACAAAATAGTTCAATATTTCTTTAAATTTGTCTAACAAATTTTCTTGAATTTGTCCAAAAATATTTACTTATTTTTATGACACCGGCGTGATGCCAGCGTTTGTTACACTGTTTAGTTAAAATTTTCTAAAAATATTCAACATTTTCTAAAATTAACCGAAATTTTTCTTCCTGGTGGGTTCACTGTTTTTTCAGTGAATGATCAATTTTCACGGAACTTATAACCTTGCTCTCGTTTATCGCCGAACTATTCATTATATTGTTGCTTATGTTTATTGACAAGGATAAGGCGATTTCTTGTGTAATTTTCTCGGAAAATAGATATCCAAGTTTTCTCTTAGTCGTACCAAAGAGCAAAAAGATTACATTGCATTTGTGCGATTCCATATAAAAAATAAAACGTTCTGTTAATTTTAGCTAGGTGCCCTTATTTTATTTATTTTTCTGTCCGTGTTCACTCACATGGAAGTAAGGAAGCTAGTAGTAGTGGTAGTAGGAAACTTCCTTTTAATTTGAAATTTAATTCACGCAACTCATAATCAATTATCTGGCAACTTAAAACAATCTCATATGGCAGAGCTAACATTCTGTAGCCTTTGAGAGGACTCCTGAGACGTCTTCATGTGTCGTTAGCAGGAGCAGCAATGTCAGGACTAGTGCAAGAGCAAATTACCAGCATCAGCCAGGAGGAAGCAAAAAACGAAATTATTGTGGCAAAGGAGAGGAATGTAACAGCAGTTGCCTTTGGCAGCCCTTACCACAACAGCAGCTGCCAACCTAGCAACCATTAGCACTTGCACAGCGTTTCACTTTCAAATATACCTGAGTCGTGATATCTTTTTTTCTTCGTACATATCCGCCCGTCCGCCCTTCCTTCCTCCTTCTTTCCTTTAGCTTTGTGTCTATGCTCTTATTTGCGGTCCTGTGTTCGTTACATTTGGCCTGTTTAGGTGTGCAGCATGTTTTTCCATTTTGCGTCTAGATGGCCTTGTTCAAGAAGAGTTAAGGGTGTGTACTTGTAATAATTGAGATTAATGCCGCATTACATTGGCAGCTTCCAGTAGTTATCCAACTCACAAACGCACCCACGTCAAGGTAGCTGAAGCAATTATAACTACCACCACACCTACGATAATTGCAGCAACTTCTGTATCATATCCATTGCATGCGGGGAGGCTGCTGTTCAGCTTGCCTATCCAGGGATTGGAGTTTTTGTAGTGTGGCATCGCAGGTGCTTCGGAAATGTATCTGACAGGTTTTCCACTTGTGGCAAATTAAGCCACATGCGTTTTGTAGAAAAAAAAAAACATCGAGGAAATTATGAGGCACCATGGCAGCATATTCTGGATTTTTTTCACACTTAGGTTATACTTAGTAATCTGTTGAGAATAATTTTTTGCACCATCTATTGTGTATTTAATATTAACACTTAAAGGTTGCAAGTAAGAGAGAGCTACTCTAGCTCGTGGAGCAGATTATGTGATACCCTAAACCAACTTTGCTCAATTGGTAGTGTTCGATCCATATAAGAGATTTTATAAAAAAATGAATTTTACACATTTTATGGCAAATTTCACGTCAGTTTTGTTTAAGAAAATTTCAGCTTATTGCGAAAACTGCATAAAACGTTTTATATATCACCTCAACTGTGAAGTAAAAATTGTGTCCATCTCTAGAAGAACATTTTTGTATGTATATTTAAAGTAATGACTGACGAAGATCTTCGATTTTTTGCTGTGTTGGTATTATATAGGTCTTGATTTCTTTGTATTTACCAGATATCACATAGAGTTACGAAAAAGAGCGTTCCCATATTACGAACCAAAATCAATGAACGGATATCAAAGAGACAATGCACAATAGAAATATTGATAGACAATTTTGATATTCAGCAGGGATTATATCTTGCTCACCATATTGGGCATTAGTGAGCTTTTTCAGAGGAGTGTTATATATTTCTACTAAAAATTCCTTCTTAAGTGCATTAGTCGAAGAAACAGAGATCCATTAATGCTCTCGGCGACCTTGTGAAGTCTGTCCCATTAGCTAAAAAGTTGAAGGCCACCGTTTTCTTGAATTCACAAGGTGCAATCACCATCGAGTATTTGGAGAAAAGTTCAATGATGGCAGCTCTCCTATGAAGTGAATCGTTTGCCACGGATTTTACATCAGAAAAAATTAGTTTTAGCGAAAAAATGAGTTTTTCATCGAGATAACGCTTGAAAGTGGTCACAATCTGCGCATCCATTCATTCTCTTGGTTTCTTTCAACTTATTTTTGAGTTCGTTTTATGTTAAAGACATCACTACACCCAGAGAAAAGGGACTCTAATGCCAACTGAACTTTGTTTTAGTTCATGAAGATTAGTTGCTTTTAGTTTAATTTTGCACAATATGAGTAAATGTTCCTTATTTGAATAATGTTTTGCTAACTTTAATGACGTAAACTAAAAAAAGAAAAATAGTTGTATACAAATATAGTGCATAATTTTATTAAAAAATAAAATAGTTCATATTTTCCTAAAATGGCAGAAGTTTGCTTAAATTGAGTTCATAAGCCTCTCAAATGAGTAAATTTTACTAAAATTTTACCTGTCTCGAACTTCGTACAGCGCTAAAGACATTTTAACAATTTTTAAATCCAATTTTTTCTTCCAACACATGAAATTTTCTTAAACAACAGAAAAAAATAATTATTTTTAAAAAATTTTCTTCAATTTGACAAAAAGTATTAAGTTATTTGTAACATGTTGCAATTAGAAAAATATTTTAGTTAAAATTTTCTAAAATAAACCTACATTTTCTTCCACGGTGGGGTCACATTTTTTGGGTGTAGCTTTTTTAAAAGATAAATCCCCACATTTCTAAATTTTTTGTTAATTTTTTTAAATCTCCAACTAACCACCCTCTCGCAATTAATCGAATCTTAATTAAATTTAGTTCAGAGATTATCGCAATATTTAACGAACTAGTTTCCTGCAGAGTAAACTTATGTCATATCACTCAATCTATCAGATATCAGTCGAATAGATCGATCGATTGTTATAAGTGTGGCCACATTTATCAATTAGTATACATTTAATTCAAAATATAGGGAGCGCAAATTAAAAATGCGGAATTTTTACAAACAAAAATTATACGTCTTTTGACTCAATCTGGGAAACGACCTAATTTTGGGCTTTCTCGTAAGAAAGAAAATATCAGGGCTATACGGCGAATGGGTTGGAACATCCTATTGGATAAACAGTATTATTTCCATGGATATTCGGCTTTGCCGTCGATGTTGAGGCATACCGCATTACTAAGTTGCTCGTCCTACATAAAAGCCAAATGAGTTCAGCTTTAAATACATAAACCACACTTTGGCCTGTCGGTTTCCTTCTTCTTGACTTAAAGTAAATTAACGTATTTATTAGAGATTTTCACGGTAACAGCAAATGCTTTCCAAATGAAGTACCCGAATTTTTGTTTTATGAATAATGTGAAAGTGCCTGAACTGGTAATTGTGGAATACCGAGGGACTTTGTTGTTACCATCTTTTAATGTTAGATTAAAATGGAGGTCTTCCGCATCTGAGTTAAACACTTTATTTTCTTCTCAGTAATTCTTTGGATTCTAGTGAAAATATTTTTTAAAAATCGAAACAACTTTGTCAAAGCTTTTGGATTAAGTACCCAGAGAATATTAAGAGCTTGCAGTAACATTAAAATTATATGAACAGTATCTTCCTTTATGTTCATGATTGCAGATTATTAAATTTTTTCAAATGAGACGCTAAATGATTCTCCACTTGGTTAAGTCAATGACCTCCATGTAAACATATATGCCAACTACATTATATACTGATATACATGTTGTTGAACTTCAGCAATTTTACCAGACGAAAAATCTTTGTTAAATTCTGTTTTTGTGAACGAACGTTTATTAAGATCCCCTTTTATGCTGAACTAACGACAGGCGCAAATTGTTTGCTGTCATATTTTCTATATCTTATTCTCTTCACATTCACTAAAAGATTCACATTTCACATCTGTCCGGATATGTTCTAAGCCTTTTTGTTCGTTGTTTCGGGGTTGCAAGGTAATTAGAGTCCTTGACTGTAGATAGACTGGATATAAGTACGTATGTACTTGTGTTTCCGGTGGCCTTCTTTCCAGCGTGAGACAAGAATCGTGCTTTAAACATTCTGTAAGTCATTCAAGCAGCAACAACAGTTTGTTTTGCTAAATTGTTACATTTAAGCCATGTCTGTCTGTATGTCTATCTTTCTTCTGATGCTCGTTTAGTCTTCCTCGTTTAATCTGGCTCATACGAAACCTTACCTGTGTATGCCTGTTGTATGCAACTAACAACAGACCACCTAATAACTACTGTCAGTCACAATAGAGCAACAGAGCATTGCAACAGCTCTTCTACGACTGCTGCAGCAACAATTGCCGTGGCTAAGAATAAATAATGGTCGTGCCTTAAATTCAAAAACGGCATTTGACAGCACACATACCCTCACCAGGCGAAAGTACTCTCACTTGTTTATGGTGGTATCATGCACCTCTGTCTGATGTTAATGAGTGCAGTGCAACATCGACGATGATGAGTTTGAGTGTGATGTTGTGTAGTCTAAAAAACACTGAAAAAAAAAACAACTACAGTGAAACCTCTCAAACTTGGACACTCTGAAACCCGGACACCTCCCAAAGGTGTATTGTTTTTCGGGGACGTTTGCTATATTAAAACATTAAAATTAACCTCTCATAAGTGGACACCTCCCAAATGTGGACAAAATTTAGGCGACCGTGAGTGTCCACCTCACTGTATTTGAATATATTATTATTGTATATCACTGTATTTGAATATATTATTATTGTTATTTGTAGTCTTTGTGGACCAAAAATATCGCTAGTTTTCGAATTTCAGGAAAATTGTTCACAAACCCAAGAAGTCAAATTGGAGGATTGATTTATAAGGGACCGATATACCCAATATTTTAACTCGACATGATTGCAGAAAAACAAACTATCAGAGAGACGGACGGGCATCGTCCCAGATTATATAATGATGTGGAAGACGCTTTTGCCGGAAAGTTTGGTTAATTAACATTAAAAAAAGAATGCCCGGTTTTAAATATTTTGTCTTTACACTAATAAATTTGGTACTGATTCGGAGTCATAGAAGCGAAGAATTGAAGTATACTTACGACACATTTCTCTTTCAAATTTGAGTTTTGCGTACTTGATACTAGGAAACAAATTTGAATTTGTTAATTTTTGTTGTGCTATCAAAGTCATTTAAAAACAAGTAAGGAAAGTCTAAAGTCGGGCGGGACCGACTATATTATACCCTGCACCACTTTGTAGATCTAAATTTTCGATACCATATCACATCTGTCAAATGTGTTGGGGGCTATATATAAAGGTTTGTCCCAATTACATACATTTAAATATCACTCGATCTGGACAGAATTTGATAGACTTCTACAAAATCTATAGACTCAAAATTTAAGTCGGCTAATGCACTAGGGTGGTTAGTAAAAAAATATGGGAAACATTTAAATCTGAAGCAATTTTAAGGAAACTTCGCAAAAGTTTATTTATGATTTATCGCTCGATATATATGTATTAGAAGTTTAGGAAAATTAGAGTCATTATTACAACTTTTCGACTAAGCAGTGGCGATTTTACAAGGAAAATGTTGGTATTTTGACAATTTTTGTCGAAATCAGAAAAACATATATATGAGAGCTATATCTAAATCTGAACCGATTTCAACCAAATTTGGCACGTATAGCTATAATGCTAATTCTACTCCCTGTGCACAATTTCAACTAAATCGGAGTTAAAAATTGGCCACTGTGGTCATATGAGTGTAAATCGGACGAAAGCTATATATGGGAGCTATATCTAAATCTGAACCGATTTCAACCAAATTTGGCACGCATAGCTATAATGATAATTCTACTCCGTGTGCAAAATTTCAATTACATCGGTGTAAACGATTGGCCACTGTGGTCGTATGAGTGTAAATCGGGCGAACGATATATATGGGAGCTATATCTAAATCTGAACTGATTTCAATAAAATTTGGCACACTTGACTACACTACTAACTGTACTCCTAGTGCAAAATTTCAACCAAATTGGGGTAATACTCTGGCTTCTGGGACCGTATTAGTCCATATCGGGCGAAATATATATATATATATATATATATATGGGAGCTATATCTAAATCTGCACACTAAATGCATACTTGACTATACGACCAAGTGTTATGTTTGTGCAAAATTTCAAGCAAATCAGAGTAAAACTCTGGCTTCTGGGGTCCACATAAGTGCATATCGGGCGAAAGGTATATATGGGAGCTACCGATTTCTTCCAAAATCAATAGGGTTCTAAACTGACAGACAGCCGGACGGACAGAGGGACATGGCTAGATCGACTCAGGGACCCACCCTGCGCATTATTGCCAATGACACCATGTGTCTATCTCATCTCCTTCTGGGTATTGCAAACATATGCACTAACTTATAATACCCTGTTCCACAATGTGGCGCAGGGTATAAAAATTGTTAACGATTCAATTTCAGACTTGACTACAAGTAGAAATTAATCTTTAATGTAAAAAGTCTTTAAAATAAAGTGTTGGAAAACATATCCCACTTTTGAGTGCTTTCTTGCTTTGTAGTTAAGATGCAAAGAGTCTACAAATTTAAAGACGATTTCATTAATTTTTATGAATTATTAAAGGCAAGTTGATCTTAGTAAATAAAATTTCCTTTCATGTAAAGATATTTAATTTTAAGTCGAATCACTTAATTATAAGGACAAAAAGACTTATCGACTTATCGCCTTTTGAACAAGGAAGGTTAGGTTAAGGTTAGGTTAAAGTGGCAGCCCGATTAAGATTCAGGCTCACTTAGACTATTCAGTCCATTGTGATATTACATTAACTAAAAGTACCTATTACATACGGGCACTTCTAGTTTTAACCGTTGAACCTTCTCGATTATTTTCTTCTGTTGAACCAACCAGATTGTTCCAAAAACATTAGCAGACTGCTTAAGTTAACGTTTTCCAGGTAATCTGAAGCTAAATCCCCCAAAATTTTGCTTACGCCTTACACATAATGCAGGACACTCACACAAGAGGTGTTTTATTGATTCCTTTTCCTCCGCATCATGACAGCTCATACAATAGTCATTATACTTCGCACCAATAGTTTTTGCAAAATCGGCTATCAGGCAGCGACCCGTTATAGCAGATATCAGGAGTGAAATCTGGCGTCTCGAGAACACTAGTGTGCGGTTTAACTATCTAGTGTGCGGTTTAAGTTTAAATGGGGCCATATTTGCATGGTGTCGTTACAACCCTTACAATTCTCCCATCGAACATTTGCCATCATGACAGCCTTCTCACGCAGTAAGAGCTTGCAGGTAGCCAGAGGCACATCAACAGATTCTAGTTCCCCTAGAATATGTAAGGTAGTTCCTAGCCTTGCTAGCTCATCTGTTCCCCGGTATGTTCCTGTGGCCAGGCACCCATATTAGGTGAATATTGTGCTGCTCAGCCATCTCATTGAGAGATTTGCGGCAGTCGATGGCCGTTTTCGAGTTGAGGAACACAGAGTCCAAGGATTTTATTGCAGGTTGACTGTCTGAGTATATATTAATGCCAATATTGCTTGGAGCATTACTTCTCAGCCAATTCACCACTTCTCTTATTGCTAATATTTCAGCCTGAAAAACACTACAGTGATCAGGTAATCTTTTCGCTATTCGAAGTTCCAGATCTTTACAATATACTCCGAAACCCACTTGGCCATCCAATTTGGAGCCATCAGTGTAGAAATCTATATACCTTTTATTCCCCGGGGTCCGTGTACACCACGCCTCACTGTTGGGAATTAGAGTCTCAAACTTTTTGTCGAAAAGTGGACTCGCCAAAGTGTAATCCACTACGTTAGGCACATCTGGCATTATTTTGAGGACCGAACTGTGACCGTAACTTTTTTCCGACCACAGCGATAGCTCGCGCAACCGCACAGCCGTTGTTGCAGCTGACTGTTTGGCCAAAATGTCTAAAGGCAATAGATGCAGTATGACATTAAGGGAGTTTGTTCCTGTCTTGCTGAATGCACCTGAGATACACAAGCACGCCATACGCTGAACTTTGTCTAAACTTGTCGGCTGCGTTATAGGTCTAACCACTGCCGTGTATAGCCAATGTACAATTTTTGGTTTTAGTCCCCACTTTTTCCCTATTGCCTTTTTGCACGAGTATAAAGCTGAACAAGGAAAGCATTTGATATCAGAGAAATGCGTCTTCTATGCTAAGCAAAATTCGCGTATTTGTAGGACAGCCCAAGATGTCGGCTCACTACAATAATTTTTTCAGTGTACTAAAAAAAATTATAATTATTTTTGATGCTTGAAGTATAGGTGGGTTTATGTTAGGTATACTCGTAGTCACAGCCCGTTATACAGTCCATTGTGTTATCACAAGCGAAGAAATTCTCTCTTATCAATGAGTGCTGCCCGATTCTATGTTTAGCCGAGTCCGAACGACTTTTCGTTATAAAGTGAAACCGTTTAGATAAGCCTTGAAAAGCTTAGAAATATCACAAGTTTTACAAAGTATCTTCTCCACAGCTGAACAAATTTGTGTAGTTGAAGCTGAGATCGAACCCATATCCGTTAGTATGTAGGGTGGGCACCACCGTGTCATCAATTAAAAAAAATGCTTTCCTATCGAAGCAAATATCAACTTTTCGAGATTTAAAAATGTAGAGAAATTTATATTTCGATTTTTTATCTTTGGAAATTTTCAATAGCCGTATTTCCGTAAGATTGATATACTAACAAATGCATCACGATGGCTCCATCTCATACTCCTCCTCTTTATTCTTTTATTAATGAAGTGAAATCAGCATTCCATGTATTACTACATAATGAAGGAATTTTCTACAAATTTCATTTCTAACAGTGTTGTGGCCCCTTTTCGCCTAATGCCGGATTAGTTTTGGTTTTCATGTAGCATCTCAACATCATGGAATGCATGTCCATACACACGTACGCTCTAAAATCTGGGTTGAAATGCAACAAAGTGAATATTATTATTGGACAGCTGCTAATATCTGCTATAGCCACATACTCTGACATAATCTTCAATGCCCATAGACCCTCTGCCATGCATCTGAATGGGTGGGTTGCAAGTGGAAGTGGAAGTGGAAGTGGAAGTGGATGCAAGTTTTAGTTATAATTAGAAGTTAGGTTAAATACAAACATTACCCCTCAAATGAATTGCAATGAGAGGCCAATGTAGAAATGAGACTCACAAAGGATGACCACGTATTGGCATTTGAAGTTGGCCAGTTGGTTGCTGTTGTAAATCGCATCATGGCAACGTAATCACTCATTATCGAGTTTATGCATAAAAGCTGAGAAATGATTTTTGCTTCAACACCATTCACTTTTTGGCTTACTTCGGTTTGTGGTAATGTAACTGCGATACAAACAGACATACACAATCACATGAGCTACATACGAACTTGCTTTAAATATTAGCAGAAGGTTGGCCCTGATGATGATGTTTAACCTGAATAAAGACCATGGAACCCTGGACTAATGGAACTTTGAACCGAATTCAGAAGCAAATGCTTCCTCCTACTCATCTCTATTCTTCCAGTATTCCCATTAAGTAGTTTTAGTTAATTGCACTGATGAGTTGTGTGGTTTAAGTCGGTGTCTTATGACGCCAATGGGCCATTATAAAGAACACAAAGGGCAAAGCTGAAGGCCTAGATGTAAACCAAAAGACTCGTGTGGGCCGGAGTTCAAATGAGGAGGATGGGGGCAGTACATGTAACGAGTTTTACATAAACTTACCTAGCGATAGCTGCAAAGGGCTTTTACTTTACCATATTGACAAACACAAAGGGGGAAAGCAAAGTTTTATCGTTAAATGGCCTATAATGGATTCGTATGATGGTGAAACAGTCTATGTTACTTCTATGTAGATACATGGCGGGTAGAGTTAAGTCAGTGTTTCTAATTTGATACATAAAAATTAACCCCAATCGAAGAGATCAAAGGAACATTTATAAATGAAAATGGATTTTTATATATACTTCACTACTATGTGGTCCACCAATATTGATCCTCGACCCCATTTTATGTCTATTGGTTCGCTCAAAATATATTTTGACGTAACGCAATTAAAGACTATCGAATATGTTACAGCTTACAAATACAGCTTATAAATAAAGTTTGTTAATTATTTTTGTGGTAAATGTTGACGTACTTTACAGGACATACAAAATTCTAATAACAACTAGCTAATTTTTTTTTATTTTCTGGCTAGTTCGATCTTCGTTTTATATTTTTAGTTGTGAGAGCTAAATATAATTTATTTATCCGTCTGTCCGTCCGTCCGTCTGAGAACACATTTTTGTGATCAAAGTCTAGGTCGCACTTTAAGTCCAATCTCATTCAAATTTGGCAAATTTTCCTAATTTGGGTCAGAATAGAACCCTATTGATTTTGGAAGAAATCGGTTCAGAGTTAGATATAGCTCCCATATATATCTTTCGCCCGATATGGACTTATATGGCCCCAGAAGCCAGATTTTTGGCCGAATTTGGTTGAAATTTTGCACTAGGAGTACAATTAGTAGTGTAGTCAAGTGTGCAAAATTTTATTGAAATCGGTTCAGATTTAGATATAGCTCCCATATATATCTTTCGCCCGATATGGACTAATATGGTCCTAAAAGCCAGAGTTTTGCCCCAAGATTTAGCATTGCAGCTATGCGTGCCAAATTTGGTTCAAATCGATTGAGATTTAGATATGGGTCCCATATATATCTTTCGTCCGATATGCACTTATATGGAGCCAGAAGCCAGAGTTTTATCCCGATTAGCTTGAAATTTTGCACAAGGAGTACAATTGGTAGTAGAGTCATGTGTGCCAAATTTGATTGAAATCGGTTCATATTTAGATATAGCTTCCATATATATTTTTCGCCCGATATGGACTTATATGGCCCCAGAAGCCAGAGTTTTGGCCCAATTTGTTTGAAATTTTGCACTAGGAGTACAATTAAAAATATAGTCATGTGTGCCAAATTTGACTGAAATCGGTTCAGATTTAGATATAGCTCCCATATATATGTTTTTCTGATTTCGACAAAAATTGTCAAACTACCAACATTTTCCTTGTTAAATTGCCACTGCTTAGTCGAAAAGTTGTAAAAATGGCTCTAATTTTCCTAAACTTCTAATACATATATATCGAGAGATAAATCATAAATAAACTTTTGCGAAGTTTCCTTAAAATTGCTTCACATTTAAATGTTTCCCATATTTTTATACCCTTCACCACTACTGTGGTACAGGGTATAATAAGTTTGTGCATTTGTATGTAACGCCAAGAAGGAAAAGTCTGAGACCCATGGTTTAGAATACCGATCGTCTTAGAATTAAATTCTGAGTCGATTTAGCGATGTCCGTCTGTATGTCTGTCTGTCTGTCTGTCCGTCTGTCTGTCTGTCTGTTGATGTATTTTTGTGTGCAAAGTACAGCTCGCAGTTTTAGTCCGATTGTCCTAAAATTTGGTATGGGGTCCTGTTTCGGCTCAAAGACGATCCCTATTGATTTTGGAAAAAATCGGTTCAGATTTAGATATAGCTGCCATATATATTTTTCACCGATCTGGTCATAATTGGCGTGTATATCAACCGATCTTCCTCAAATTTCGTCCATCCGAATATTTTATGATTCTCGAAAAACTTGCAAAATATCATCCAAATCGGTTCAGATTTAGATATAGCTCCCATATATAGCTTTCGCCCGATTTACACTCCTTTGTCCGCAGAGGCCAATTTTTGCTCCGATTTAGTTGAAATTTTGCACAGGGAGTAGAATTATCATTGTTGCTATGCGTGCCAAATTTGGTTGAAATCGGTTCAGATTTAGATATAGCTCCCATATATATGTTTTTCTGATTTCGACAAAAATGGTCAAAATACCAACATTTTCCTTGTAAAATCGCCACTGCTTAGTCGAATAGTTGAAAAAATGACTCAAATTTTCCTAAACTTCTAATACATATATATCATAAATAAACTTTTGCGAAGTTTCCTTAAGATTGCTTCAGATTTAAATGTTTCCCACATTTTTTTACTAACATTGTGTTCCACCCTAGTCCATTAGCCGACTTAAATTTTGAGTCTATAGATTTTGTAAAAGTCTATCAAATTCTGTCCAAATCGAGTGATATTTAAATGTATGTATTTGGGACAAACCTTTATATATAGCACCCAACACATTTGACAGATGTGATATGGTATCGAAAATTTAGATCTATAAAGTGGTGCAGGGTATAATATAGTCGGCCCCGCCCGATTTTAGACTTTCCTTACTTGTTTTTACTAAAATTGTGTTCCACCCTAGTGCATTAGCCAACTTAAATTTTGAGTCTATAGATTTTGTAAAAGTCTATCAAATTCTATCCAAATCGAGTGATACTTAAATTTATGTATTTGGGACAAACCTTCATATATAGTACCCATCACATTTGACTGATGTGATATGGTATCGAAAATATAGATCTACAAAGTGGTGCAGGGTATAATATAGTCGGCCCCGCCCGACTTTAGACTTTTCTTACGTGTTTTTTACTGACAAAAACCTTTATATATAGAACCCAACACATTTGATCGATTTGAGATAGTATCGAAAATGTGAATTTACAAAGTGGTGCAGGGTATAATATAGTCGGCCCCGACCGACTTTAGACTTTCCTTACTTGGTTTCTCATTCATTCTGGATCATGCTCCCCCTTTATTAATTATTATTTTGATTTGCTACCACTTAATCTTTAATTTTTGCCAAATATAATGTATTCTAAAGTAAGGAAAGCTGAAAGACAGAGTCCACTATATGATATCCTATAAGCAATTCGTGTATATTTGTTAAATCCAGCAAAAAAGAATTTGTGCAATTATAAGGATAATTGTTACATATGGGGCGTATGATGAACATTTATGCCAAACATAGCAATAATACGCTCCGGGTTACATTAACGGCCCAACGATAGCAGTAGGACAAAGACTGGTAGAAAGATATTGGAGGTACTAGTGTTGGGCACACATTTTCCTGCAAATCACATGACTGAATCAACCATCAAACATAGAGGCTCAACTGTCATCAACGATCATAGAGAATAATTCCGCAGAGAAGGAATGTGACCATCTCAAACCTGTTTCTAGAGCAAAATACCAGTTGTGTAACTAAAATATGCAACCACATTTTATTTTCTTGACAATCTTAAAATGCTCGCCGAATTCAGGTACACAATTTCCGAGAAAATAACATGTTCCCCATCCAAAAATTACATGTTGCTCTGGAAGCATGTTTGTTCCGAATATAGTCCTTCTCTGGTAAGCAATATAGATCGAGGTAAGCAATATAGATCGATCGAAAAATCGGCTCCGGCATTCGGCCAAAAATCGATAAGCGGTTTCTTGACGCGTTCGGCGTCAAGAAACCCATTAACGGAAGCCGAATTCATACAAAACGGCCCTAGTCAAAGCATCCAGCACAAGTGAGAAAAGCTCCGATTTCTCCACGGGAAAAAATTACCCTATACCCATACCCAATAAAATTGAGAAGAGTAAAAAACAGTATGAAATGGATTCATATATTACAGAGCCTACTATGCTACGTAACGATAACATATTTGAATATTGGAAGAGTTCAACTTTTTAATATTTAAGAACAATAAAAATATTTAAGCTCCACTAACAAGTTTGGCTAGCAAACAATTGGGCAGTGCAATAGGACAGAGAAAATTTATAAAAATCTTTTTTTTTGTTATAAAAAATTAAAAAAAAATAATAACCAAAACCTTGGAATACTATGTCCTTTTTTATACCCACCACCATAAAATGGTGACGGGGGTATAATAAGTTTGTCATTCCGTTTGTAACACATCGAAATATCGATTTCCGACTATATAAAGTATATATATTCTTGATCAGGGAGAAATTCTAAGACGATATAAGCATGTCCGTCTGTCCGTCTGTCTGTCTGTCTGTCTGTCTGTTGTAATCACGCTACAGCCTTCAATAATGGCGCTATCGTCCCGAAATTTGGCACAGATTAGTTTTTTTTTTGCAGGCAGGTCAAGTTCAAAGATGGGCTATATCGGTCCAAGTTTTGATATAGTCCCCATATAAACCGACCTCCCGATTTGGGGTCTTGGGCCTATAAAAACCGTAGTTTTTATCAGATTTGCCTGAAATTGGAAATCTAGTGGTATTTTGGGGCAATAAAGAGGTGTGTCGAAAAAGGTCCGTATCGGTCCATGTTTTAGTATAGCCCCCATATAGACCGATCTCCCGATTTTGCTTCTTAGGCGTCTAGAAACAGTATTTTCTATCCGATTTGTCTGAAATTGAAAATCTAGAGGTATTTTAGGACCATAAGGAGGTGTGTGGAAAATCGTTTGTATCGGTCCATGTTTTGATATAGCCCCCATAGAGACCGATCTCCCGATTTTGTTTCTTGGGCGTCTAGAAATTATATTTACCATCCGATTTGCCTGAAATTGGAAATCTAGAGGTATTGTGGGACTATAAAAAGGTGTGTCGAAAATGGTCCATATCGGTCAATGTTTTGGTATAGCCCCCTGATGAACTCTTCACCAGTTGGCTAGGAGTTCATTAAATATTGGGGTTGAAAGACGGCTCCGACAAAATAATAACCAAAGAATTCGAGTTTAATTCAAAGGTGGATTGAACCGACTTTATTGAGCTGTTAAACGCAACTAACTTAAATTAAAGCAAATGAAGATGACAATTGTTCTTACGGCGAATTCAATATAATGAAAGATATGAAGAATGAAAATTAAAGTCGGCTTTACACTAAGAAAAGTAGGTAAATGTGAAATTCAAAAATATTGACAAATTCAAATTAATTAATATGAAAAATTGATATAAAAATGATATGAAATTAAATGAAATATAAAAAAATATAAGAAATTAAATGAAATGAAATATAAAAAAATTTAAAAATTTGAAAAAAATCAAACCACTGTTGAATGTGAATTCAACATGCTCCGGGCCCGAACTGATGATGGGTTGCAGATGCATCCACTGATGACTGCGCCAAAAAGAGAGTGTTGAACTTTGATGAAGGGATAATTGTCCAAGCGCGCTGCTGAATCGTCTATTACTTTATGAACTAGGTCTCTACCGATGATGCCATGTATCGGTCCAAAATCATGTGGCATAGGATGGGCCCACATATCTCTGGTAACGCCATTCGTTTCTAACAGAAAAGGCAACATTTCGTCTTCAACTGGTGGAGGGATTTCAACTTGAAGCTTATCGACGAAAACCAAATCTTGCCACCATGTTTTCTTCTTAGTGATGATTTGGAAAACCCCAAGTGGAAGATGTTTGACCCATTTTGACCGGAAGTGGAGATGCTCGACCGACTCAAATAACACGTGTGAGTGGCGAACACCTGGGTTAATGGCCAGTGTTAAGGAAATTTTTTGGTCACCCGCAGCCAATTCACAGAGTACTACCGGTAAGATGACCTGACAGTCGGTTCCATGAGGATGGATCGCTGGCTTGTTTTCCATGGTGAAGCGACGTAATTTTGAAATTGGTGCTGTGGCAACTTCACGGACATCTTTTGCCTTTTGAACTGCCATCACTTTTCTTATTGCGATGGGATTTTGCGATGCTGGCGTTATTTGGAGTTCTTGGTTGCCGCTGATCAGTTCATAAAGCTTTGCAAGAGTACCATCGGATATCATCTGTTGAAGTTTTGCAGAGAACCGTTTTAACCCTGGTGGCGAATTGACATGGACATCTTCGTGATGGAACATTGTATGGTGTAGGCGAGAGCAAACACTGCAACGATTGCTCGAATGACAATCATCAAGTTGGTGCCAATCAGTCAGGCAGTTTAGGCATACATTCAAGTTCTTTGCCACTTCATACCGCTCTTTGGGCAACATCCAACGGAATTCTGGGCAACGTTTTAGGAGGTGGTTTTTAGAGCAAAGTTGGCATCTTCCTCGGCGTGGTGGAGCGCTGCGAAGAGAAAGAGAAAAAAAAGAAACGAAACAAAACAAACATGTACAATGAGTAATTGGGTTCTCTAAAATATGATCATCGGAAAAACAGTTTATTTGTTTTGATTCAGATTGGACTCGTGTGTTGGTAGGACACAAAGTTTTACGATTGGACGAGTTATTATTCCCGTTTGAGTTTTGATTTCCGCGACGCGCACATTGCCATCTTTACCACGAATTACTTTTGTGATTCGACCCAGTCTCCACTCTGTCGGAGGCAAGTTGTCCTCTGCAACCACTACAAAATCATTCTCTTTTAAACTGTTACGGGTGGTTTTCCATTTATATCGTCTCTGGAGCTCGGTGACGTATTCTGTTTTCCATCGCTGACTAAATATATGTTGTATCATCTTCAACCGCTTCCATCGGTTTATATAAGACAAATTCTCCTTGGGAGGATCCTCGGGGGCTTCAGGATGAGCTGTGAGAGGGGCACCGCGCAAGAAGTGTCCTGGTGTCAGTGGCAAAAGTTCATCAGGGTTTTCAGACAAGGGCGATAGCGGTCTTGAATTTAGAATGGCTTCGATTCGAATCAATATGGTGTTGAACTCTTCGTACGTAAAGTTTAGATTTTTTACGATCTTCTTGAGATGAGACTTCATACTACGAACGGCTGCCTCCCATAATCCTCCCATGTGAGGGGCGTAAGGCGGAATGAAACTCCAATTGAATCCGTTAAGACCGAATTTTTCAACCAAGCAGTTCTTAGAATCTTTAAGAAACTTATTGTGCTCTTGTAGTAGCTTGTAGCTGGCACCAACGAAATTCTTTCCGTTATCGGAAAACATGGTTTTGGGTAAACCTCGGCGTCCAGTGAAGCGAGTAAAAGCTGCTAAGAAGGCATCGGAAGAGAGGTCAGAGCAGACCTCTAAGTGTACTGCACGAGTAGAAAAGCAGACAAAGACGGCCGCATATCCTTTCACAGTCTTTGCGTTACGTAAAGTTGACGTTTTTATAGTAAATGGACCAGCAAAGTCAACTCCTGAATACGTAAAAGGTAGTGAAAATGTTACCCGTTCCCGTGGTAAATCTGCCATAATTTGCTGCTGAAATTTTCTTTTAAACAAGGTACATGTTTTGCACAATCGGATGCATTTTCGAGTATGATTTCTAAGCCGTGTAATATAAAAGCCTTGTCGAATAGCTCGTAGCATTACATTATATTCTGCGTGACAAAGAACTTCATGGGTATATTTTATCAAAAGAACTGCAAACGTAGACTTTTCAGGAATGAGGATAGGATGTCGCTCATCATAAGAGAGACCAGAATACTCCAAGCGTCCTCCAACTCTCATGAGACCATTTTTATCCAAAAATGGGCATAAAGCACTAAGATTGCTTTTGCTTCGTAAAGGATTTTTATTATGAAGACACTCATATTCATTGGCGAAGTAGGTCTGTTGTGCTAGTATTATAACACGATTTCTCGTCTGGATAATTTCTGACGTCGATATATCTAGATTCTTAGGTCGAGAGTCACACTTTTGACCAATTCGAAACACATAACTCATCACTCTTAAGGCACGAATATATGATGAAAATCTGGAAATGATCGGTTCGCTGTCGGTAATGTGGAAATTAGAAACCTTTTTCGTCTCTAAATCTATTGGGTCGAAGCTACGAGTTGTGGCCATGCTGCAATTGGTGTCTGTAGCCAATCAGGATCATTCCACCATAGCTTATCTTGTATTAATTCAAGAGGTAAGCGACCTCGTGTACCCAAATCTGCTGGATTGTCTTCTGTTCTGACATGCTTCCAAGTATGTTGATCGGTATAGTTGAGAATCTCAGAAGTACGATTTGCTACAAATGTTTTGAGTGTTTGAGGCGATTTTTGGAGCCACCCCAAAACTATAGACGAATCTGTCCATAAAAATAGTTCATATTTGTAGGAAAGCTTCTTCGTCAATGCTTTCACTAGGTTGGTGAGCAAAACTGCTCCACACAATTCTAATTTGGGTATAGTTGTGCGTTTTATCGGTGCTACTCTGGTTTTGGCACAAAGTAAATGACTGGAAAAAATTCCCGCATTTTCGGTTCTTATGTATACAGCTCCACAATACGCTCTCTCCGAGGCATCGCAGAACCCATGGATTTGAACTTTGCTGCCTGGATAGAAGTCAACCCATCGGGGTATTTTAAGTGTTTCTATGTGATGAAGATTTTCTCGGAATTTATTCCATTGGGCAAGAATATGTGGGGGAACAGCTTCATCCCAATTATTATTTCCTTCCCAAAGTTGTTGCATTAAAAGCTTTGCTATTATGATGATAGGACTAAGCCATCCAAGTGGGTCGTAAAGACGAGCGATCACCGATAGGATTTGACGTTTGGTAACAATTGGAGATTCGGAGATGGAAGATGTGACATAATAGAAATAATCAGATTTGGCATTCCACCTTATGCCTAAAGTTTTGGTGGTACTAGAATCCTCAAACTTTAAAAATTCTTCGTCCAGAAGATCCTCCCGGGCCACCTGCTCGAGAAGTATAGGACTGTTTGATGTGATTTTTCGAAGTGGAAATTTCGCGGAAGCTAGTGTGTTTATAAGTTGAAATTGTTTTTCCCTTGCTTCTTCCAATGTATATCCACCTGATAAGATGTCATCGACGTAAACTTCATGCTGTAATATCTTTGATGCATGGGGACTTAAATGCTCGCAATCTTTACCCAACTGTTTTAATGTCCGTATTGCGAGGAACGGCGCGCAATTAATGCCAAAAGTGACGGTGTTTAATTCGAAGGACTTAACAGCTTCCTTAGGATGAGGACGAAATAGAATCCGCTGGAAAGGGCGATCTCTTTTATGAACCTCAATCTGGCGATACATTTTCTCGATGTCACCTGTAAACACGAACTGATACTGCCGCCATCCATTGATGATTTGTACAATGTCAGATTGTAAGATCGGACCAGGGTACAATACATCATTTAATGAAAACCCACTGCTACTCTTTTTCGAACCGTTGAAAACAACTCTTACTTTGGTAGTTTTACTCTCTGGTCGAATAACCGCATGATGGGGCAAAAAGAATGAGTTTTGCTTGCTGTCTGTAGTTACGAAATATTGTATCTCTGTCATGTGATTCCTGTCAATATAATCTTGTAAAACTTGGTCATATTGCAATTTCAAATCTGGAGTTCTATCCAGAGTTCTTTCCATCCGATAATATTGGGCTAACGCTAAGTTCCTCGATGGGCCCAAAAATATATTTTGAGGATACTCTTGCCGGAAGGGTAGCCGGACAACATATCTCCCATCAGGATTCCGAAAAGTTGTTTGCTGATATAACTGTTCGCAATATTCATCGGCTTCAGACTCCATTTTAGGTGATTGAATTTCTTCCAACTCCCAAAACTTCTTGATTTGCGAGCTGAGAGCAAAATCTTCAGAATCAGAAACTAAAGTCGAGAACGTATTAACTGCTGTTGTCGGTATGGGGCCGGACAGGTACCAACCAAATTGGGATTCTCTAGCTTCTAGTCCGGTTTCCAAAAATGATCGAATGCCTTTTAAATTTATTAATGGTAAGTAGTCGCTTCCGATAATAATATCAATTTGAGCTGGTTTGAAGAAATTCGGATCTGCAAGTTTTATATTATTCATATTCGGCAAGCTTTCAATTCGAATATTTTTAGATGGCAAGAAATGTGAAAGTTTAGAAACAACGATGGCTTTTACTCGAATTTTGAAATTAGAAATTTTCGAACTCAAATTTAGATAACATTGATGACTAGAACTTCCAACAATTGTTCCTCCTAATCCTGAGATTTGAGAACGATAATTGTCAACCGGCAAAGAAAGAGTTTGCTGGATCCTCTTTGTTACGAAACTTCTTTCGGATCCCGCATCCAATAATGCCCTAACCTCAAACCTTTCACCCGCATGTTCGATATTGACAAGAGCTGTTGGTAAGATCGTAGCTGCTTCATTTTGAGTAAAATGTGATTGAACCGACGCGGTTGGCTGAGATTGGGTTTGCATATGATGTACATTCGATGATGTTGAAGGTTGTGGTTCTGGACTGCTTCCCACTTCCTGAGTCACGTGAGAAAAATTCCTTTCTTTTGATTCCATATGAAGTAAAGTATGATGCTTTTTATTACAGGTAAAACATCCTTTATTACTTGGACACTTTGATTTTATATGATTGGATGATAAACAATTTGCACATATTTTATTTCCGTATACAAATTTCATTCGATCGCTTACTGACAAAGCCTTAAACTTTTCACAAAGTCTCAAGGTATGATCTCCGCTGCACTTTTTACAACTATCTTTCTTTTTAGTGGATTCAAATTTCGTATGAAAAGTTTGAGATTTATTATTCATGTTTGGACGGCGCATGTCGGATACTGTTTCTAAAATTTCTAACCGTTTTGAGAGAAACTCATCCATCTGGCTCCAGGTTGGAAGCTTTTTATGATCCGGCAATGAATCTTCCCAAGCTCGAAGAGTTTCTTCAGGCAATTTTGTTGAACAGTGATGAATTAATATAGGGTCCCAATTCTCGGTATTTATTTGATAAGAATGAAAAATTGATAGGCTGTCATTTATACCCCGCTGAATCTGTCGAATTGCTTTTGGATTTTCACTTTGAGCAGCTGGAATTCCAAATAATACCTTCATTTGTTGATGAACTAGTATTCTCGGGTTTTCATACCTAGTTTTTAGCGCTTTCCACGCTAACTCAAAATTGCTATCTACTAAATCAAATTTCTTTACGATTTGGTAAGCTTCCCCTCTTGTTTTGTTTCGAAGATGGTAAAGCTTTTGAGCAGGTGAAATCTCCGAATGGCTTCCAAATACTCCCCAAAATAGATCCCGGAATGCGGGCCATTTCGCATACCCTCCATCAAAAGGTTGTGTATCACAAGGCGGTAGTTTTAAAGATGAAAACCCTTGGCCTACAAACGATACGTCACGTCTGCTATCTTCCAGCGATGATTGCTGTTTCGATTTTAACCCATTAATTCGCACAAGACAGTCTCTGTATTTTACGTTGGCCTCATTATATTTTTGTTTTGCCGCATCTAGAACATCTTGTTTATATTCTCCCTCATCAGCTGTCATAATCTCCTCATATATTGCTGCTAACTTTTGCCACCTTTTCTCCAGCTCGTTTTCGTCCACTTCTAGCGTCACAGAATTTGTGGCAGGAGTTGGTTTGCAGCTCTCACAAAACGAAACTACTTGTTCCAAACAGAATAAAAATCTACGACGGGACGCCATATTGATGCAAGTCGACAAATTTAAATTGCAAAACTTTTTATTTTATGGTGAAATTTACTTTAAAGGTGGGTATTAAGTTCGACTTTTTTCACTAAAGTGAAAACTAAAACAGTAAAAAAAGGCCTAAAATTATACATATTTGTTGCAGATTTTATTATAACTTGATGGGGAATAGCCCAAAGCAAGTTTTCAAAAAGTTTGTATTCCTTAAAAAGTATTATTAGAGAAAAGTAATCGTGAAAAAATGGCGATTTTAGCGGCTAAACTCGAACTTAATACTCACCTTAACCTTGTAAAAGATTTATTTGCAGCCCAATTAGATTCCAATTTAATGTTTTTTCCGTTATTTTATAATATTTATAGTGGTTTGGCGACGACGCGAAATTTATTTTTAGATATATGCGCTCAAAAATGTTATTTGTGGTTCAACAGCGATTGTTTTGAATATTAAGTTTACTAATAATTGTGGTTTAATTCTCGTATATTGTTAGGTGAAAACAAATTGGCAATTTAATTGCTTTAAATTCGAAAAAATGGCAATATTATTGTTTTCAAATTGGTTAAATAATGTTGATTTGCATGATTTAGACCGAAAAAATGGGATATTGTTCTTGTTTCAAACAATTAATGAGAAAGTTTGATAAATTTTAGTGATTTTTCTTACAATCCCTAGAAATTTTACGAAATCCCAGAAAAACACTTCAGCGAAAATCGTTAAAAATGTCCAGAAATTTAAGTCATTTTAATTTTATTTTATTTCCACTATCATCCAAAAAAAAAAAAAAAATTTTTTTACGACACCCCTATTTCACGTTATGGTAGGCAATCCCTATTAAAATTTTTAAATAATGATTTATTTTTTATATTTTCGGGTATTAATGTTCATTCCCACTAAAAAAAATCTTAATCTGCCAACCCTATTTTTTGCCGAGGTAGGCAATCCCTACATGCATGTGTGTGACGTCACACTGCAGTTGATGTCGATCAAAACAAAATCGTTGGTATGTGGATCGATGGGTGGGGGTACATGTTGCCAATTAGATTATTATGTTGTTGTTGTTTATGTTGATAGTTTACCGTAGTTTTTTTTTTTCCTTTTAACTTTCGTTGGTTTCTTAATTATTTCGATTTCAACTGAATGTTTTTAATATACGTAGGTATGTTTGTATGTATATTTATTTTAGTACCGGCATGTAATGAATATGTTTATATGCTTGTATACCCCTTTTTTTTTAGCATAAATATTTGTTGTTAGGGACAATTTTTTAAAGAAAATTTGTAATAATTTTGGGATATGTATTCAAACAATATATTTTATATAGGTTTAAACAGTATGTAAGGAAAATAAATGGATCGACTCACCCATTATGTTGATGTTGTTGCATGTTTTTTCCCCAATTTTTTTCACTATGTTGGTGATATTAACATACAATTTCTTTTGAATATATATTATAAATTATGTTCAGTAATTCACAATAATAGTTTTTCTAGTCTTTCACCAAAGTTTATTAGAATTTTTATTAGTTTTTTTTACTATTTTCTACCACTTTTTACTCCACTAAAAATTTTCCGTCTGTCCGCTTTGACAATCAATCACTTTTGTCCTTTCTTCTTCGATCAATCGTTTCGCTGTATGAACTGTCACTTGAAACGGAGCTGTGTTCAGTTGGAGTGTGGTCAATTTAGCGTTTTTTCCACTTATATTTTTATTGTTCTTTATCACAACATACGGGTTTATATGATTATTTATCCACTTTTCTTTCAACTTTTTTCAGGTTTTTTGGATTTATAACTGGATTTAATATCTTTGTTGGTAGAAATGTTCACTTTTCTTTAGAATACCGTTTAATATTTCTTTATCAATATTCTTTATTTTTTTTTTTGAGGTTTTTTCCACTTGTATTTTATTGTGGATTTACACTTAGAGATGATCATGAAATAAGAAAACCAATTACCACTGCACATACCTGATTTGATTCCTTACTCTTTTTCTCACTTGGACTTCTTGATGAGGTTTTATGATGATGATAATGATGACATCAATTTTCACTGTTGGCGCTCCTTTTCTGGTAGGATGCCCAATTTTTTGATGTTCAATATGTAAAGCACAATCAATCGTTGCAACGATATTTGTTATTGTTTTTAATATGCTTTTCACAGTTTTTGATTCGTCTTTATATGATGGTGTTTTCACTGGTAGAAAGTTTTTGAAAATTTGACGATTTCAAAAACCCACTGGTACACATCTAGTCCTATTCTTTAATAGGATGTTTTTTCGAAGGACCATATGATGAACTCTTCACCAGTTGGCTAGGAGTTCATTAAATATTGGGGTTGAAAGACGGCTCCGACAAAATAATAACCAAAGAATTCGAGTTTAATTCAAAGGTGGATTGAACCGACTTTATTGAGCTGTTAAACGCAACTAACTTAAATTAAAGCAAATGAAGATGACAATTGTTCTTACGGCGAATTCAATATAATGAAAGATATGAAGAATGAAAATTAAAGTCGGCTTTACACTAAGAAAAGTAGGTAAATGTGAAATTCAAAAATATTGACAAATTCAAATTAATTAATATGAAAAATTGATATAAAAATGATATGAAATTAAATGAAATATAAAAAAATATAAGAAATTAAATGAAATGAAATATAAAAAAATTTAAAAATTTGAAAAAAATCAAACCACTGTTGAATGTGAATTCAACACCCCCATATAGACCGATCGCCCGATTTTGCTTCTTAGGCGTTTAGAAACAGTATTTTTATCCGATTTGTCTGAAATTGAAAATCTAGAGGTATTTTAGGACCATAAGGAGGTGTGTGGAAAATCGTTTGTATCGGTCCATGTTTTGATATAGCCCCCATATAGACCGATCTCCCGATTTTGCTTCTTGGGCGTCTAGAAATTATATTTACCATCCGATTTGCCTGAAATTGGAAATCTAGAGGTATTGCGGGACTATAAAAAGGTGTGTCGAAAATGGTCCATATCGGTCCATGTTTTGGTATAGCCCCCATATAGACCGATCACCCGATTTTGTTTCTTACGCGTCTAGAAACAGTATTTTCTATCCGATTTGTATGAAATTGAAAATCTAAAGGTATTTTGGGACCAAAAAGAGGTGTGTCGAAAATGGTCCGCATCGGTCCATGTTTTGGTATAGCCCCCATATAAACCAACCTCCCGATTTGGAGTCTTGGGCCTATAAAAACCGTAGTTTTTATCCAATTTGCCTGAAATTGTAAATATAGAGGTATTTGAGGACCATAAAAAGGTGTGCCGAAAATGGTGCTCATCGGTCCATGTTTTGGTATAGCCCCCATATAGACCGATATCCCGATTTTGCTTTTAGGGCTTTTAGAAACTATATTTACCATCCGATTTGCCTGAAATTCTTGAGCTACAATAAACTGTATTTATTACATGATTTGCCTGAAATTCGAAATCTAGAGGTATTTTTAGACCACAAATAAGAGTGCCGAAATTGAGGTATATCGGTTCATTTTTTGGTATAACCCCCATATAGACTGATCTCTCGATTTTTACTTCTTGGGCGTCTAGAGACTATATTTTCTGGCCGATTTGTTTGAAATTGAAAATCTGGAGGTATTTTAAGATCACAAATATGTGAGTAGCAAATGGTACCTATCGGTCCATGTTTTGGTATAGCCCCCATATACAACGATCTCCCGGCTTTATTTCTTGGGCTTCTAGAATCCGTAGTTTTTATCCGATTTGCTGGAAATTTGTAATCTATAATAAAATTTTAGACAAACGAAATTTCTTTTTCTTATAAAGTGTTTTTGTTTATTCAAAGATTGTCTCTAAAATTTGTGTCAAAAGAAAACGTTGCTTGTCTAAAATTACGTTTCTCAAAAAAGAAAACACTTCTTTCAGGGTATAGCAGTCGCACTGATCATGAAAATTGCTTCAAACTGAAAGTAAAAGTTCCAGATTTTACTCATCGTATTTAAATAAATGCGGAAAAATCTACAGGTTTAAGATTTTAAATTAAGGCGTAATTTCAACACATACACGATATGTTTATATTTTCTCTAAAACTCAAACAAAATTGGTTCTCATAAATCCAGAATCTTATGTGGTCTTCATAGGTAGAATCTTTAAAGTTTGTCTTTGGGAGCTGGCTCGTTTGGGAGAAGATTTGTCATCAAACCGCCTACAATTCTATATATTATCAAGTAACCCACTACACCCAGAAAAAAGTGACCCCTTCTTTAAGTTAAAATGAACTCATTGTGAAGAAAGTTGAACTTCGTATAGCGCCAAAGACATTTTTATTTGTTTGAACGATGTGATTTTCGTAGAAATTAGGAATAATGCATTCCATATATTAGTTAACATTTTCCTATATGTATATACCACTATACTACAGAATGAAAAAAATTAACTAATTTGAATTCATATATGGAATGATTTTATTGAAATTTTTTCATTCATTTCGACAAATCTTACACATTTGTGGTAAAACTTTTACTTCATAATTAGAACTGCTTACCTTCGTTTTTAAATACAATTTTATTTATTTCTATAAGCAATTTTATCTTCAATAAAAGACATGTTTTATTAATATATTGAATATATTTATTAAGAATCAACAGAATCGAATCTCTTTGAAATATTAGTTTATTATTCCACTATTTCCAATTTCCGTGTGATATTATCAACTGTAAAACGCACTTTTTCTTCTTCTTGTACTTTTCACTTTTAATAAGTTGCTGCCTAACGATTTTGTCCTCCTTTTACAATTTCAATACCTACAAATATAAAAAATCATAAAACATTTTTGTTGCAAAAGGTTAGCGTCACTGAATATTACCTGATAATTGAAGATTCCAAAATGAAGACAAATGAAAGGGTTGTTATTCTGCTGGTGTTTTCTTTCTTTATACACTATCACGAACATTGATAGATTTATTTAAAAAAAAACGAAAATTTTTCTCACTAATTTAAAATAACAAATATTTTATATATTTTATTTGTTATTTATTATACTATTTTACCATATTATTTTTTAACAATCTCTTCGTATACCAAAACAACGCGATTCCAACTAAAAAAACAACCGACGGGCAAATATATCGATTACACCCACGCGCAAACACATCGATTACGATGACAGGTATCGATTACAGGTAGACAATAGAAATTTAGGAAAATTTCCTATATTCTAACAAGTGTGTTTCCTTAAGTTTTGAAAGGATTGCATACTTCTTAGTACGAATGAACTAAAATATTTATCTATGCCAAGTGTTGTTCGTATGTATGAAAAACTTTCTATTATAAAGGAAGTCGCAATTATCATTTTATAAGAAATTTTACTAATTTTGAAGAAACTTGGTTTTAGTTCGGTTTTTGTTTATTTTTACGAATGCTTTGTTATCGGTGAATACAATTTTCTTTTTCAGTAGTAAATTCTTATACCCAGCGAAGAAAATAGTATGAGTAAAATTCCATGCCTTATTCTAGTTAATGAACTATTCCTAACTGCTTACAGTTTAGGATTTTTTTACTGAAACGAGTAAATTTTATTATTTTTCACAAAAATTTACCTTAATGGAAATAAAATGGATAAACTATATTGATGAAAATTTTTTCCTTTAGTTTCGAAGGCACTTTTTTCTGGGTGTACGACGAAGAGTTTTCATAGTAAACTATTATACTTGATTCATGGTGGTGGGTATTTAAAATTCGGCCCGGCCGAATTTACTGCTTTATATACTTGTTAAAAGATTAAAACATTTTCTTAAAATTTTCGAATAACGAAGTTCACTTGAATGAACAACATTTTTAAATATTAAGGCAAAATGATGAATCTAATGATTTGATTTATCACACATACGGAGAGCAAAATTACCAAAGCTTGATCCATAATTCAAGCATGCTGGGAAATATGTGGCTGCCATTAGCCATTGTTGCAACAGGCAGTAATCTGCTTCAGTAATAAATGAAGTGTCTAAACTACACTCCATACAGCGATGGTGTAGACAACAGAAGTAACATCCACAAATGTGGGATAAATATGTTCAGTTAAGCCAAGACACAAAGGCTTTGCAGGCGGTCATCCTCTAACACAACTGGATGCCATGCATTCCACAATGGGGACGGAGGACGTTGATGTATGCAAAGATAGTTCAGCATAATTAAGATCTGTTCAATTTAGTTTACAACACAATATCCGGGGTTAAATGAGGATGCTTTAAAAATTCCATGTCCGATTTGAACTGGAGGAGACGAGGCGAGTGTTTCCAGCGAAATGGAAACCATCCTATTTCGCTATTTGTGCATGAACACAATGACATGGCATGAGAATGCTTATAAATACAATGGTGAGGGTCACACAATGTGCGTTAGAAAGTAAGGACATGTTCATAGCCATACATGTACGTGTCTCTGTGTACGAGTGTGGCACGTATGAAAGCAATGTTTATATAAGTTTATGGTTGTTATCATAGATGTTGTTGTTTCTCTCAATTTCATCTCTCTCTTTCTCTGTTTAGTTTGTTGTTTATTTTTTTTGTTCTTTGCTCACACTTGTTAAATGGCAAATAGTGATGATGATGTTCTATGTTAGTACATCCAATAGATATACATATACATGTGTGTGTTATAACAACATGTCCTTTATACGCGCGAGTATCTGCTGAGTGAACAGACCAATGGCTACGTAGGGGTGCTGATGTGTCTATGTGTGTGAGAGAGTGTGTGGTAATTTGTAGAGCTTTCGCGGATAACCACAAAAAACTTAGCGTTGACATTTGGGAATTTTCATTAGAGGATTACAATGACTATGTACACATTGGCGTTTACAGACATGTGTGTGCGTGTGTGGGTTAAATATGACAAACATTGCTTTGAGCTCTAATAGCGGCAGCACAAAACATTGGGTATAAGGTCATATATTCAGTGTTGAAAAAAAAAACGAAAACAAACAAAACTAAAATATCAACAGCTAAAATTATGACTGACTACTGCTAGTGCAAATATTAGGTGGTCTTATATGAGTTGGAATTGATTTAGTTGCTTGCTTGAAGAAAGATTGTACAAATTGGGAAACATACCATAAATATTTTGTTAATATTTAAAAATTAAAAAAATATTTTGTTAATATTTAAAATATTTGAAAAGCCAGAATTTTTACCAATCTAAAAATAAAAATCAACGTAGGATACGAATATGATAGACCATACTGTTTAGATTTCTAAACATGCCCTATCTGCGATATGTTTTTAGGATAGATAAGGTTTATGGCAGGCAATTAAAGTAAAATTAAAACGCATTACATATGCAGCGGTAGCTGATAGCGCACCAATGTGCTGCACATGCATGACCATGGAATCTTATCTAAGGGGTAAAAAATACAAGTTAGTGCTGTATAAGTATTTGCTTATCCTTGCTTTAGAATATTTAGCTTGTAGCTAGTTTAAGATTTAGTATATAAGGTTGAATATTTTTTAGAATAAATTAGTGACTTACAACCACTCAATCGTGTGAGGAGTTTTTTTTATTTCTTTAAACATACAATAACTTAAAATGTGTGGATTTCAAGGAATATCAAAATCTAGGTTAGGTTAGGTAGCCACTATATTTAAACAAACCTGACTTAGATTCTGATATTCTTTGAGTCCGTAATTTTAGGCACAGCTAGACTATACAGTACATTGTGATACCACAAGTAGTGAAATTTTCTCTTAGCAACAAGAGATGCTTGATATTTTGTATAGCTCAATGGCAAGGAACCTCCCTTTCATAGCCGAATCCGAACGGATTTTCACATTGCGCTGAATTGGAAATACTAAAACTTCTCTGAAAAAATTTATTGATGTTCTGTCGAAACCAAGGAGGGCATTGTAGTCATTGCTCCACCGACAATTTTTTATTAAAAAAGTTATAGTCAATTATAGCAAAATTGAATTAAAATTTAATCATAGACTTTAAGAGCAGAAATTAGATTAAAAATCGGAATGCCTATTTTTTTCGCTTTCGAAGCACTGTGGGGTGGCTCCCGTCAGAATCTTTCTTAAGGATAATTGTTTCTAAGAACTGAAGACCTACTGTCAATATAAAAAATGTTGAGTGCAAACTTATGGCCTGTTCCTGTATATCGAACGAAAGCTTTCTTTCGTATTCCAAACGAAAGAAAATTGATTTTTGGCAGTCACTTCATATTTTGTTGTCGAGTAATAAATGAACATATACAATAAGTGTCAAGAAAAAAGTAAAAACAGTGTTAACATTTGACTGAATTCTCAGGCCAAAAATTTGAAAATATTCATTTTGGATAATCAATGTATTCTCCTACAAACGAAACGAACTTTCAAAAATAGAAAAACCCAAATTCATTCGAATTCGAGTGACTGCCTTTCTTTCGAATGAGTTTTCGTTCGATATACAGGAACAGGCCATTATTTTAAGGGGTCTTGAATTCTATACTTAGGTTAGATTAGGTTAGGTTAGGTTAGGTGGCAGCCCGATGTATCAGGCTCGCTTAGACTATACAGTCCATTGTTATACCACATTGGTGAACTTCTCTCTTATCACTGAGTGCTGCCCGATTCCATGTTAAGCTCAATGACAAGGTACGTCCTTTTTATAGCCGAGTCCGAACGGCGTTCCACATTGCAGTGAAACCACTTAGAGAAGCTTTGAAACCCTCAGAATTGTCACCAGCATTACTGAGGTGGGATAACCCACCGCTGAAAAACTTTTTGGTGTTCGGTCGAAGCAGGAATCGAACCCACGATCTTGTGTATGCAAGGCGGGCATGCTCACCATTGCACCACGGTGGCTCCCAATTCTATTCTTGAATTGAAGGTTTCTGAATAATGAAATCAGGTTCGAGATGCAAACCCCTTAATACATCAGCGTGATTGCCAACAAATCATGGGAATGTGATTTTTTTTACGACATCAACACAAACAATAAAGGTTGGTGGGCATAAACGAATTTTTGTCCGGTTACGACGACTAAATTGATCGTCTCAATCGAATTATGACAGATATTACGTACATTGGTTGTGTCAGCCGACGAAATTGATTACCGCTACCTCTATCAGTTGATTCCACCAGCCATCCCTAATCAAATCTGAAACGAATTGAAAATTAGTTCTGTCCCTATAGGTACCATATTAAAAAGTTATACATGGGTCTTAGATCAGCTTGCCCAAAGCTCATATACACCTCACCTTGGAGTTGAACGTTTCGATTTTATTTTGCAAAAACATTCATAATTGAAAGATTGCAGTAATAAAAATGTACAAGATGAAATATGTTCGTTCCCTGGCAAAAACAAAAGTTGGAATCAAATGGAAAAAAATATTGTTTTAGATGTTTAAAAATTTTAAGTTACAATTATTATTCTTAAGACAATAAGATAGACCTGCAAAAATTGTATAAAAATAATAATAACAAGATGTGTTTAAATGTAATAGTTCCGCCAACATATTCTAGATTACACATTTTAATCATGCTGTGTCATCATCATCAGACATTTACGCAGCTTGACCATTTCCAGAGATACCGTGTCGTGTAAGATGTTCATTTATATTTTGCTTACCCCTAATATTTGTCATAGAAAAATACCAAATAGCTCCGCTTTTGTGGTATTACCGCAACTAACCATACATTTATCCAGTTCGGTCGAGTCGACTCGAGTCCAATACAATCCAGTCCAGTCCAATGCCATTTAGATTTTATGAGTACTGAAGTGTACTTACTCGTACAAGTGAATGTTTGTTTGTGCAACATGTGTATGCGTATCAAATTTGTTCGTGTGAGTGAGTGTGTGTGTGTGTGTGGATACATTTTTACCAGTGTAGATTTGCATTTTGATGTGGTTGTGGCTTTGTTTACCATTTGTGTTATTGTTGTTTTTATTTTTCGTCGCTCGTTGTTATTTCGGTGGTCTGTTTTCTTTTTTTCTGAGTGCGATGTGTATGCGTTTTCAGGCCCTGCATATTTTCTGCTGCAACCGTAATGTTTACATTCTCTATTTTCTGCTTATTTCATTGGGGATAGTATTTTCGTTTTTGTCATATTTGTTGACCATAGGAATTTTTTATACGCTTGCATCAAACAAATTGCAAAGGAATTGCATCCAACTGTTTCATACAAAAGTTATACCACAGGCGTTATAATTTTCACATGGGGGCTTCAGTAAATGCTGCAAGCCCTTAAATTAAGGATGAGTTTTTTTGAAAAGATATTTTATGCGCTCCACCAACCCGTTTGTAATAAATAGCAGTGGAGATTTCCGTCCACATGCTTTAAACGTTGTTTTTCAGGGTGAAATTGTACGACGATCGTGTGATATCTATCTAACAATTCCTCCTTCCTTAATTTAAATAATTATCCTGCTCAAATTAACACAGATACATTTTTGTTTGTTTAAAGACATAACAAGTTGGCAAATTGTCTATTATCTGATATATTAACGGATCCAAATCGGTCCATTGTCGAAAAATTTACTATACATTCGCCCGATTTCCGATTTTATTTCTTGAACATCTAAAAGCTTCTTTTTATATATGGTCTCTAACAACCATGCAAAAATTGGTCCATAGCGGTCCATAATTATATATAGCCCCCATATAAACCGATCCCCCGATTTGCCTTGCGGAGCCTCTAAGAGAAGCAAATTTCACTCGATCCGGGAAATTTGGTACATGGTGTTAGTATATGGTCTCTAATGGTCCACATCGGTTCATAATTATATATAGCCCCCATATAAACCGATCACCAGATTTGACCTCCGGAGCCTCTTGGAAGACCAAAATTCATCTGATTCAGTTGAAATTTGGTACGTGGTGTTAATATATGGCCTCAAACACCCATGTAAAAATTGATCGAAATCGGCCCATAATTATATATAGGCCACATATAAACCGATCCCCAGATTTTACCTCCGGAGCCCTTTGGAAGAGCAAAATCCGATTCGGTTGAAATTTGGTACGTGATGTTAGTATATGGTATCCAACAACCATGCAGGAATTGGTTCATATCAGTCCATAATTATATATAGCCCCCATATAAACCGATCCCCAGGTTTGACCTCCGGTGCCTTTTGGGGAAGCAAAATTCATCCGATCTGGTTGAAATTTGGTACGTGGTGGTAGTATATGATATTTAACAACCATGCCAAAAGTGGTCCATATCAGTCCATAATCATATATAGCCCCCATATAAACCGATCCCGTAATTTGGTTTTGGAGCCTCTTGGAGGTATATGGCCGTTAACCACCATGCCTAACTAAGTCCAAATCGGTCTATAGTTATATATAGCCCTCAGATAAATCGATCCCCAATAACACAAAAATTGGTCTATATCAAGTTCATAATTCTATATATCCCCCATATAAGCGACCCCCATATTTCAATTCTGGCTCTCTACGTATCGTGCAAAAAGTCCATATCGATTTGTAATTATTTGTAGACTGTCGTATACATAACTTTTTTGTCTAATATATACCACGTATGGACTAACTCACAATTTAGAAAACGATGTTAAGATGTTTTAAGATACCACAACCCAAGTAATTCGATTGTGGATGACAGTCTTTCGTAAAAGCTTCTACGCAATCCATGGTGGAGAGTACATAAGATTCGGCCAGGCCGAACTTACTGCCGTATTCGTGGTTATATTTTCGATATTTTCCATAAGAGCACTAGCAGGAAACTACCGAAAGTTATAAGTACAACATGGTCTGGAGTTCCATTAGATCAGAAAAGAGTGTCTGATAAAGGTTCGTACCTGTTTTCCACATATAGGAAAAGGGATAGATGGTCGCTCAAGCCTTCTGAGACCCAGTACAACTATTTGTGGTATTAAACTTCTATGGGTTATCTTAACACTTGATTTATCTTCACAGGACTTATCTTAACATTTGATTTATCTTCACAGGAAAGATTTGGAAATTTCAAAAAACCTTTTAAAGGAGGTTGTGGTCATAACAAACATATAGCATAAATGATTTATTAAATAGGTGCATTTTATCCAAACATTTAAATTCCGATGTATATATTGAACATGCTTTCTTCCCTTTCCATTAGAGATATACATAGTAATTATATTATTTTTTCTCATTATTATTGCCCACTGCTGTCTATGTATTTTCAGATATTTCTGTTTTACTGACCTGGCATCAAAAAGTTCCGCATTCGAAACTTTTTATACAAAAATGGCGATTAAAACTCGGAATTTTTTCTCTTGTCAAAGTTCCATTTTGTACACCCGTCGACTCTGAGTGTTTAACATAAATATTTTGTTTTGTTTGTGTTGTAGGTTTTTTTTGTTGTTCTTCTGTTGTTTCTTGTTTGCATTTGTGTGGTCCAAATAATAATTTGGCATACATTAATTATTGCAACAACAACAACAAAAACAACTAACACTGCAAATGTATAGAAACAAAATTCATACAAAACTCTGGCATTCCCCAATGTGAATACGGAACAGTGGTTTTAAAGAGGTTTAATTAAGATTTTGAAATAAAGGGTGATTTGTTAAGAGCTTGATAACTTTTTTTTAAAAAAAAACGCATAAAATTTGCAAAATCTCATCGGTTCTTTATTTGAAACGTTAGATTGGTCCATGACATTTACTTTTTGAAGATAATTTCATTTAAATGTTGACCGCGGCTGCGTCTTAGGTGGTCCATTCGGAAAGTCCAATTTTGGGCAACTTTTTCGAGCATTTCGGCCGGAATAGCCCGAATTTCTTCGGAAATGTTGTCTTCCAAAGCTGGAATAGTTGCTGGCTTATTTCTGTAGACTTTAGACTTGACGTAGCCCCACAAAAAATAGTCTAAAGGCGTCAAATCGCATGATCTTGGTGGCCAACTTACCGGTCCATTTCTTGAGATGAATTGTTCTCCGAAGTTTTCCCTCAAAATGGCCATAGAATCGCGAGCTGTGTGGCATGTAGCGCCATCTTGTTGAAACCACATGTCAACCAAGTTCAGTTCTTCCATTTTTGGCAACAAAAAGTTTGTTAGCATCGAACGATAGCGATCGCCATTCACCGTAACGTTGCGTCCAACAGCATCTTTGAAAAAATACGGTCCAATGATTCCACCAGCGTACAAACCACACCAAACAGTGCATTTTTCGGGATGCATGGGCAGTTCTTGAACGGCTTCTGGTTGCTCTTCACTCCAAATGCGGCAATTTTGCTTATTTACGTAGCCATTCAACCAGAAATGAGCCTCATCGCTGAACAAAATTTGTCGATAAAAAAGCGGATTTTCTGCCAACTTTTCTAGGGCCCATTCACTGAAAATTCCACGTTGTGGCTCGTTAGTAAGTCTATTCATGATGAAATGTCAAAGCATACTGAGCATCTTTCTCTTTGACACCATGTCTGAAATCCCACGTGATCTGTCAAATACTAATGCATGAAAATCCTAACCTCAAAAGAATCACCCTTTATCTTTTGTTATAAACCAATACCTATTTGTCAAGAATATCCCAGGAGCTGTATGGGTAATCACGTGGTGCAATGATTACAAAGTCTTAAACAAAAAAGGGTTTAGAAAAATGGTTAACGAACACTAAACATATTTGTAGGGGCAATATAAATTGCTGTTAGAATACTCAGAGCGAAAATATAATTATCTTAACCATATTCAAACAGCAAAATAATTTGGACGGGTATAGCGAGCATATAACGGAATTAATTAACCAAATTATTTTTTTTAATTACAATTGCTTCACTCACGAAATTGATAGTATCAATTCTCAAATTTCTTGAAAATAGGTCGAGTATTCTATAAAACTATTAGTTGACTTTAACAACGAAATCAAGAAGCTTAATTGATCCAATAAAAACGAATTGAATCTTGGCAAAAAGTTGAAGTATTAAATTATCTAAAGGGTGGTTAAATTGTAAGGGCCGATGTTAAATGTGAACCACACCTAAACGCCAAGTTTGTTCCGAATTTTATTTGGTATTTCTCTATTTCAGACTTACTCAATTTGAACAATGGAGAGATACACAATCCAACAACGTGTTAAATGGTTCCAAGAAATGGCAACAGTGGATGATTAGTTTTCGAAGAAAATCATCTTCAGTGATGAGGAACAACGAAAACCGGAAGCCGCTGAGACGACAAAGAGAGTTTCCGGTAGTTTCAAGCGAAACCCTAACCTCTCTCTCCGAGATGCCGCAAATAAGCTGAGTGTATCGTCTACAACCGTGCATCGAGCCAAAAAACGAGCCGGAATATCGACTTACAAGAAGGTAGTGAATCCAAATCGCGATGATAAACAAAATACGACGGCCAAAGCGCGATCCCGTAGGCTGTACAAGACGATGCTGACGAAGTTTGACTGCGTGGTAATGGACGACGAAACCTACGTCAAAGCCGACTACAAGCAGCTTCCGGGACAGGAGTTTTATACGGCAAAAGGAAGGGGAAAGGTCGCAGATATTTTCAAGCACATAAAACTGTCAAAGTTCGCAAAGAAATATCTCTTTTGGCAAGCCATCTGTACCTGTGGCTTGAAAAGCAGCATTTTCATAGCTTCCGGGACTGTCAACCAAGAAATTTAAGTGAAAGAGTGTTTGAATAAACGTCTGCTGCCTTTCCTGAAGAAACACGGTTGTTCCGTACTGTATTGGCCGGATTTGGCATCTTGCCATTACGGTAAAAAGGTCATGGAGTGGTACGCCGCCAACAACGTGCAGGTGGTTCCCAAGGACAAGAACCCTCCCAACACGCCAGAGCTCCGCCCAATTGAGAAATACTGGGCTATTGTCAAGCGGAACCTAAAGAAGACCAAAAAACTGCTAAGGACGAGCAGCAGTTCAAGGCAAACTGGCTTTCTACGGCGAAGAAGATGGACAAGGTGGCTGTACAAAATCTGATGACAGGTGTAAAACGTGAGGCCCGGCAATTCGGATTTGGAAAAGCGAAAGCCTAACTGAATATTTTTCCTGCATTTTATACTAATTGAACTTGAAAAAGAAATTTAATTTGATTTTTTAAATAAACGATTTCACCGATTTACACGCGTTTTCCCTTCACCAAATTTTGACCGTATCACCCTTTACATAATTGAGTAATACCAATATACCATAATAAAATAAAATTACAATAATTTCCTAAATAGTTAGTGTTTTATTCAAAATCAACATCGGCCCATGAAATTTTAACCACCATTTACATCAACAAAAATGTTAATTAATGCAATCCATCGATACAAATTATTTATTTTAGCCCGAAATTGTGCATGTTTTAATTGAAAATTTATTTGAATTATTTAATTTTTTTATTGAGAACGGCCAAATAGGAAAAATATTTTAAATTGTATTAAAAGTTAATTGAAAAATTTAATTTAGTTTGTTTTAGTCTTTGTTTTTAATTGAAATATTATTTCATAATATTAGCAAATGAGAGGGATGTGATGCAGCAAATGATAAATAAATTAGAGAGATATTGCGAAATTTGGAATATGGAAGTAAATTTATTAAAATCAAAAATCATGGTATTCAGAAAAGGTGGAAGATTAGCAGCAAACGAAAAATGGTATTATAAAGGAAGTGAGGTTTCTATCACATCACAATATACTTACCTAAGCATGATTCTGACTCCACAACTAAGTTTCAAAACACATATACATGAACGTAATAATGCCGCCAAGAATAGTATCAATACTATCTGGACAAACTTTTTAAATAAAGAAAACATAACAACCAGCACTAAATTGAAGCTATTTCAGGCGGTAAGCAGAGCAATTCAAATGTACGGATCTGCAGTATGGGGCTTTTCAAATTTTGATGATGTAGATAAACTGTTATTGTATTTTTTAAAGAAAATTTTAAGGTTACCTAGTTGCACGCCATCCTATTCTCTAATGCTGGAGACGGGAGTCCAACACAATCATGTCAATGCTCTCCAATCGCATCTAAAAAATATTTTTCCGCGCCTTGTTTGAATATGGAACTGAACGATTACCACACAAATTAGCTAGACAGGTATTGGAATACCAAATTTTTGGGCAAAGGAAATCGACACTCTGATGATTGAAAACAATTTAATACAAATGAGTACACATTCCACAGTTTCAGAATGGAACGAGAGTATCAATCTCCTTTTACATTCCCTTAACACAAGACACATCACAACTGCAATGGAAAAGACTACACAATCTGAAAGATTTTACAAAAATTTAAACCCCAGCATTGGATATGCGTATCTTACAGATAATTTAACTCAAAGCGAGAAAATGTGGATATTTAAGGCGAGGACTGATACAATTGTGCTAAACGGTAGAACATTCCGAGTTGGTATCAATACAAATTGCTCCATGTGCAATATGAATGAACCTGAAAATATACAGCATCTTCTATGCCGATGTCCCGCATTAAGAGAATTCAGGCAAATGTTTTTTCAAACTATCACATTTCAAGAAAACTTTCTTATTAACATTCTAAATGGATTAGTCGTAAACTGGAAGAAACTAGCAATGTTCATTAAAATTTGTATAGAATACAGAGCACAACTATTAGCTGAATTTAACCTATGAACAAACAAAAAAATCTAAGCATTCTATAATTAATTTAAAGACTGATGACCTAAGGTCAACGTCACATTAATTTTTTTTATTCTTATATTTAAACATTAAATACATATATTGTACAAAATATTTTGTTATAAAAAGATTTTATGAAATGTTGAATGTTGAAATAAAGAATACTACTACTATTATTTAATAAATCACTTGCGTAAATGGATATTTAAAGGTGGTAAAATGTTTATGGAAATGAATTAAATTTTTAATTGAATTAATTTTCAACTTCAACCAAAAATTGGCTCAATTTTAATTTCGATGTTCAAAATAAAGCAGTAAAGTTTCGCATTTTTCAAAAGCAATAGGGTCTAAAATCCCAGACCAAAAAAATTTAAATTGATCCACAAACATTTCTTTTTAAGAGTCGGGATATTCCATCAATGTTTTTCCAGTCTTAGAACATTGTCTATTTAGCGGTAAATTTCAATTTTGGTAATTTCAATTAAATGTCACAAAAAATATAGGAAAAAAACAATATAAATAAAATTAAAAATTTAACCCTCACAAGGATTTGAATCTGTGCCTTTTGACATTTTCACTTCCATGGAAGTTCTTTTGAGAAAGTTTTGCAAATTACGAGAATTTTTAATTTTTCAATGAGTTTAAATGGGAAAAATATATTTCTACAAAAAAAATAAATAAAAATTAAAAAAGTTATGTACAACAAAATAAACAATCTTTTGAAACAATATTTAAAAAATATTGACTCTGGTGAGATTTGAACCTGTGTTCTATATTTTTGTAATCATACTAATAAAGAACATCTCCAGAAGTAGGTAGAATGTTGTACCTTAGTGTCATATTACGATCACATCATATTTCGACGCATCATCAACAAACACAGGTTCAACCCGCGGTCGCAGCGAAAAAGTTTTTTCGTATTATAAAATTAAATAATTAGAATATAAAAGTATAATAAAAAATATTGATAAAAATAAAAAGTGAAATTGGTTAAATTTTTTAACTTTTTAAATTTCTTCATGTAAATGAACTTCCAAAGAACAATTTCTAAAGAAATGCAAAGGATCCGAAAACAAAGTACATCCGTTCTATGAAAAGCCCATATAAAATTCATTGGAGATGATCCAAGATGGCACTACTTCCGGATCACAAGTTAAAGATTCAAACTAGTTGTTTTGGAAGCTCTTTTTTACTGGGATTTTAAGTTCTTTAAGTTCATAATTTGTTTGCTCTTTAAAAGATCATGGTCAACAATGTACAAAAACCTCATATTCATTATCATAATGCATCCAGTGAGGAATATCAATTTACACCACTGTGCCTTGATAATAACTTTCTAAATTCTACCATAAGCACTGGCTGTTACAATTCTCATACTGTTGCTGCTGTTTTAATTTAGCATAATTGTGGTTTTCTAAAAATATTCCAAAAACTGGAAAAACAATCAACGTTCGTTGTAATGCTCATAAATAGAAAAACATAAATGCAAAACAATAAAACGATTGCAAATTTCATAACATTAATAGTTCACCACCAGTCACAGTTGCCACGAAAGCCACAAACTTTACTGGCATCAACTGCTGGCAGCCTGACTGACAGCAATGGAAGCAACAAGAGCGAGCACAAAAAAAAAAAACACAAAACAAAATGTAAAGCGATCACAAAATTGATTTCTAATTGTTTGTAGTTAGTTTAAAATTAGTGGTTTATCGCTAAAAGTCATTATGTTCAAACCCACAACTGATACTTTATCGACCAAAACACACAAACACATGCACGCACACATACAGTGATGTAAACACCGGAACATTTGGCAAAGTTTATGAGATGAAGGGGTGACATGGGGTTTTTGTTGGAATCTGAAATATGAAACTATAATTTAGTTTTAGTTCTCTAGCCTCATGATTTATTGTTGCGTGCACGTAATTTAGTCGAATCAATCATTCATACGCTCTATGGTATGGTGACAAAAGAACACACGAATAATCATAGTTAGCCGCAAGTATGTACAAACACACACACACACACTAATTCTGTCGAGGCAGATAAAACAATGTACTCCATGTACACCACATACACCATCAATGCGTTCATACATGATAACGAGACCAAAAACCAGAATGAGTGACCATTATCTTGAACGCATATTTCTAGAATACATATGTGCGTGTATATGAAAGAGAGAGGGACAGATAATCCACACAAACACACACCAAAGCAGATAGAGTTAAGCCCACAATGCATCCATTGGTAATTATGAAAGTAGATAAACGAAGCACACGACCAGAATGGTTTCTAATCAAAATTTAAGTGGTTCCAAGAGCCGCATCAGACACTCGAATGTTCCATAGTCATAGTGGTGTTGCATTGTTGACATATTTGAAGATGGATGAATGGCTCAGGCAGCTAAGGTATTAACTTAATACATGCAATGATGCCGACTTTAGCTCACATTCCCATGCACAGAATAGAAAGTCATTAGAGTAATGAATGTACTACACGTACGAGAACAAATACTTAAGAATGTCTGAATGAACTTGCAATGACTTTTCCACGTGTGTCTGGATGAGGAAGATCTTAAATTTAATAAATTAAGAGGAACCATTAAACTTTGAAATATTCAGCATATGTCTTTCAACTGTTAGCAATAATGAAATGTAATAAATAAAGTTTGCCATCATATCTAATAGAGTAGTAAGCACCTGCTTTACATACATATTTGGCGAATTTATTATAAACTGTTTTTAAAACGGTACCTATATATGATTCAGGTTTAGCTCAACAGAAGACTAAGTCAGGGAGTTTGAAGTTTAGACCCATGTATAAAATTGTGTTGAAAATGAATATAAAAATTACTGCGGATGTTGTTTTCGAGTTAATTAAAATTCCATATATCTCACAAATGACAAAAAAAAAACGTTCTTTTTTAGAATAAAATGGAGAAGAATTTCAAAATTGGAAAAATTTCCTACATTGAGAAAAATGTTCACAAATATACATTGAATGAAACATTTGTATTTTAGCTATTAGGCACCAGCAAGATATATATTCACCCGTTCATCAAAATGTTGGAATCTCTATATCTTATAAATGATTCAATAAATCTGCAAATTGGTTTATTGAATTTTAAGAATAAAATGGAAGAAAATTAAAACTGTCTACATTGAGAGAAAGTTTTCAAAAGTATATTTTGAATAAAACTTTTATATATTTTAAAGCTGTATAAAAAGTAGCGTGGTACCCCCGCGACATTTGGTACTTTTTTCAACCTTCTTTCAGACAATGAAACAGAAAAGTTTATTTGTGAACGCCTAAATCCTTTGGAGGACGATTATCTCTGCAGAGAATTTTAAATATAACGGTTATAAATACGTCTGAACTCGAATGTGACAGAACCTAAGTCATGCATTGCTACATAACATATGACCACAATGAGCTTGATAGCATTGTCGTCTATCGTTTACAAAATATCGATAAGATGTTTTTGGTACAATGAAATAGATCAAACCATAATGCGTCCCAATGTTAGACCATTCTCACACATTATACTCGAGAGCACAATGTCTAACTTGAGTAATTTATGAATTAGAGCATTATATTAGGAAGTACCACAATAAAAACATGACAATCTGTATGGCAAGTGGACATGCTAACCGTTTTATTCTGATGGAAAAGGCCTTCACCAAAATGAAAAATGTACATTTTGGTTTAAAGAAATACTTTTTCAAAGCTGATTCACTACAACTTCAAGATGGCTATTTATCATCCCTGGTTTCAAGTAGTTTCTGAGAGAAACCAATTTTATTGTAGGCATCTTTAAAGGCATAAAGGTGGCTACATTAAAGCGCGGTGTTTACGTCAGGGATAGAAAATACAATGTTTAAGAAAGTACAAAAAAGGTATTTTTTGAGCGAAAAGTATAAAATCGACAATTTTGGTGAAAAGTATTTTTTAGAGTGAATTTTAAAGAAAATAAAATTTTGTTGAGTTGACCCCAATTTTAAATATTATTTTGTTTTAGTTTTATATCCACCTACAAAGACTACCGTAGCATTGTAATCGCGGTCGCTACAGTCGGTAGAATTCTACTGTTTGGTAGATTGGTAGAAATTTTATTTCTATAGAAATACAATTTTGAGAATTTTTTTATAGAAATAAAATTTTGATAAAATTTTCTATAGAAATAAAATTTTGACAAAATTTTCTATAGAAATAAAATTTTGACAAAATTTTTTATAGAAATAAAATGTTGACAAAATTTTCTATAGAAATAAAATTTTTACAAAATTTTTCACAGAAATAAATTTTGACAAAATTTTCGATAGACATAAAATTTTGACAAAATTTTCCATGGAAATAAATGTTGACAAAATTTACGATAGATATAAAATTTTGACAAAATTTTCTATTGAATTTAAATTTTGATAAAACTTTCTGAAGAAATATATTTTTAGAAAATAATATTTTTTGGTAGTATTTGATAAGATTTTCTCCAAGTGTTGGTAGATTATTATTGGTCTCAAGTTTCGACGGTGACTGTAATGGTTTGCATTATTTTAGTACGCGATCGAAAACTTCTTATCTAGAAAGTGTTCGTGTGGAATTCAAGAAATGTTGTTCTATGGCTTTTACAAAATCGAGATTTTCTTCCCGCATGAACTTGTCTGGTTTGAAAAATTTTTAAGATACTATTAGCAAATAAGGTTGTTAAAGACTTTCTCAAAATATTAAAATAATTTGTCAAAACTATTGTACCATAAATCTGATATCGGCTCAAAAATGTCTACACAAAAGGTACTAAATTATTCTACGGTACTGACCAGAGTGAAAAAGTATTGAAAATAGTACTATAGTACTGAATTTTCCGTTCCTTGAGTACTTTCTAGTATATAGAATTTTAAGCAATTCGGAGAAATACTAAATTTAAAAAATTTATAAATTGCAACAAATGCTGCAAATTTGCTTTAATTTTTAACACAATTTTATAAATACGCATAACCTTTCGACATATCGACGAAAGTTCTAAGTCCCTTCCTCCACTATTTCATATTTTTATAGGCCATAGGAATATTGATGCAATTTTAAGTAAAACTAAATATATTGAGACTTTTTATAGATAATTGTCAAACGGTTTGTTGACCAAGAAGGTTCAGTTTGTTGACCAAGAAGGTTCATGAAACACAAAAGCGATCCAATAATATTTTCATGAACATATGCTTCTGTGTCCATATTTTACAACGCAGGTTTTTTTCTATCAGCGTACAACTGAAATACACAAACCAGTTTGGTATGTAATGCAAAAAAATGCATTTAGTCTTATGTGATGGCATATTTGTGGTAAATCTTTCAAATTTTTGGCAATTGGCGAGAAATTTGAATTTTATTAAAAGTGTGTGCCTAAAACGAAGAATGTCGTTAACCTAAACTCGAGCAGTAAACATTTTTTAGGTAAATTCAAAAAGCCTACATTTGTTTTTGTATTGGAAATACAAACGTTTTCAAAATTCAGTCCCTGGGGTATTTTTGCAAAATTAAAATTCTTTTCCATGTTTTCGTTTGTTCGTTCGTTTCAATCTTTGCCACTTTTCTACTAATCAAAATTTGCTATCATTAGTGTCGCACCCAAGGGAATATGAATTTATGCCAGAAAGGAAGAGCAAAGTAGGTGGTTGTGATACAGCAATCGTTTTTGTTCCGCTGAACGTTTTATTCCATTTGAATATTCCATAAAATCTTAATACCATAACACTGTAGTGCGTTCCATTAGAAAATTGCTCCAATTCTTGGCTAAACAAATTATGTTTTCAATGAAGGCAAAACTTTTATTGGACACTAGCGAAAAATTATAAAATTCACTTTGCTCTCTCTCTTTCTGTTAAACTACTTAAGCTGAAATCGGCCGATGTCGCCATTGCAGAATTGCCAGTTGCTTGAACTTGCCAAAGAGATAACGAGAAACAACAGACGGAAAAAGGATCTTCCGCGGAAAAACGCTATCTAACGGAGGGGCGCCTAGAAACTAGAAAAGAAAAAAAGCAAACAAATAGGGCGACAAAGTATAAAAAGTGTGGTAGTTGTTTGGACGCAACCGAAGGCTGGGGGTGAGTTCATTTAAGTTAAGTTTGAACAAAATGAAATAAATTCATTTTGGCAAATGCAATGTGCTTTTAATAAGCTCAATGGCAACTTTTCACTTTCACAAAATGAGAAAACTTAAATTAACTTTCATTTCTTCCATTCGCTTGGCAAACAATCACATCAACATACTCACTTGCACTCACACTCACCCATATGTACGCAGAGATTCGTTCTTCGCTGGACTGGTAATGGCGGATACTTTTGCACACAGTACCCATAATAAATATAGACACTCTCATACTGATATTCCTAGCATATCCTTCGCATTTCGCACTCCTGCATGAACTACTATATTTAAATAACACTTAGCATTCAACTTTATAAAGATACAAAAACAAACAGCGGGCGTCTGAGATAACTATCGGAAGAAAGAAAAGCAAAAAAAAAAAAAAAAAAAAAAAAACAAAATATACTGCCTCTGATGTTGACTCTTAGTCGAAATCAATTGGCTCTTCGGTTGTATACAGGTGAATCTCTTGAGACATATGTGCACTTGGAAACGACCTAAATGTGTATTTGAATTCTTATTTGGGCAAAATTAAATTAAGGCATAGAAAATATTTAAAAAAGATGGTTGCCAGTGGTCGTATTCAAATATACTTCCCACACGCAAAATAATAATTCTTTAAAGGATGTAAAAATAATTTCATTAAACCTACCTCAATTTTTTGTAAATTTTTTGGCTAATTGCATCTTCCCACACATCTTTCCCACTTCAACGAAATTTATTTAGATCCTAGAACCTTCTTCTGTAATAAAGCTAGGGCAAAGGTTAAAGTGGCAGGCCGATTTATTTCAGGCTCACTTAAACAATTCAGTCTTCTGTAATACAAACAGTGTAGAAAAAATTATTCGATTTTATATATATTTTTTCAAATTTAACCTTTTGCCAGGACGGAGATTCCACCGCGGACCATACACACTATCCACTGGGCTACGGCGTTGTTATTGTCATCAACAGTCATTAATGTACAATCAATGCATATAGTCAAGCAATTATATTTAAATATCAGTTTTGGGCGCTTACGAGCCGATGTAAAGAAACTTTATTTAACAGAAACATTGGTCACTTTCTTAAAAATACGACTTTTGGAAACGGTGATAATGTAATTTTACAATTTTTCTATTCGAATAATACTCGCAATATTTCGAAATTTAACTATGAAACTTCAAAATGTATCTTAAGTGGAAATTATTGCCAAAATATACTAAAAAAACTGTATCAAAGGAACAACGTTTTCGATATATGATTTTTTCTTTGCGTGTTGTGCTGATTTGTAAGCGCCCTACGGTAAATTGGTGCAATGCTCAAGATTTTAAGAAAAAAGATTTAATAGTATAACTCGTTATTTTTTTGGTCTGAAACGAAGTTCTCAAAAAGCCATTTGACAAATATTTGATATTTAGAACTGTTACATTTCTAGATAAAATTATCGTAACAATGGAACCTACACATATTTATAATCATCTAACATTCTGCAGGTCTAACAGAGGCAGGAACATATGACAGATTCCCCATAGATCAATGATATCAGAAAGGTCAATTTATAATACGAGAAATACGATTCTGGAACCAAATACATAATGATTTCCAAACCATCCACAACGCTGGAAAGTTTAAACGTCATTTAGTTAATTTTTATTTAAATAACAATTAAATATTTTTGCAGTAATATTTTTATATTTAATATTTTTCCATTTATTTACATCTACATTTAAATTTTTTACTTTCCCTGTAAGAAATTGAGGAGACTTTAAGTTAATAAATTGTTAGTCATAACTGAGGTGACTCAAATCCTAACTCATTTCCCATGTAAAATCCTATTCAGTTTTAACACGTGTTATCATTGGAACGAGTCAGTCCTCACTCAAACTTGCATAAGCTTCAGCTAACCAAAAGTTAGCTCAAAGTGAGTTAGCTTTAGGCTGATAATATATGAGCATACTATGAGTTAGCTCTTAGCTGATTAGTTTATGGTGAGCTCTTTGTGGATAATAAAATATTTTGTTTTTGTTTTATTATTTTTGATTCATTTTATTTTGAATTAATTAAAAAATAATAACAATTCAGATTTTTTAAAATTATTTTATAATAAATAAAATATAACGTAAGTAAAAATTCGGATAATAGTTGTGTTCCTTTACGTACTACTAGTTACTACTTTTACTAGTTTTTACTAGAAACCGTTCCTCAACCCCAAAAAATAGTAAAAGTAGTAAACAATTTTAAGAGAACAATGTCAAAATGCATGTCTCTTTTAACATTTTTTTACTACAAGTTACTCGACAAATTCTTTCGAGTAAAAGTTGTAGATATGTCATGACAAAAATAATTATTTGTTTTCAAATTTTCCAAACTAAAGTAGTTCCAAATCGCCTTTTTTTTTGGAAATAAATCTGTAACTTTTTAATGGATTAAGATATCATCATAATTTTTTCTTTGTGCCAAAGCTGAAATGTTTTTCTCTATATTTAGAGGTTTGTAGGTCCCTAGTGGATTCAAGGGCTGGTCTATAGACGTTGGAAGTTGGACACCTCGGATGTATGCAATTTAGTGTTACTTGGCAAACGCGCAATTATGCACCGATTTTCATGATTTTTGCTTTGCTGGATAGATCTTATAAACTAGAACTTATAAACTACTACCATAAAAAGATTGTGTATGTGTGCGAATATATCTAATATTTGCGAGATAGGGCCTTACAATTTATTTTTTTGCAAAATTTGAACAAAGTGGGGTCTGTATTTTGAGTCTGGGGGAAAATTTTGTGCACCTTTGTGCTTTAGATTTAACGTGTAGACTCCACAATTTGGAATTTCAAAACAATGCCGAACCAATACCACTTGTTTCGAAAAAAGTACCAAAACATTGACCGACTCACACCAAATTCGGCACACCCTTTAATGGACCAAAAGTACCTCTACGTTTTGAATTTCATGCAAATCGGATAAAAGTTTTAATGTCTATGTCATGAAGACCCCAATTCGGGGGTCGGTTCATATGGAAGCAAAATCGAAACTTAGGCCGACGTAGTCCCATCTTCAAAATTGACCTGCATGTAGAAGAAAAACATATCTGTTAAATTTTCAGCACTATAGGTTCATTATTGAAGGAAGTAGCCTGATTACAACAGATAGCCAGACAGACAGACATCGTCTTATAATTTCTCCCTGATCAAGAGTCAGAATTCGTTATTTGTATGTGTTACAAACGGAATGAAAAACCCCACCTTATAAGATACTGATAATATGCGCTATTACTCTACTTTATGGCCCAGAAGCCAGAGTTTTACTTTGATTCAAAATTTTACAAAAGGAGTACTTTTTATAACAAAGTAAAAACCATAGCTTCTTTCTATCGTAATAAGGATTTCAAAGTTTCCTGCAAAAAATCTGCCATTTGTCAAAAAAATTCGATATAAAATATTTAATTTACCTACATGTTTTGAAAATATTTATTCAAATCACAATGCTTCTTTTGTTTTTTATTTGACATTTTTACAATTTTTACTATATTTTCGTTCCTGTACATTTAACAAATATAGAAATCTGAGAGGATTTTCAATATTTCTCTCTTTTACTACTTTTTACTACGAGTAAAGTAAAGGAACACACCTAATATTAGTTGAATTCATCTTGTCTTGTGTTTGAGTGTTGTGTTAATTTTCTCAGAGGGAGTTGTACCTACTTTTTTAATGACGCACACTGAATGGAATTGGCATTCGTCAGGGTCCAAAAGGCTTAAGCGTATTTCCCAATATCTTCGTCCTCAAACAGCCATTTAACACTTTTATTCGAAGTTTCCATTTATTCCTTCACTGATAATGATGGGTTCTAGTGGAAATAAGGAAAGTTTAATTATTAAATTGCGTTTGAATTATGCATTTCTATGCTACTTACCGCTAACCGTGACAAAAAATTACAAAAGTTCTCTGAAAATAAAAGCTAAATTGAAACAAATATAAAAAGCCAAATCCAAATTGACAGTTATAGAAGTCAATACATATTTTTTGTTTGTTTATTTGAATTGTTTCCATGACTTTACTTCACTTAAATATGCATCAGCTTAGAGTGAGTAAAAAGGTAACTCATTGCTGATCGAGAAAAAGTGAGTTTGAGAAAAATTCAACTGACTCAAAACTGCATAAATAATGAGTTAGCTTAAAGTCGCCTCAAATTAGTTAGTAAAAAGTTAGTTTGATTTTGAGTGAATTCGAGACATTCCTACAGGGTTATTTTACTTTTATCTAAATTGTATGTTTTCAAAATGTTTGATATTGTAATTTTAATACTTATGTTTACGTTGAAACGAAAACCCTAATCAATACATGAATTCCTAGATTAGTATAAAAATCCCCAAATGAATTTCTGTCTACAGTGTCGCATTGGTAGATGAGTAATCAGATAATTAAATTAAGTTTTATCCATAAAATCAGTAAGCCATTTTGAAAATAGTATTTCCTTTATAAGTTACTTGCTTTTCATCCCTGTAACTACGAATACCTACTGGTAAGAAGTCGACCAAAGAAAATAAAACACAATCTGTAAATACAGTCCATTCCCTAATTGCTGTTTCAATTGTTTTTATCAATGGTTTTATCGTCATCTTTGGTCATCTTTTCTGGGAGCGATAAACCAATTGATTTGTCATAAAGCTTTTGGTTTATCTTCGGCTCATGAGAGATCCATGATCATTCTGTTCATCTCACACAGGTAAAGGTAATCCCCGCTCATCCCCGCTGACTCCAACCATACTCTGTTATACCCAAACAACTTATTTATATACTTTTTGTTTTTTTTTTTTTGCTATTTTTATATTATTACATCTGCTTTCCGCTCTTATAACTCTTCCTGAAGACTATTTAATAAAAATGATTGTAGTGCGAAGTTACAAGATATATGTCTTAATGTACTAGGAAGATTCGACAAATAAGTAAATAAATGAAATGAAAAGCACTTATCATGGGACTGGTGCCCTGGCACTTTTTAAATGAAACATTTATGAACATTTAATAATTTATTCAGTGTATTCAATACGATAATCTCTTCAGAGTATAGAAATCTTCGGAAAAATCTATTTTTCAACATATTCCAGAAGTGAAAAATTCCTAAGTGATTGTACTAGACTGGTTCATGAGCGGTAGTTCTACCTGTCCTCCCAGAATGTGTCCTTTGGAACGAGTCCAATTCGTTTCCTGAAGTGTAAATTTATCCCCGTCATTGACAAACTGAATTGGTCCATATACACAAATGAACAGCCAATGTGCTTCCTGCGTGGTAGTTCTTTTGAAAATTTGAACTCGAACTCGACCGATGATGGTAAGTCATTATTCTCAAGCATTGCTAACGGTATGACATAAATACTTTTGGTAGGCAGTTTATCACATTTTGTTGGGTATATAGACCGATTACCCGATTTTAAATGTTCAGGTTCTATCATCCGACTTGTCTAAAATTTGGAATTTTGGTGGTGTTTTAGGCCCATAAAAGAATTTGTCAAATAAGATTTATATGGACCCTTTAATTGATATGAGTATAGGAACAACAACTGTCATCGGTAAACATAATTCTCATCGGACTGAAATTCACACACTTTGGCCCACAAATAAATATGGCAAGTACAGTTTAAACCGGTTAATAATTTAATATAGCTGCCCTTTAGACCGATCTGCCGATTTAAATTCTGCCGATTTTTTTTCCGAGTTTTTCCGAAATTTGGAAATAAGTGTAGTACTGGATATACTAACCATTATGACCAATGGCTTTTTAGGTCATATTTGCTTGATATGTTGTCCAATCTCGCTTGGATTTTGAACAAATATAACACGCAATTCATGAGATCTATCTGTTTTATCTTCTCGTTTTTATTCTTGCCATTCCTCTCTCATATGTCCATTCACAATCCGCATAAAAGTATCAACTTTATATCCTCCGCATGGTGCAAACTAACCGAGTGAATGGAAATTCATTTCATTCCCAGTAGCATTCAAGAAATGTCGCAATGTAAGTTTACCCACTTATCGATGTCAGACTATGAACGTGAATGTGAATGCCTGCAGATCGTTGGTTGAGAGGTAAATAAGGCTCTGAAGAGCATCAAATCGTGGGAGCTCGCGTCTGCCTAAATATGTGTGTATTTGTGTGTCTTTGTTAGCAAGAAATCCTTGAAACATTTCCTATTGTCGCTCTGAAAAGAATTAATGTTCATGCAAATGAGCAGTAAAATATTAGTCTTTCTTTCTCTTAGTCTTGTTTGTAGCTCTTGTTGTTTTTGGAATTTTGTCCTCTTAGAAGGACATAGATGGGCACACAATCACCAGCACCAACACCAACTCCAGCACCCAAACCCAAAAACCCCATACATATAGAAGACCAGAATACGCAAAGACATTTATTATCCCATACTTCTATGATATGCCAAAGTATATATTTTGACCGTCATTTAATGTTCTCATCGGTTTCAGAGGCTTTCTCTGGTTTATGCCTGCACCGGGCTACTCTTCATTAAACGTACTTTATTTTGTGCGCCTCCTGCTATGTGGACAAAGGCTATGCGCCACTATAGTCCCCCAAAAGCAGGCAATATTATTTTGCCTTTGGAATTGTACGTTCATTTATTTGGGTTTCCTTGCTGCTTGGTGTTGGTTAGGACCCTATGGTGGTTGTCTCTTACTGGAGTTAGGTTGGTTGCTTGCTTAGTTTTTTTTTCTTTTGCTTGAATTGCTTTGCTGGGTATTCCTTATTCTGTAGATGGTCGCTCCATTCAGTCAGTGTTTTATGGTTGACATTTCAATTTAAAAGATAATAATTATATACGAGTTACCAAAACGCCATTTAACCTGGCCAAAATATAATAGATGTATTCGCTCGTGTGTGTATGAATGTGTGCATGGGTATGTATAAATAACTATACAATAAAATAGACATTAGCAACCTTTGAATCGTTGAGTCTGGTAAGCAACAAATGGACGTCTATAGATTTCTCATGGAATTGGTTGGGCAAAGAGATTCCAAGTGCCCATTATATTTCACCAGTATTTACTGTTAATTTAGATCCTCCATAAAAGTCTTAAATTATCGGTTTCAGCTTTTGTTATTGTTGCGTGTTTGTCTGATGACCAAAATTATAGTAGAATTGCTGGAATTACAAAATCATATGAATGCTCAAATAATGGCTCTAGAAAAATATGTAGTCAACTATGCAATTACAATCCATATCGAAAAATCCTTTTAATGAATAACAATTAAAGAAACCCCATGATTTGCAGGACCTTTGCAAGGGTCCTTGTTTGTTGTTTTGAGCCTGCAAATATGTGGTTGGAATTTAAATGTTTTTGAATACAAAGACAATGTATTGATAAAAAATTTAAATAAACAAACAATAAGAATTTAAAATTGGTTAGAACATAGCCATGAATTCGTTATGAATTCCGTGAAACAATCAGTTTGAGAAGGGCGTCTCTACGAAACAATGAGTTTGAGAAGGGCTTCTCTACGAAACTACAAAACACATGAAAAATATTATTTCATACATTTTCTTCTGACATATCCCACCAAAAATTGTGAAGCCAAAAAAGTAGCGAATGGATCGGAAGTAATGAATTTTCAATAATATTATTATAGGACAAATGTCAATCATTCAGGCATTCTCTTTAGTGCTTCAAATGATAATTCCGTATTTCTGATACCAAAAAAAAGTAGTAAATTGCTATCAATGAGTAACAATAACTTGAAGGCAACACTATTATTCGAGCTGAAGGGTAATTGGGAGAAAAGGAATATGACACCAGGGCAAATCGAATGGCAGTAAAATCCTATCTCCTCCGAGTTCCTTTTTTGGCATTTGCCAACTGCCTAAATTGGCCACATTGATCATGCAAAAGTTTGTCTCGACTGCCAAATATTCGTTATGATTCAATTTCTATTTTTATTCTAAATGTCCTATATAAATTAGCGTTAATGTTTAGCGATTGGGGACTGTAATCAATTAAGAGTCGATTAGCTTACATCCAGAAAAAATTACCCTTTCTTTAAGTTAAAATGAACTCATTGTGAATAAAGTTGAACTTCGTATAGCGCCAAAGACATTTTTATTTGTTTGAACGATGTGATTCTCGTAGAAATTAGGTAGAATGTATTCCATATATTTGTTAACATTTTCCTATTTTTATGTACCACTATTCTACTGAACGAAAAAATTTAACTGAATTGAGTTCATATATGGAATTATTTTATTGAACTTTTTTCATTCATTTGGACAAACCTTACATATTTGTGGTAAACCTTTTACTTCAAAATTTGAACTGCTTACCTTTGTTTTTAAATACAATTTTATGTATTTATATAAGCAATTTTTAAAAGACATGTTTTATTAATATATTAAATATATTTATTTAGAATCAACAGCATCGACTGGCCTTGTAATATTAAAACACATTTTTTTCTTCTTCTAGTACCTTTCACTTTGTATAAGTTGCTGCCTAGCAATTTTGTCCACCTTTTACAATTTCAATTCCAACAAATATAAACAAAAAAATCCTAAACCAATTTTTTCACAAAAGGTTAGTGTCACTGAATATTACCTGATAATTGAAGGTTCCAAAATGAAGTCGAATGAAGGGGTTGTTTTTTTTACAAACCAATTTTCAAAAAACAAAATTTGTCCAACTAATTTAAAATATATATTTTATTTGTTTTTTATTATATTATTTTACTTTACAACCCACGCGCAAATATATCGATTACATCGATGACAGGTATCGATTACAGATAGATAAAAGAAATGTAGGGAATTTTCATATACTCTAACAAGTGTGTTTCCTTAAGTTTTGAAAGGATTGAATACTTCTTAGTATTCGTATGTATGATAAGCTTTCTATTATAAAGAAAGTCAGAATTATCATTTTATAAGTAATTTCACTAAATTTGAGGAAACTTGGGGTTAGTTCGGTTTTTGTTTATTTCTACGAATGCTTTGTTATCAGTGAATAAAATTTTCTTGTTCACACTGAAAAAAATATTGTCGTGAGGTCAAAGATTTCATGTCTTTAAAATACGAATACAAATTTTGCTTAGCATAGAAGACGCATTTCTCTAAAATAAAGTTATTTTCCTTGTCCAAAAGTCGATAAACTTTTCAATGAAGTAATATTGTCCTTATAATTAAGTGACTTGACTTAAAAATGGGTATCTTAACATGAAAGAAAAAATTTATAGGCTAAGGTCAACTTTACTTTAATAATTCGGAAAAATTCTTTAAATTTAATGAAATTGTCTTTAAATTTATTGTCTTTTTGCATCTTGACTACAAAGCAAAAAATCGTTCAAATATAGGACATGTTTTTCAAAACTTTATTTTAAAGAAGTTTTTTACTTCAAACATAGCATAATTTCTACTGGAAGTCGAGTCCTAATTTGGAAAATAAAAATGCCGTTAACCCGTTTTTAAAGGACTTTGATAGCATATGAAGAAAAAAAGCTGAGAAAGCGAAAAATTAAAATTTGCTTCCTAGAAGCAAGTACACAAAACCTAAATTTAAAAGAGAATTGTGTCTTAAAAGTATCCTTACTTGTATTCTCCGCTTCTTTGGCTCGGAATCAATACCAAATTTTTTAAAGTAAAGACAAAATCTTTGGAACCGAGTATGCTTTTTATTCAGTGCAGTAGCAAATTCTTATACCCAGCAAAGAAAACAGTATTAGTAAAATTCCATGCCTTATTCTAGTTAATGAACTATTCCTAACTGCTTTCAGTTTAGGATTTTTTTACTGAAACAAGTAAATTTTATTATTTCACACAAAAGTTTAACTGAATGGAAATAAAATGGCTAAACTAAATGAATGAACATTTTTTCCTTTAGTTTCGAAGACACTTTTTTCTGGGTGTACATATGACAATACAAATGCACCAATTTCATTAGCTTTAAAGGCGAATCTACCTTGAAAGCTTATCATACAACTAAATCTATGTTATAGGCGAACAGATCCCAGTGATAATAGAGAAATTTAGAATTTGACGATTACAGTGCACACAAAAACATTTGACTACGTAAGGCGCGTTAAAGGGTTTGTTTTTGGGAGAAATTGTTTTGAGAAATTTGCAAACATATTTTTTTGAAATTTTAAATTGACACAAAAATATTGAAACAAATTCTCAATTTCAAACTTCTCACCTAATATTTTAAATGGTGGTATAACCACAAATGCGGAACTATCTTCACCTGTCAATTGCAGACATCAATGCTCGGACAATTTACACGCATTAACTCAATCACACACACACATACATCCATGTCTTCAAACAGTTTCACACATTCCCCTAATATTGTTGTTGTTATTTTTTTTTTTTTTGCTATACAATCGAGTGAACACATAAACAATTTGATGGTATATTTTTATGCTTTTAACGCTTGAAAAATATTCGTTTGAAATAAATTGAATTGAATCTGGGTAGAGAAACATTTGACCAAAAGAGTTTTTGCCTGTATGGCATTGCAGTGACGCGCTTTGACCAAGGGTACATACTATCCGAAAGTCTGGTATTCACTCTGTAACTAGGGATGTGTGGTAAGGATGGATTTTTTAATAAAATCTTTTTTCCTGATAGCTTGTTGCTTGTTTTTTTTGCCATTGCTTTTGTAGATTGAAGCAATTTTTCCATATCCCCCATAAAGCTCTCGACGATGGTCGTTCTTGTGAAGTATCCTCAAAATCAAAAATCTGTAACAAAAAATTTTTGAAACAAAAGACAATTCAACGATACCATGATGTACAATGAACACAACAAAATAATTCACAGAAAAGTATCAGAGATTAATGAAATTAAGGCGTATCAGAAACACACTGCAAATGTAGTTGTTTTCTAAAGGGACTTAAGAGCTTCAAAGAATACACGAGGCCTATTGATAAGTAAACTACAGTGAAATTAAGTGAATTAATTTAATCAGAATTCTTAAGTGGTTGTTTTCTTTGGAAATTGATATTTTTAATTTTTAGCAATAATATAATATTATATTTCATTAACGGTTTAGCCATTTTTTATTATGAAATGTTAGTATCATAATGATAAATTCTTCCACGTGGCATTTTACTCTTCATCATAGGAATATAAATAATTCATTCTGATTGAAACATCGAAATGTTACGTCAAGACCTTACCCAAGCATTTTGGTATTGAATCCGAGCCAAAGATTCAGCTTTTTAAAATAACGACATTTTATAGGGATTTATCTAACTTTATTATCCAGGCTGTTGAAATTAAAGTGAGATACAGATTTAATTATGAAATTTTCTTTTTCTTGTTACGATATATTTACAAAATTATTCGCCTCCAATAAATGTCAGTCAAAATTATAACAGATGTTTCAAATCAAAAAAAAAAAAAAAAAATTAATTTAAAAAAATAGTCTAATAACTGGTTGAAAGTTTCGCTGCATGTAGAAGATGCTAATGAGGAATGTGAAAGTTCCGAAACGGCCGTCCATGAAATCATATTTGGCTAATTAAATATTAAATTTCATTTGATTTGTTAAGGAATTGGTTTTATTTGATTTGAAAAAGCATTTATTTGATATGAAAAAGGTTTCATTTGAAATGTAAAAGTTTTGATTTGAAGTGAAAATGCTATATATTTGAAGTTTTTTCGTTGTTTTTTTACCCGTATATTAGTTCATGGAAATTATTATATTTCAGTAAAACAATATCACAGTCTGGGGCTACATTGTGAAAAATGGGTCATTTGGGTGGCTTTAAATTAAATTTATTATACGGCATAATAAAATCGATCTGTACGAGAACTATATCCAAAACTAAGGGTTCCAACAAAATTCTCACTTTCAGGTTGCAGGTTGGGTCAAAAGTTCGATTACTATGTGTGCGCCTATTTCCTGTTTTTGGGACGTGGATAGTCATTACTGAATTATTAATTCATGTATTACACATTTTACAATCATAATAAATTATGAAAATAAATATAAATAGAAAAGTTAGATGCTAATAACAAAGGTTTTTGACCAAACCTTATTGAATTAAAAATAAATAAATACATCTATATATAAAAATGGGATTATAAGTGAATGGACAGATTTGCATCAAATTGATCGTATTCAATTTAAACGCAGTTAATTTAAGTGAAATGATATAAAAATTCATTTATTTTTAATAAATATCTTCAAATTATGGTTATATTAAATGCTTTATCAATGTGAGGTATACAATAGATAGGGTCGCGAAAAAAGTTCATGCAGTCACCCCCCAGTTTTGTAGCATAGCTGAAGACAATTTCAGAACACTAAAAGTTTTTTTTTTCCGTGCACCCTACGACCCCCCGAAAAGCAATTTACTGTACTGTGACGTCATTTGAAGTCCGATCGAAAAGAAACGCATATCGTTGTTCATGGTTGATCAGGGGCTATATTTCGTGCATTGGTCATTTTTGACTCCGACGTCAAATTTGAATTTTAATTTTTTTATTTCGCTTCGTATACCCCTATGATGCCCATTTCTTATAACCATTATAAAGATCTTATCAAAATATGAAACTTTTGCTTTGGAAGTATTTAATTATATTCATAAACAAAAAAGTTACAGACATTTTAAAAAGTCAATAGGTCACCCTACACCATCAAATAGCTTTTGCTGTGTTGTCATGATATCCGATCGAAACCACATGCACATCGTTATTCACATCTACGAAATTAATTTGAAAGGTATTTAATATACACAAACTGTTTATCTGTAAATTTCTAACCGTATCATTGTATACATACTCGTTGTGTGCACTACGGCATTTTCTGCGTTATGCAAAGTTCTTGTGTTTTTGCTTGAACAACTTGAGAGCCTACTGTTTTAAAATCTAACAATCAATCTAACAATAAAAGTAAGTGGTAACGGAATTGTGGAAAATTACGAAGATCGTTATGCTGCTTACACATTGGTTAAATTTCTGCCTTTCAACATCTGACTACGCCGTATTTTTTTTTTTTGCGTTTTCTTGTCATTTTCACAATGGTGAGCAATGTTGTCACATGAGTAAATACTTTAAACAAGAAAATATTAGATTAGATTTGAATTTGATTTGAGTACATTTCATGTTTATTAATTGTACAATTTTATTATGCGGCTAACAACTTTTTAGAATTAATTTATAACAAATCCTGTCTAGAATCAAGTTTACTATGTTGTTGGCGACTTTTAATTTTGGATATTATATAACCCAATCGTTTATCGTCTGTAACATGACTAGTAGATTCATTTTTAACACTTGCGGTGCCTGCTTTCTTTAAATATAAAAGGAATTCAATAACTTGATGATTTGTTGGTAATTTAGTTTTGTCGATAACCCGAGCTTCGAATTTCATTTTGTTTTCACTTTTTTCAAATACTATCAACAGCCTTCTCTCACAAAAATATGGACAGACTTAAGAAATCATGTAGCGAAAGTGTTTGTTAGATTTTTTGCTAGAAGAATTTGAGAGCCTACTGTTCTCAAATTGTTCTAGCAAAAACACATGCACTTTGCATAACGCAGAAAATGCCGTAGTGCACACAACGAGTATGTATACAATGATACGGTTAGAAATTTACAGATAAACAGTTTGTGTGTATTAAATACCTTTCAAATTAATTTCGTAGATGTGAATAACGATGTGCATGTGGTTTCGATCGGATATCATGACAACACAGCAAAAGCTATTTGATGGTGTAGGGTGACCTATTGACTTTTTAAAATCTCTGTAACTTTTTTGTTTATGAATATAATTAAATACTTCCAAAGCAAAAGTTTCATATTTTGATAAGATCTTTATAATGGTTATAAGAAATGGGCATCATAGGGGTATACGAAGCGAAATAAAAAAATTAAAAATCAAATTTGACGTCGGAGTCAAAAATGACCAATGCACGAAATATAGCCCCTGATCAACCATGAACAACGATATGCGTTTCTTTTCGATCGGACTTCAAATGACGACACAGCACAGTAAATTGTATTTCGGGGGGTCGTAGGGTGCACGAAAAAAAAAAAGTTTTCGTGTTCTGAAATTGTCTTCAAATATGCTACAAAACTGGGGGGTGACTGCATCAACTTTTTTTTTTGCCTTAGGCCGTGACCCTACCTAGTATACAACCCATACTTTTATAAGACTTTCTAAAAAATTTATTTTGTATTTCGTGCACGTTTTATTACACAGACAAATTCCATAGTTAAACTAAAGCTAAATTAAACTTATTGTTTTTTTGGAAAAAAATTATTTGCAAGTACCCTGATAAAAAAGCATACTCGGTTCCAAAGATTTTGTCTTTACTTTAAAAAATTTGGTATTGATTCCGAGCCAAAGAAGCGGAGAATACAAGTAAGGATACTTTTAAGACACAATTCTCTTTTAAATTTAGGTTTTGTGCACTTGCTTCTAGGAAGCAAATTTTAATTTTTCGCTTTCTCAGCTTTTCTTCATATGCTATCAAAGTCCTTTAAAAACGAGTTAACGGCAACTTTATTTTCCAAATTAGGACTCGACTTCCAGTAGAAATTATGCTATGTTTGAAGTAAAAAACTTCTTTAAAATAAAGTTTTGAAAAACATGTCCTATATTTGAACGATTTTTTGCTTTGTAGTCAAGATGCAAAAAGACAACAAATTTAAAGACAATTTCATTAAATTTTAAAAATTTTTCTGATTTATTAAAGTCAAGTTGACCTTAGCCTATAAATTGTTTCTTTCATGTTAAAATACCCATTTTTAAGTCAAATCACTTAATTATAAGGACAATACGACTTCATTGAAAAGTTTATCGACTTTTGGACAAGGAAAATAACTTTATTTTAGAGAAATGCGTCTTCTATGCTAAGCAAAATTTGTATTCGTATTTTAAAGACATGAAATCTTTGACCTCACGACAATATTTTTTTCAGTGTAGTTAAATTTTATTATTTTTTTCGAAATTTTCCACAGCTTAATTTTTGTCTTTTTGCATCTTGACAACAAAGCGAAAAAGCGTTTAAAAATAGGAGACGTTTTTCAACACTTTATTTTCGAGTCGAGTCTGAATCTGAAAATTTAAGTTCTCGTTAACACGCTTTTAAAGGACTTTAATTGCACATGATGAAAAAACAGAAAAAACGAATAAATTAAAATTTCCTGCCTAGAATCAAGTACGCAAAACTTAAATTTAAAAGACAATTCTGTCTTAAAAGTATCCTTACATCAATTCTCTGCTTCTTTGGCTCGGAATCAATACCAAAATCAATAGTGTAAAGACAAAATCTTTGGAACCGGGTATGCTTTTTTTCAGTGCGTACACGTTAGTTCAATATGAACTAAAACAAATGAACATTTTCGTACAATTCCACAGCTTAATGACATCTTACTTTTGTTAAGTATGTCTAAAACATTTTAGGAACTAAACGTGGGTATAAAGTTCAATGACCGCACTGAAAAAAATATTGTCGTGAGACCAAAGATTTCGTGTCTTTAAAATACGAATGTGTTTTTTGCTTAGCATAGAAGACGCATTTCTCTGATATTAAGTTTTTTTCCTTGTCCGTGAGACGATGAACTTTTCTATAAAGTCGTTTTTTCTTATAATTAAGTGATTCAAATTAAAATGGGTATCTTAAAATGAAAGAAAATATCGTTTGACTAAGGTCAACTTGTCTTTAATAATTGTGAAAAATTCTTCAAAATTAAAGAAATTGTCTTTAATTTTTTTGTCTTTTTGCATCTTGACAACAAAGCGAAAAAGCGTTTAAAAATAGGAGACGTTTTTCAACACTTTATTTTCGAGTCGAGTCTGAATCTGAAAATTTAAGTTCTCGTTAACACGCTTTTAAAGGACTTTAATTGCACATGATGAAAAAACAGAAAAAACGAATAAATTAAAATTTTCTGCCTAGAATCAAGTACGCAAAACTTAAATTTAAAAGACAATTCTGTCTTAAAAGTATCCTTACATCAATTCTCTGCTTCTTTGGCTCGGAATCAATACCAAAATCAATAGTGTAAAGACAAAATCTTTGGAACCGGGTATGCTTTTTTTCAGTGCGTACACGTTAGTTCAATATGAACTAAAACAAATGAACATTTTCGTACAATTCCCAAAAACAGTAAGAATGAACTACTGTATGGTTAAAACGGTAATGATTTGCCGCCACTGATTTTCTTCTTTACTTTTAGTTCATTTTTCATTCTACGTTATAGGAGTGTGTAATTTCGTGAAGTGCAGTTAAAAAGTACACAATAACATTAAATGTTCCTGGTTTTACTACGCTTTGTAGAAATCTCCAAATGTTGAGCACAATTTTTTTCATTTTTCGCGCGAGGTAGTTCGTTCTTCCTATAAAAGTGTTTACTTTTTTTCGGTGTATGACAATCTTCTAAATTAATCATTAGAATTCCATGGAATTAATTACTGAAAATGTGTTTAAATTCTATAGAATTGTGTTACCAATGATGTGAAGAACCAAATACACCATTTTGTATTTTCGCTATAATAACTCGCAACGTCAACAACATATCTGAAGTTTCTATTCCATTGAGTTTCAATTAAATTCTTTTCATGTTTCTGATCAAGTGGTGTTGGATGATTGGTCGATGGAATGATATTTTTAAGGAGGATAGCCTGGTTTAGTGCTAGACAGCAATGCCATCTGGCACACCACAATATCATCACCAGGAATAGTAGCCGACGTTTTGAAATATCCTCAAATTGTTGATGTCGTTGTGGTTCCTGTTGCTGCCACTGCTGTCGTTATCGTTGTTATTTCTGTTGTCGAAGTGATTAAATTGTCCGATAATGTTCTATTTCTGTTTCTTCTCAATTGAATTTTCGGTGAATTTATATGTACGAGTGTACGTGTGTGTGTGAGAGAGAGAAGGAACCTTGGTTTGCTCTAATTTGGTATGGGGCAAATATTCCCTCTTCCATTTCAATCCATTTCAATTCGCTTCATTCTATTAAGCATTGTACTTTGTTTTTAATTAAATTGGAAAAATGTAATCAATATGAACAAACATTTAGATTAATTCCATATTGAAACGATACATGTGTATATGCTTGTGGAATACATTTGAGTTCAAATGTTGTCCCCACACAACGAGTAGCAAGTGTGGCACAGCACCGTTGTCTAATGTCAAGGTTTTCTCATCCATTCAATAGAAAGGAAAACTATCAGTAGCTAGAATTTGTTGTCGTTATTGTTGTTATTTTAATTTCATTGTATGGTTCAAGCGAATTTCCTCGGCGTGAATAAGGTATCGTGTTCATATGAAACTGAATGTAAAACACATGTAAATGCAAATGAATATCGAATAGTAGGGTTTGAATGATGGATTGATCCTTTTTTGGTGAAGATAAATTTTTATTTTATTTAGTTTGTATGCTATCCAATTTTATTGAGCAGTGGATAGAAGCCCCAGTGAGCGGGTGTTAATGGTCATGGGATTGTTGATTTAATACTCTATGGAAAGATGTCCCTTTGGTCAAAGGTTAACAAAAGATGATCAATTTGCGTATATGGATATGGATTGTGATTTAATTTTTGTCCACACTGCAGGATATTGATTGAGTTAATGTGTGAGATGGTCTCAATAGCAATAAACGTGGGAGGATTGCATATCAATTTCACTTCTACTGAAAATCCATTATACACACATACTATAATAAACTGGTGACGCAAATAAAGATTTATACTGGTGTTTATTTGGCAAATATCGTCTCTAAAAATATCATTCAAGATATGTCCATGAATGATTGAGCACCCGAAATAAGAATATTGTGTCACAACTTGTTTCCCGGCAATTATTTGGAGAAAAAAATTACTTTTAGGACATTTGGTTTAAATATATACTCGGTTTTAAGGTAATATTATGAATCAAGAGAGAGAGAGAGAGAGAAATTATTATTATTATATAATATTAATGATTTCAGCAAATATCGTACAATGAAATAGAGAAAACCGAATTTATGTGGTTTTCTTTTACAATGAAATGAAAATTCTCAAAATGGAAACAAGTAAATTGCGGCCAATTTTAATGCCATTTGTGAATAAAGTCGGTAACTTAATAATATGTTAAAATTGATGAAACGTAATTTGATACAGATTATTTTTTCAGATCGGACAAGTGTTTGCTTGTATCAAATTTCAAATTTGTATCAAATTTTGCGATTGTCGCAATGTTTTACACGTCGTAAACATGTCATGTATGCGTCGTAAATGTAGAAAAAGTAACACACGTCGCAAACTCAAAATAATTCAGTCGCGTCTGAAGAAGTTTAAATTCTCGGGATTGTTTATAAATTTATTACGCATTTAAACAAAGTAAACTAGAGAATAGACTTATTTCAATGGGAGACACGAAACTAAATTAAATTAAAAAATGTTTATAATTTCTTTTATTCCAAATTAGGTTTTCTGCACTAGTTTTACGACTTTTGCGTCTGGCCAATCCTGATGAGGGCTGTTAAGATGGTTTTTACTTCAACTGCTTACCCTGAATATGGATACACATTGACTGATTATCACATATATTATCATATTGCCTTACTAACCAAACTTCTTTCAAAATTGATATAAGCTAATAATTTATGAAATGTTTTCATGTTCCGACTCGGCTATAAAAAAGAGGTCCCTTGTCATTGAGCTAAACATAGAATATAGAATAGGACAGCACTCAGTGATAAGAGAGAATTTCACCACTGTGGTATCACAATGGAAGAATAGTCTACGTGAACCTGAAATATCGGGCCACTATACCTAACCTAACCTGTCAATTTAATAAAAAGTATAATTAGTTACGTATCAGATTTGCATATGGCTCTCATTTGCATTGATAAAATATTGTCATGGGGCCAAAGATTTCATGTCTTTAAAATAGCAATGCGAATTTTTCTTACCATGGAAGACACTTTTCTCTGATATAAAGTTTGTTCCTTTGTCCAAAAGTCAGGAAACTTTTCAATGAAGTCGTTTTGTCCTTATATGTATGTAGTTGTGATTCGACTTAAAATTTGGTACTTTACATGATAGAATTTTTTGTTTGCCTAAGGCCGTCTTTTCTTTAATAAGTCTGAACATTTCTTCAAAATTATTGGGTGATACGGTCAAAATTTGGCCAATATAAACATGACGTATTTCTTTCAATTTTGCATTTAAAAAACCTGTACACCCCTCATTTTGAAGGAGTGTGTGTACAGAATGTTGCTCCTATTTTGATCTTGGAATTCACTCTTCAGTTGTCAAAATGCCGTCCAAGCACGAAGAGCAACGTATCAAAACTTTGCTCGCGCCGTATCAAAATTTTGCTCCCGGAGGCTGTACACGACGATGCTGACGAAGTTTGACTGCGTGGTAATGGACGACGAAACCTACGTCATGCTGCGTGAGAAGGCTGTTATGATGGCAAATGTTCGATGGGAGAATTGCAAGGGTTGTAACGACACCAAGCAAATATGGCCCCATTTCAACTTAAACCGCACACTAGATATGCTAATGTTCTCGAGACGTCAGATATCACTCCTGATATCTGCTATAACGGGTTGCTGCCTGATAGGCGATTTTGCAAAAACTATTGGCGCGAAGTATAATGACTATTGTATGAGCTGTCATGATGCGGAGGAAAAAGAATCAATTAAACACCTCTTGTGTGAGTGTCCTGCATTTTGTGTAAAGCGGAAGCAACTTTTAGGAGCATATAGCTTCAGATTACTGGCGGATTTGGAAAACGTTAACTTAAGCAGTCTGCTAATGTTTTTGGAACAATCTGGTTGGTTCAACAAAGAAAAATAATCAAGAAGGTTCAGCGGTTATAACTAGAAGTGCCCATATGTAATAGGTACTTTTAGTTAATGTGGTATCACAATGGACTGAATAGTGAGCCTGAATCTTAATCGGGCTGCCACTTTAACCTAACCTAACCTACGTCAAAGCCGACTACAAGCAGCTTCCGGGACAGGAGTTTTATACGGCAAAAGGAAGGGGAAAGGTAGAAGATATTTTCAAGCACATAAAACTGTCAAAGTTCCCAAAGAAATATCTGGTTTGGCAAGCCATCTGTACCTGTGGCTTGAAAAGCAGCATTTTCATAGCTTCCGGGACTGTCAACCAAGAAATTTACGTGAAAGAGTGTTTGAATAAACGTCTGCTGCCTTTCCTGAAGAAACACGGTTGTTCCGTACTGTATTGGCCGGATTTGGCATCTTGCCATTACGGTAAAAAGGCCATGGAGTGGTACGCCGCCAACAACGTACAGGTGGTTCCCAAGGACAAGAACCCTCCCAACACGCCAGAGCTCCGCCCAATTGAGAAATACTGGGCTATTGTCATCTAAAAGAAGACCAAAAAAACTGCTAAGGACGAGCAGCAGTTCAAGGCAAACTGGCTTTCTGCGGCGAAGAAGGTGGACAAGGTGGCTGTACAAAATCTGATGGCAGGTGTCAAGCGTGAGGCCCGGCAATTCGGATTTGGAAACGCGAAAGCCTAACTGAATATTTTTCCTGAATTTTATACTAATTGAACTTGAAAAATAAATTTAATTTGATTTTTTAAATAAACGATTTCACCGATTTACCAGCGTTTTCCCTTGACCAAATTTTGACCGTATTACCCTTTAATGAAATTTTTAATTTTTCTGACTGTTTGTATCTTGACTACAAAGCTAAAAAAGTCTTAAAAAATAGGAGATGTTTTCCAATACTTTATTTTAAAGACGTTTTTTACTTGAAACATAGAACTATTACTACTTAGGTCGAGTCTTAATTTGGATATTTAAGTTGTCGTTAACACATTTTTGATAGCACATGAAGAAGAAAACTGATAAAAACGAATAAATTAATTTTTTGTCCTACGAAAAACACAAATTTAAAGATAATTGTGTTTTAAATTTATCATTTCTTCCATTCTCTTTGGAATCTTTGGAACCGGGCATCCTATTTTTCAGTGCTATTTACTCAAATGTTCTCATCATATTCTTATTTAGTAACCAGTCTTTGGCATAAGATAGTCTTCGTTTGCCATATTTCAAACCAGCAAAAATCTATATCGGTATTTTACAAAAATGGCATATTACCATTAATGTGATACCATTAAACCTGCTAATGGGTTCAGACTAGGATGTATTGATCTTAGATTTTTAGTTTGTACATAGGACTCCACCCGTTCTTTTATGGAATTGAACACTGAAAATACACTGGTAGAAAAAATCGTTAAACTAACAAAATGTGTCATTATGTGGCAACGAAATAAAATCGTAAATAGAACATAAATATATTTCGTTATTATAACGAATTTTCTGGTAAAAACGAAACATTTCGTTCTATCAACGGACATTTTTTCCGTTGTGTTAATGAAAATGTTTTTTTGTATCACTGAAAAAATAGCGTTGGCTTAATTTTAATGAAATTTTCTTGGTGTATAGAAGTAATATCAGATTCAAGGATAAATATTAACGGGGATTGAATTGAGATATAATTGATTTTGGATATCAAAGAGTGCAATACTTTAATTTCCCACTTCTATGGCGAAATACTTTATTAAACCACAAAACTATATATTCTTCCATTAAATTAAAAAGAATGTATGTGAAAACTATAAATAATTTGCAAATGATTTAATCATTTACTACTTATATGGAAATCCATTCAATACAAGTAATTTTGTAAGTCTTGAAGTTAATGCTATCGTTGCTAAGACAACACTGGAGGTATGGGAATCGTTCATCACTTATCCTAATAAGGAGAATGTGCTCTAAGTGGAACTTGACAAATTATCACTAAATGAGCATATTAATTTGGTCAGGTGTTCATGTGAATTCAGTTCATCCATCAGCCACATCACAGATACTAGAGTTCGACATATGCCAAACGCACTGGTTGCTGTGTGGATTACATGGAGATGCCAATGCGAAAGCCTTCTCATCCAAGAGTATTAGAATTGGCATAAACGGCAGACATTAGGGGGAAAGGTTTATTATTAACCATAACAAGGCCTGGCAGAGATGCGGAACAAGATAAATTGGCCAATAACTCTGATATATTTCGTTTGCCATGAATACTTCTCTCACAATTTCCCATTCTGTTTGGGGTAATTGAGGCTTCTTGGTTGTTTGTAGGCATCGTTAATCTGTCTTCATGTCGATATTCCACCATCACCCAAGCCACAGAGGTTATAGCCCACTGTCATTAGCATAAATGTATGTAAGCTCCTCATCATGAATGGTGGGCATAACATTCATTGCTCCATCCAATAAAGCGGCCATCAAACTCTAAATGCATTTATTAAATATTCATTTTATTTTAGATTTTTCACGTTTAACGATTTGACATATTGTGATCGATTCGATTGCCAGTTTTGTTCTCTGTCATTCACTTGGAGCAGCCATCTTTACATACATCTTTCCATTGTGGGCACCCCTCCTCCCCCTATGGCATAAATCAAGTTTTCTGCTCTCATTCAAGCGACAGTCATCATATTTAGGAAAACTTGTGTCAAAAAGTTTCCAATATCGATGGAATAACTTTCACACGCCAAGCCACAACAACGTTGTCGATGGCACACATTCCGCACCCAACCTTCGAAGCATTCATGCTGGTGTAATAATCGAACGTATATTAGATACACCCACTTTATACGCATAGACAGCATCAGGTCACGTAAATAATTTTTTTTTAAATGTTTTATCCTATATATTAAACGCGGAATTTATTGTTATAATCACCATCGTCAATTAAAAAATTATTTATTACGATTTTTGTTAAATCAATTGAATTTTCAATAGATTTGCTTTTAAATTCAATTAAAATTTTAATTGGCAAAATATTGCTGTGTGATGGAAAGGTCCTTTCAATGAATGTTAACCCCAACTTACATGAAAAGCGAGTCTTAAAATTAAATATGAGTAAAGGCCTTTAAAATAATTTCTTGGAAGACATATCCGGGTTTTGAATATATTTTAGCTTTGTTGTCAGGTTACCAAAAAACGTCGAATTTAAGAACGATTTCAATAACATTTAAGATTTGTTTCCGATTTTTTGAAGAAAATTTTACCTCATTGCAATTGAATCGCCTAGATTGAACAGTTTATCGACTTTTTGTCAAAGAAAAAAGCTGTGCATCAGAGAAATGCGTCTTTAATGTTATGCATTCATTTCGATCTAAATCGCTATCAGGCTATCAAGAAAAAAAAAAATAATGTGCCGTATGGTTTCTATGACTATCAAGTTAATTGTGATTAACCACCATTGGAATACAGCTTCCACTCATCGTTATAATTCACACTACAGCTCCTGTATCCATCCACAGAAACATGCTCTGGTCCAGACTTGAAGCACGTTCGCAAACTGTCATTTATTTGATGTGTTCGATTTTTCCTTAAAGCAAAGTCAGCCACAGAGAAATCTACATTGACTTACGACCACAAATATACCATCGACCTAGAGAAGACTCTGCACTTCAAGGATTCGTAGTGAGTTTATGGGCAAAGGAGGTAAAGATATTGCTGATTCTGCCGCTACTGTTCGTGTCTTTGGCGTCAGTGACATTTGTCAAAGTGGAGAAGACATCAATTTCATTCTTTTGTGGCAGAAAAAATAATTTGACATTTATTTTAATAATAATGCCATAGGAAAGAGGTACATGGAGCATTTCCATCTCTATCGACTGAATTTTTTTCTGTTCTCTTATGCTTTGACATCCTGTGTTGTGCCGCCTCCCAGTATAAGACGGTTTTTACAGCACTACCATGAAGGCGGTAATTTTTTGCAGAGGGGATGTGCAATACCAAAAGCAGCATAAGGACATTATAAATTACAAACAAATAAGAGAAAAGAAAAGAGAAGGATAGGTTTCAATACACCATGGTATTTGTATGCATTGAGATGATATTTTGGTCGATTGCCTAAATAGAGACGACACCGTCTTTTTTTTAATATACTCGACACTGTTGAAGTTTCCCTCACAGAGCACCTACACTGAAAAAAAGCAAGGCCGATTCCAAAGATTTTGTCGTTACATTAATAATTTTGGTATTGATTCCGAGCCAATGAAGCGAAGAATTCAAGCAGCGATACTTATAGGATACAATTCTCTTTTAAGTTTGAGTTTTGCGTACTTGATTTTAGGAAAGAAATTTTAATCTATTCTATCTCTTAGCTTTTTTCATGTGGTATTAGATTCCTTTAAAGACGTGTTAACGAAAACATCAAATTCCAAATTCAGACTCGGCTACAAGGAGAAATTGTGCTCAATTTCAAGTAAAAATAATCGTCAGAATAAAGTGTTGGAAAACATATCCTACTTTTTAACGCTTTTTTGCTTTCTAATCAATAGGCAAAAAGACAACAAATTTAAAAGCAATTTCACTAATTTTGTAGAATTTATTAGAATTATTAAAGCCAAGTTGATCTTAGTCAAACAAAATTTTCTTTTATATAACGATACCCGGTTTTATGTCAAATCACTTAACTATAAGGACAAAAAGACTTCATTGAAAAGTTTATGAACTTTTGGACAAGGAAAAAAATTTATATCAGAGAAATGTGTCTTCTATGCTAAGCATTAAACGAATCCGTATCCGTCAAGAAATATTTGACACCACGAAAATATTTTTGTTTAGTCTTTGACTTCTTGTATTCGAGCATGGTAATCATTGCTCAAATATGCCCACGACGAACTATGATACACTCATCCGAATTATTCATCAACATCAGATCAAATCCCAAGGTTCTTACCGGAGTTGAAATCATTGAATGACCTTCCAATTTCATATCTGCCAATTGCCGCTTCATCTAAGGGTAACTTTCAAGGCATCAACAGTTCTTTATTGTAGGTCATTTTGATTATTCAGTCCGCAGGTCATTTTGATTATAACCGCACAAGTGTTTAACTTTTCTCTTATCTGTGAGTGCTACCCAATTCATTATTTAGCTCAATAATAAAGGACATACTTTGTGCTGGTTGTAACTGCGATTGAATCCTTTAGCCTTTGTATGCCATACGGACATGCTTACCATTGCTTCACGTTGGATCCCACTACCCGGGTAGTCTCTTAATCGGAAAACTGATTGAAAATCCATGTCATGTTTTTGAAATATCTGTACCCATTGTGCACTATCGAAGGAGGCGGACTTCTTGATGTATGGCTGAATGGATGAAGACGGCGTCGAATTTTAGCATGGTTTTATTTGAGACCTGTTTTTGTTTGATTTCGTTTTCTTTTCTGGTTTTTGCAACGATTTGTTATTATGGAAATTTGTTGTTCGAATGGAGTATAAAATGATGATGATGTGATGCTACCATCAACCACCATCCCACAAAATCACCTCCACCATTGCAACCATCTATCCAAGCATCCATCCATCCATTCATTTATTCCTTCATTCATTTAGCCATTCATCCATTCATTCTTTTCATTTGAGGTTTCTAGCTTTCACTCCACCATCTGCTAGGTTGAAGCAGTATCCGCCAACGACTTTGGAGGTAGTGGTGTGTGTCGAATGCTTACATAAAGACGGATGACAAAGAAGAAAAACCAATAAATCGGGAATAATGTCATCTGGAGTAAGTACTCATAGCGTTCTGTTTATTTCACATTTGTCGGTGATGTTGATGTGAATGTGAATGCGATGTTGCTGATGGCACTCGGCATTGTGTTGCTGATGTTTTTGTGGTAAGTGTGCAGCTTGTCTTGGTTTGGTGAGACAAAAGCGCAAATGGCACGACTCTGGCCACCGCTGATATAAGGCAGTACTTTTATGAAAGTCCATGGAATTATTGAAAAATTCTCTAAACCCAGATTCCCAGTGGTCCGATAGTCCTTTGGCAGATTGTCACATTATGATGACATAACCACATTACATCACACCGCAAACTAAATTCCATGTACTTGCAGTTACTCTTTTGTCAACATTTCCATAGAGCATTCGTTAGAGTTCCCAATTAAAATGGATTTTTTTGGACACAAGTCCAAGCAGTTCAGTGATCCTTAGCATATGGCACCAGGAATGTTTTCATTTATTTTGAAATGGCTTCAGCGACCTAAGTAGCAATCTGTAAATGATAATTGGAGTAGTAGATAGGAAACATTGATATTACAAGGACTTAATAGCAGTAAGAGAAAATGGTTCATCAATTAAGACCACCCAGCAAAAAAATTTGGAAGTTCTTCCAAAGGCACAACTTTAAAAGCACTTCCAGAAGATGCACTCCCAATGATGTTCTTTATTTTAACTGCCCAGGAAGTTCCTTTAATTCAATTTTTTATACCTTGTTTTTTTCATACTTTTAATGGGTAATTTTAACTTTTTTGTTCCAAATATGTTAAAAACAGAGTAAGAATTCATCAAATGGTACAAATCATTTAAATTTTGTCGAAAAAATGCTAAATCCAATGTGAAAAACTTGCGAATTTTTGAAAATATTTCAAATCAAACGTTTCCGACAAGCGTTAGAATCCAGTAAAAATTATAAAAATTATTTAGTTGGCAAAATATCATAGATTTTTTTCACCAAATAGTTCATTATTTCTTTAAATTTGTAAATTTTACTATAAATTCGTCCATCATGAACTTCGTATGTCACTAAAGACATTCTTGCATTTTTGAACTTCAATTTTTTCAATCAAACTATAAAATTTTCTTTAACAAGTGGAAAAAATTATTTATGTCTAATAAATTTTCTTGAATTTGTCGTAAAATATTTACTAATTTTTGTGATATCGGCTGATGTCCGCGTTTGTAATACTGTTTAGTTAAAACTTTTTAAAAATATTCAAAATTTTATAAAATTAACTAAATGTTTTCTTCCTGGTGGGTTCACTGTTTTTTTCCAGTAACGTTTCGTACTGTTAATGAATATTTTCATTGTATTAATGTAAATGTTTCGTTATATCAATGAAAATTTTTCTTCGTTAGCCCAATTTTCTTTGCCATCGATGACCCTATTTGCCAAAATCGAATGAAATATATGGGACATATATCTAAATCTGATCCGATTTGGCACATTATAAAACTATTAACCCTACTATCTGTGTAAAAGTTTTAAGTAATTCAGAGTGATGATTAAAATGTCAGTTCTGGACTCTGTGTCGAAATAAAAGCAATTCGGAGTGAATCTTTTGCCTCTGTGGGTCATGTGAGATTAAATCGGGCGAAGGTATCTGGGCTATATCTACATCTGAACCGATTTTTATCAGACTTGACACATTTAACACAAATATATGAACTCTACCCCGTGTGTAAAATTTAAAGTAAATCAGAATCAATTTCCGGCATATGAGGTCATATTAGTGCATAGGACGAGACATACATATGGATGCTCTATATGTATCTGAACTTAGACGGACAGCCGTTTATTGCTAAATCAAACGCTTTACTGCTAAAGGTACCATGTTTCGCTCTCGTATCCTTTGATTGCTGCAAGCATACAATACCATGTGTGCTGCAGGATATAAAGACACAATTTTCTAAAGGGGGTCCATGTTATGTTTTACACACTTCGAGGAAAATTCGTTTCTGTACACTCAAAGAATGAATATGGTCATCCCAACCATGTTTCAAGAGCAAAATGTTATTTTTGTACGGTGAACATGGAACCTGTTTCCCGCAACCATGGTACTTTCTCTAAAATTATATATTTGATTTCTGCTACCATGTATGTTTTTCCGAGAAAACAACATTTTTGAGATCAACATGTTCCACGTTCACCGTCCAAAATTAACATTTTACTCTTAAAACATGTTTGGGGTGATCATATTCCTTATCTGCGTCTAATTGCCGTAAGACTGCAGCAAAAGCATTCGAAAACCCTCCGTTGATGATGGGAAATTTAAAATTTCACCTTTTTCACTGGTGTTCAATACACCCTATATGCTTGTTATACCAATATCTATTTATTATTTCCAGGGACAAAATGAAATTATTTCCACAGAATTCATATAAAACTGCTATCTCTGTGGTTTATTTTGGCTTTGTATTCAACACTGACTATTGACTGTAATTGCATAGCCGCATATTGATTCAGCTACAATTACCATCTAAATTATATCCTCAACTGACCAACAGACCCATAGAATTAAGTTAGCATCCAGCAGTCCTTAGTTGATTGTGTTGTAATATTGCAGATCCGGAATGTTACCGACTACGAATGTTCACAAGAGTATCAAATATTCTGCCATTATATGTTCGAACTTTAAATGAATTGCTGTAGGATGCTTTTGCCATTACTTTCCCTAACCATTCGCTCTTGCGATGGCAACGATTCTGCACAAATTATATTCAAAAATTTATTTACGACTTTTTCAATCATAATCTGATTTACAATTGAACTCTAACCAAAGCGAATGACATCAATACTCATATGCAGCCGACACATCTACATAATGATGTACAATAGATAGATGTAAATCGATATGAGTATGCGTATATATGTGTGGGTACATATATAGAACTCAGTGGAGAAGAGAAGGGATACCATGTGGAAGTCTCGTTTTCCGCCTTATAACTTTAACCAATGCTTTAATACAGGGCCTGAATTGGTCTGTATCAAAATATGCCTGCTAATATCAATGGCCCTAGATCCAGTGTTACCACATACTTTTGGTGAAAAATACAATCAAAACCCGTCAAATATCTGTTAAACAACGAACAAGTTTTGTTATTTATATTGATATTGATCAATGACAAACTATTGCAATGACTTTTTTTCTGTATGTACTTTCACCCAAATAAAAGTGAACCCACCGTGAAAGAAAATGTAGGTTTATTTTAGAAAATTTTAACTAAAATAATTTTCTAGTTGCAACATGTTGTAAATAAGTTAATACTTTTTATCAAACTGAAGAATTTTTTTTAAAAATAATTAATGTTTTTCTGTTGTTTAAGAAAATTTCATATGTTGAAAGAAAAAATTGGATTGAAAAATTATTAAAATGTCGTTAGCGCTGTACGAAGTTCAAGACAGGTACAATTTTAGTAAAATTTACTCATTTGAGAGACTTATGAACTCAATTTATGTTAAGCAAACTTCTGCCATTTTAGGAAAATATGAACTTTTTTATTTTGTAGTAAAATTGTGCAATATATTTGTATACAACTTTTTGTTTCTTATTTTTAGTTCACGTCATTAAATTTAGCAAAAAATTGTAAAGGAACATTTACTCATATTGTGCAAAATTTAACTAAAACCAACTAATCATCATGAACTAAAATAAGTTCAGTTGGCATATGAGCCCCTTTTTTCTGGGTGTTAGAAGTCCTTTCTAGTTACCTTACATCTAATTATACAATTATTTTTCGAGCTTTATGGACAGATATAGATTAAGGAACATGGTTAATAGAGCCATTGAAAAGAAAATGCCAGATACAAATCTATACACGCCTGGACTGTACATGTTTCGGTTCGGGCGAATGAACCTTTCCACAGCCTTTAGTATAGATCTGGCTGGGAGAGATAACTCAATTTTGGGCCCTTTATGCTAACTCCTTATGGAGAAAACATTTGGGAAATTTCCTCTTACAAATTGAATCATCTTTTCTCCCACTGTACATCATCTTTTCATATAACTTACAAGTCCCTTAATCTTATTTTTATTTCATTTTGTTACATAGTAATGCAACAACACGAAATTTATTTTTACCTTACTTTATATAACATTTTACTTTTTAAAAGAAACAAAGATTGGAGAACCCATACCATACGTGTGGTTATGCCCGATGTATTTTTAGAGGAGAATGACGAATATCAATTTCCTGATATGATGGTAATTTCTTCCCGTTATTCAAGTCGCCTTTTCTTTTGTACAGAGTCAATAAGGTTATTAGCGCATTTTTATATCACCGGTTGTTCAGAACACTCTCACATGCAGTTGCATTACACCCTCCAGCAATTTCGATAGGCACATAAAACTTCGACACCTCCTGAAACATATGCAAACACTTAGTAATATCAGATCTACTATTAAGAGGATAAAATCCAATGTTTATAACCATGGTATAAATTGGAAAATTAAACAATTTCGAGCCACATGAATTTATACCCATTTTTCCTCCAAATATAAAAAAAAAAATTTTGAGAATTAACTAGGATATACTTAATGTGAAAAAAATCACCATTTTAGGCATCAAAATCGTCATTTTATATTTTGAGGCGTAAAAATAATCATAATGAGCATAAGCCGTTAATTGGGGAAACACTGTATAGACCGCATTTTATATATGCCGGTTGCCTAGGATGCACGTTCTAAGTCGTCTGAATTTTAGTTGTTCGTCTACTTGTTCATAAATGTAGTGGTCGCTAACAAAAAATCAACTAATAAGTCCACTGTGATACAACATATGGTGAATTTCGCTCTCATTAATGAGTGATGGACAGACGGACGGACACCAAGCGCTAGATCGACTCAGGAGGTGATTCTGAGTCGATCGGTATATATTTTTTGGTGTCTAAAATCACTATTTCTGGTTGGCACATTTTTTGGCAGATCAAACTTATTACACCCTGACCACTATGTGGTTTAGGGTATAAATATTGGAATTATAATTCCAACGTAAGGCCTCTTAGTGGACCTCACTGGAGAAGATTTAACAAATATTTACTGGGTATTGGGAATTCAAATAAATTTTCATGTGAATCTATGTTTACATATATATGTATGTGTGTATGCGTATATTCATAATTTTAAACAGACCTGCATACATTCATAATAAGAGGTAATGCAATATGACAATGGTAGAAGGTGTAACACATACACGAATATAAAAGAGGTTCGGATTTGAAATCATTTTCTATTTTGATACAGTCAAACTTCCCTATAATTATTCCTCATAGGTTACGAAAATTATTTCTTTATAAAAGAACGTCATTATTTAGAAACACTTTTTATTTCAAATTGGAATTATTAGTTTGGGCTATAATTTTTGTTATTCAAAAAAAATCTTCAAATACCAAAATCTAAAAGTATCGTATACATATTATAAGTATTTCTATTTTTAATTGGAATAAACAGTGTTTTTTTTTGTAATTTTTGCCATGTGTGACAGTAACCCATTGGAGCACTGCTCAGCACTCAAAAAGCAGCTTCGAAGCCGTTCCAATTTATTATTCAATCTCTTTCTACTATTTAACCCTTTCACTACCGAAATAAACCTAATGTTAAAAACTTTAATTTTTCTTCTGTTTTTGCTAGTACTAACGGCATGTAACCAAAAAAATGTCATTTTGAGATCCTACCTTAATTACTTCAAAAGCTATATGAACTTTTTCTGAAAACTTGATTCTTGAATTGTGACCAAATGGCCTTACGAAAAGAAGCGTTATTTGGCCTTTAGAATCTTTCAAAGTGTGAGAAAAAATAAAAAAAAAAAACGAAAATGTATCAGCTATAGTTTTTGTATAAACGACCATTTACTAGAAACATACAGTATAAAAATTTTCTCAAATTTTCATATTTTTCATTTATTGTTAAAGAAGTTTATAAAAATGTATTTTAGTGCTCACTAATATGGAAAATATTTATAGCTTATTTAGAGTAAAGCATCTACTTTAAAAATCGAAACTAAGTAGGAAAATAGAATTTTGTGTCTTTTTCGAATGTCCTTCTATGTGGACATCGCTACTGAAAGGGTTAAACTGTATGATAGTATTTTTCCAAGATAAATGCTATTGCATTGTTTCCATAGCACATTTTGTAAAAATTTCTACCAATGCCAATTTCCACTCTTGTTTGTTTCGAAATTCACATATTGGGAATCCCCTTATATTATCTGACTTCATTCTAGCTACACAGACTTGTTAGTGAGCGTTAAATTTAAAATTTTTTGAAAAATTCATTATAAGAATGCATGTGAGCCTAAATGGTATAGAAAACAGAAATAATGATTGAAATGAGTTCAAAATACAAGACAAAGAAAAAGCAGAGTGTTTGAAATTAATTTTACTATAGGGAAGTTCTACTGTATTTGATATTTATCAACGGAATAACTTGGAAAGGCATAGTTGAGCTACTTCGGTATTACTTTTAATTGGGACGGATATTTTGAAAAACATGCTGATATTCTGAAAATTAAATTTTTTGCTTTGCAAAAACCAACAGTAACAAGTAAGAGAAAGTTACAGGAGGTAGAAGCCGAATATGCGATTCCAAGAGATAAAATCATTCCTTATACCCCTCATCTATAGCACCTAATAAGCTAATTTATGGGACATTTTCTTTATTGAAATGTTGTTATTTAATTTTTAATACTTTATTGAAAATTATATGGTATTATAATTTTCCTTATATTGTAGGCTTATACAAATTCGAAATTAATCAAAGAAACAATAAATTTTTTATTTTAATGAGAAAAATTGTCATTGCCAATTTCTGGATTTTTTTTTTCAAAACGTCAATCAAAATTTTATATGATCAATATCGAAACAAAACGACTGTTTATTTTATGCAAGTAAATATCTTTTAAATCGAACGAAATTAAAATTTGATAGATTTCCCAATTTGCAAATCGTAATTTCTCATATTCGTTATCTTGTTTTAATATTCCACCCCATTCTCATATGTGCCATATACGTTACATTTCATGTATCGATATTCATTTAAATATTCATTACGTTAATGTTTCACCATGCTTTATGTTTATATTCTTTTTTCGTTTTTTTTTTCAAAAATCCATTTGGAGGTTTCCCAGATTGACAAATTAAGATGTAGTAGAAACCTTGTCAGGGAAGCTGAACATCATTACATTTCGTTCTGGTATCGATGTATCCATTGGCGGAGCTAGAAATTTTCTCTGGGGGGGGGCTATGCCCACCCCAGACATCCTTCAAAATTTTGTCGAAATTTCCGAAGCGATAAATTACCCCTATTGATAAAACTATACATCCTCAATTTTATTGCGGTGTTAAAGGCAATATGCAGCAAAATCAATCAAAAACAAAAAAAAACTCAATCACAAAAATTAGTTGTATCAATTAATTTTTTAATTGGCTTTGATGATTGATACTATCATTTTTTTTGATTGAATACATTTCAATTAAAAACAAGTAAGTAAAATCTAAAGTCGGGCGGAGCCGACTATATTATACCCTTCACCACTATGTAGACAAACATTTGTGTTACCATCTCAACTACTTAAAATTTGCTGGGAGCTATATAAAGGTTTGCATTTCCAGATACAAATACTTTTAATGGAAACAATTTTTTGTACTTCTACAAAAACTCTAGAATTAAAATTTAAATCGGCTAACGCCCTGGGATGATACACAATGTTAGTAAAAAAATATGGGAAATATGAAGCGAGAGAAATTTTAATGCAATTGTACAAAAGAGATTTATGATTTTTCAGGCGATACATATGTATTCGAGATATAGGACAATTAGAGTAATATTTACAATTTTTGCTACTCAGCAGTGGCGATTTTACAAGGATATTGGTTAGATCTCGCCAAGATATGTGTAGGGCGACTTGGAGCCTTATTTAAAACTCATCCGTTCTGTGGAAATTTTGGCATTGCAGTGTGTAGGATATGGGGAAATCATCACAGAATTTTGTGTAAACTGTGAGAATTTTGGCCATATTTGTATTCTCTGTGGAAACTATCCAGTCAATTGGAGGAAAATCCCATTGAAAATGGGTCTAAAATATGAAACAGTCGACCATATTTCCCCAACTCTGGTGTACGTATATATGGGAGCTATATACAATCTGAACCGATTTTGAATAAATTTGACATGTATAGTTAGAATAATAATTCTGCTATCTATGCGAAATTTCACGTAAATGGGAGTATAACTTTGGCCCCCCTGGTCATATGAGTGCAAATCGGACGGGAGATATATATGGGAGCCATATCTAAATCTGAATCGATTTCAACCAAATTAGGCACAATTACCTATACTACTAAACGTACTCCTTGTGCGAAATTTGAAGCAAATCACGGCAAAACCCTGGATTTTGAGGCCATATAAGTTCAATCGGACGAAAGATATATATGGGAGCTATATCTAAATCTGAACCGATTTTAACAAAATTTGACACACTTAACGATACTATTAAACGTACCCCTTGTGCAAAATTTGAAGCAAATCACGGCAAATCTCTGGCTTTTGTGGCCATATAAGTTCAAATCGGACGAAAGATATATATGGGAGCTATATCTAAATTTGAACCGATTTCAATCAAGTGTACCAAGCATTGGTAGAATGCCAATTCTACCCTCTGTGCAAAATTTCATGAAGATCGGTAGTAAATTTTGGGCTCTGTGGTCATATGAGTCTAAATCGGACGAAAGATATATATGGGAGCTATATCTAAATCTGAACCGATTTGGCTGATATTTTGCAAGATTTGCGAGATTCATTAAATATTTGGATGTACGGTATTTCAAGAAAATTGGTTGATAAACACGCTAACTATGACCACATCGTAGATAATTATATATGGCAGCTATATCTAAATCTGAACCGATTTTTTCCAAAACCAATAGCAATTGTCTCTGTCTCAAGAAACGGCCCTATGCCAAATTTGAGGACGATCGGACTTAAATTGCGAGCTGTACTTTGTGCACAAAATTACATATACAGGCAGACGGACGGACAGACAGACAGACAGACGGACATCGCTAAATCGACTCAGATTTTAATTCTTACCCGATCGGTATACTAAAAGATGGGTCTATGACCACTATTTCTTGGCGTTATATACAAATGCACAAACTTATTATACCCTGTACCACAGTAGTGGTGAAGGGTATAATTAATTAGATCAATTAATTTCATGGTTGAAGACAAAAAATATTTTATTGTGTGTGGGAGCCGGTTCCACGACACCGCTATAAATAATCAAATAGCAACTTACCATTATTTAATAAATATAACAAAAAATAAAAGCATTGCTTTAAGTATGTGTTTGAAAAATATTGTTTGTAATCTATTTTTAATTCAAGACAACAAACATATGATTTTTAAATTTTATTTAAAATGTGTGTTTTAAAACAGGACTAGAAATCATAAAGCAAAACATAAACTTAATATATTCATCGTGTATAAAAAATACTAAGAATAAAAAATTAAATAAAAGGCAAAAAATAAATTGAATATTATAAAACGTCTATCTTCGATTAGTTTTTAAAAATTCTCTGAGAACAGAATACAACGAAGCAACTGTCGAGAGCAGCGGTGCCAACTCTGTGGATTTTTCGTGATTTTGACGATTTTAGATGGTAAATTGGGCATGTGACGATTTATGATTTTAATCAACGTAGTTATAAATTGACTATTTTTGAAAATGTGCGTCTCAAGTTTCCTTTTAGTGTTTTTATTACGTGTTTTTAGTTGTAATGTAAATATCAATACTAAAAAATATGCTTAACATACTCTCTCTGCCACAATCTTAATTGGATTAAACACATCGCAAAGCTTGAATTAAAATATAAATCAACTGTAGCTTTGATTATTCTGGGGGGGGCATAGCCCCCCCCAGCACCCCCCTAGCTACGCCAATGGATGTATCTATAAAAATAGCATATAAGACTACCAGCATCGAAACACTCATACACACATTTCTATTTTGGTATTGAATTCAAGGATATGTGGATATATGGATATGTGTATGTATTTGTATTGATGATTATTTATATTTTCATTGAGCAATCAATGCATTAAATTTTCTCAATGATCTCTGTAAGACATGAGACTAAATTCGAATCTGTAAAAAAAGGGAATAGAAAAGGTTCTACTCTCGACTTGAGGCAAAACCATGGCCTTGTCATTGGAGGAAACCAATTGACTACCTTATGCACTACCGGTAAAGGACTAGAGAAATATTTCAGATCTTTTTCCCATTTCGAAAGCCTCATTTCTAGTTCCACAGTACCCACTATGACCCTAGTTGTTTTAAGTTGATCATAGAACCATTGATTTTAGTTATGTTTTACTTATTATTTATTATACCCTAAACCACATAGTGGTCAGGGTATAATAAGTTTGATCGGCCAAAAAATGTGCCTACCAGAAATATTGATTTTAGACCCCATAAAATATATACCGATCGACTCAGAATCCTGAGTCGATCTAGCGCTTGGTGTCCGTCCGTCCGTCTGTCCATGTATTTGTTGTTCACATGATTCCGGTCGCAATTATTAACCGATTTTGATGAAATTTGGTTCATTGAGTTTTTTGGGCACAAGGACGAACGCTATTGAATTTGGAAGAAATCGGATCAAATTTAGATATAGCTCCCATATATATGTATCGGCCGATTTCGACAAATGGGGTCTCGTTGCGCTTTTTTTCAAACGGATCGTCAATAAATTTGCCAAAAGCTAATCTTTTCCATCGCCCTTCAAGTCTGCAAAGTTTTATCCAAATCGGTTTAGATTTAGATATAGCTCTCATATATATGTATCGCCCGATTTTTCTAAATTTGGCCATAAAACCCTTATTTATCAACCGATCTTACTCAAATTTGGGTAAATGTAGTTTTCTATAGCACTTACTATATGTGCAAAAAATCATCGAAATCGGTTCAGATTTAGCTATAGCTCCCATATATATGTACCGCCCGATTTTTCTAAATTTGGCCATAGAACCCTTATTTATTAACCGATCTTACTAAAAGTTGGCTAGATCCAGTCCTCTATAGTACTAACTATATGTGGAAAATTTCATCGAAATCGGTTCAGATGTAGATATAGCTCCCATATATGTATCACCCGATTTTGAAAAATTCGCCCCTAATAACCTTATGTTTGACCATACAGGCCTCATTCCTTAACTGATCTTACTCAAATCTTGCACAAGGTAACCTTTTGTGGTATTAATCAAACCAGCAAAATATTATGCAAATTGCTTCAGATTTAGATATAGCTTCCATATATATGCATCGCTCGATTTTCCCAAATTTGGCCATAGTACTCTTATTTATTAACCAATGTTACTCAAATTTCAAATTTTGATGTACTAGCCGATCGTACTTATACGTACGTGTAGCTCTTACATAGGAATATTGCTCGATTTGTACAAATTTGTATTTATTACCCACACTAATTTAACGATTTTCTCTTTTTTAATAATGGGCTCAATATTAGTGGCATACAAATTCCGTAGGTGCAATATCAACACAGCCAGTGTTGCTAGAAGTAGGGGAAATTCCCTATATGTAGGGTTTTTCTAATATTTAGCGTCTTTAAGGGACGTAGGGCCACAATGTAGGACATTTTCACTCAACACAATTTGTAATAATTTTTACATTTTGGTGGCTCTAGAGGAGGAAATTAGAAGCCGGCAAGGCTTGATCTTTAACAATGTGTGGTAATCTTTATTCCTGTAGAAAATTTTGTCAATATTTTATTTCTATAGAACATTTTGTCAAAATTGTATTTCTATAGAATTTTTTTTTCAAAATATTATTTCTATAAAAAATTTTCTCAAAATTTTATTTCTGTGAAATTTTGTCTCAAAATTTTATTTCTATAGAAAATTTTCTCACAAAAATTTGTTTATAGAAACTTTTTCCAAAATTTTATTTTTATCAAGATTTAACAAAAAAGATTACTAATTTGGGTAGATATGTTGCTTTAAGATAATAAAGTACTTAGAACCATTTTTGTTTTGTAAAATTTTTATACCCACCACCATAAAATGGTGACGGGGGTATAATAAGTTTGTCATTCCGTTTGTAACACATCGAAATATCGATTTCCGACTATATAAAGTATATATATTCTTGATCAGGGAGAAATTCTAAGACGATATAAGCATGTCCGTCTGTCCGTCTGTCTGTCTGTCTGTCTGTCTGTTGTAATCACGCTACAGCCTTCAATAATGGCGCTATCGTCCCGAAATTTGGCACAGATTAGTTTTTTGTTTGCAGGCAGGTCAAGTTCAAAGATGGGCTATATCGGTCCAAGTTTTGATATAGTCCCCATATAAACCGACCTCCCGATTTGGGGTCTTGGGCCTATAAAAACCGTAGTTTTTATCAGATTTGCCTGAAATTGGAAATCTAGTGGTATTTTGGGGCAATAAAGAGGTGTGTCGAAAAAGGTCCGTATCGGTCCATGTTTTAGTATAGCCCCCATATAGACCGATCTCCCGATTTTGCTTCTTAGGCGTCTAGAAACAGTATTTTCTATCCGATTTGTCTGAAATTGAAAATCTAGAGGTATTTTAGGACCATAAGGAGGTGTGTGGAAAATCGTTTGTATCGGTCCATGTTTTGATATAGCCCCCATAGAGACCGATCTCCCGATTTTGTTTCTTGGGCGTCTAGAAATTATATTTACCAGCCGATTTGCCTGAAATTGGAAATCTAGAGGTATTGTGGGACTATAAAAAGGTGTGTCGAAAATGGTCCATATCGGTCAATGTTTTGGTATAGCCCCCATATAGACCGATCGCCCGATTTTGCTTCTTAGGCGTTTAGAAACAGTATTTTTATCCGATTTGTCTGAAATTGAAAATCTAGAGGTATTTTAGGACCATAAGGAGGTGTGTGGAAAATCGTTTGTATCGGTCCATGTTTTGATATAGCCCCCATATAGACCGATCTCCCGATTTTGCTTCTTGGGCGTCTAGAAATTATATTTACCATCCGATTTGCCTGAAATTGGAAATCTAGAGGTATTGCGGGACTATAAAAAGGTGTGTCGAAAATGGTCCATATCGGTCCATGTTTTGGTATAGCCCCCATATAGACCGATCACCCGATTTTGTTTCTTACGCGTCTAGAAACAGTATTTTCTATCCGATTTGTATGAAATTGAAAATCTAAAGGTATTTTGGGACCAAAAAGAGGTGCGTCGAAAATGGTCCGCATCGGTCCATGTTTTGGTATAGCCCCCATATAAACCAACCTCCCGATTTGGAGTCTTGGGCCTATAAAAACCGTAGTTTTTATCCAATTTGCCTGAAATTGTAAATATAGAGGTATTTGAGGACCATAAAAAGGTGTGCCGAAAATGGTGCTCATCGGTCCATGTTTTGGTATAGCCCCCATATAGACCGATATCCCGATTTTGCTTTTAGGGCTTTTAGAAACTATATTTACCATCCGATTTGCCTGAAATTCTTGAGCTACAATAAACTGTATTTATTACATGATTTGCCTGAAATTCGAAATCTAGAGGTATTTTTAGACCACAAATAAGAGTGCCGAAATTGAGGTATATCGGTTCATTTTTTGGTATAACCCCCATATAGACTGATCTCTCGATTTTTACTTCTTGGGCGTCTAGAGACTATATTTTCTGGCCGATTTGTTTGAAATTGAAAATCTGGAGGTATTTTAAGATCACAAATATGTGAGTAGCAAATGGTACCTATCGGTCCATGTTTTGGTATAGCCCCCATATACAACGATCTCCCGGCTTTATTTCTTGGGCTTCTAGAATCCGTAGTTTTTATCCGATTTGCTGGAAATTTGTAATCTATAATAAAATTTTAGACAAACGAAATTTCTTTTTCTTATAAAGTGTTTTTGTTTATTCAAAGATTGTCTCTAAAATTTGTGTCAAAAGAAAACGTTGCTTGTCTAAAATTACGTTTCTCAAAAAAGAAAACACTTCTTTCAGGGTATAGCAGTCGCACTGATCATGAAAATTGCTTCAAACTGAAAGTAAAAGTTCCAGATTTTACTCATCGTATTTAAATAAATGCGGAAAAATCTACAGGTTTAAGATTTTAAATTAAGGCGTAATTTCAACACATACACGATATGTTTATATTTTCTCTAAAACTCAAACAAAATTGGTTCTCATAAATCCAGAATCTTATGTGGTCTTCATAGGTAGAATCTTTAAAGTTTGTCTTTGGGAGCTGGCTCGTTTGGGAGAAGATTTGTCATCAAACCGCCTACAATTCTATATATTATCAAGTAACCCACTACACCCAGAAAAAAGTGACCCCTTCTTTAAGTTAAAATGAACTCATTGTGAAGAAAGTTGAACTTCGTATAGCGCCAAAGACATTTTTATTTGTTTGAACGATGTGATTTTCGTAGAAATTAGGAATAATGCATTCCATATATTAGTTAACATTTTCCTATATTTATATACCACTATACTACAGAATGAAAAAAATTAACTAATTTGAATTCATATATGGAATGATTTTATTGAAATTTTTTCATTCATTTCGACAAATCTTACACATTTGTGGTAAAACTTTTACTTCATAATTAGAACTGCTTACCTTCGTTTTTAAATACAATTTTATTTATTTCTATAAGCAATTTTATCTTCAATAAAAGACATGTTTTATTAATATATTGAATATATTTATTAAGAATCAACAGAATCGAATCTCTTTGAAATATTAGTTTATTATTCCACTATTTCCAATTTCCGTGTGATATTATCAACTGTAAAACGCACTTTTTCTTCTTCTTGTACTTTTCACTTTTAATAAGTTGCTGCCTAACGATTTTGTCCTCCTTTTACAATTTCAATACCTACAAATATAAAAAATCATAAAACATTTTTGTTGCAAAAGGTTAGCGTCACTGAATATTACCTGATAATTGAAGATTCCAAAATGAAGACAAATGAAAGGGTTGTTATTCTGCTGGTGTTTTCTTTCTTTATACACTATCACGAACATTGATAGATTTATTTAAAAAAAACGAAAATTTTTCTCACTAATTTAAAATAACAAATATTTTATATATTTTATTTGTTATTTATTATACTATTTTACCATATTATTTTTTAACAATCTCTTCGTATACCAAAACAACGCGATTCCAACTAAAACAAGTATATACAGCAGTAAATTCGGCCGGGCCGAATTTTAAATACCCACCACCATGAACCAAATATGATAGTTTACTTTGAAAACTCTTCGTCGTAGTGGGTTACTTGATAATATATAGAATTGTAGGGGGTTTGATGTCAAATCTTCTCCCAAGCAAGTCAGTTCCCGAAGACAAACTTTAAAGATTCTACCTATGAAGACCAGATCAGATTCTGGATTTATGAAAACCAATTTTGTTTGAGTTTTAGAGAAATTATAAACATATCGTGTATATGATGAAATTACGCCTCGATTTAAAATTTTAAATATGTAGATTTTTTCCGCCATTATTTAAATACGATGAGTAAAATCTGGAAATTTTACTTTCAGTTTGAAGCAATTTTCATGATCAGTGCGCCTGCTATACCCTAAAAGAAGTGTTTTCTTTTTTGAGATACGTAATTTTAGACAAGCAAAGTTTTCTTTTGACACAAATTTTAGAGACAATCGTTGAATAAACGAAAATACTTTATAAGAAAAGGAAATTTCGTTTGTCTAAAATTTCATTATAGATTACTAATTTCCAGCAAATCGGATAAAAACTACGGATTCTAGAAGCCCATGAAATAAAGCCGGGAGATCGGTGTATATGGGGGCTACACCAAAACATGGACCGATAGGCACCATTTGCTACTCACATATTTGTGATCTTAAAATACCTCCAGATTTTCAATTTCAAACAAATCGGCTAGAAAATATAGTTTATAGACGCCCAAGAAGTAAAAATCGAGAGATCAGTCTATATGGGGGCTATACCAAAAATGGCACCTTTTTCGACACACCTTTTTCAGGAAAATCGGATAGAAAATATAGTTTCTAGAAGCCCAAGAAGCAAAATCGGGATATCAGTCTCTATGGGGGCTATATCAAAACATGGACCGATGAGCACCATTTTCGGCACACCTTTTTATGGTCCTCAAATACCTCTAGATTTCCAATTTCAGGCAAATCGGGTGGTAAATATAGTTTCTAGAAGCCCTAGAAGCCCTAGAAATCGGGATATCGGTCTCTATGGGGGCTATACCAAAACATGGACCGATGGGCACCATTTTCAGCACACCTATTTATGGTCCTCAAATACCTCTATATTTCTAATTTCAGGCAAATTGGATAAAAACTACGGGTTTTATAGGCCCAAGACTCCAAATCGGGAGGTTGGTTTATATGGGGGCTATATCAAAACATGGACCAATGGACACCATTTTCGACACACCTCTTTATGGTCCCAAAATACCTCTAGATTTTCAATTTCATACAAATCGGATAGAAGTACTGTTTCTAGACGCGTAAGAAGCAAAATCGGGAGATCGGTCTATATGGGGGCTATACCAAAACATGGACCGATTCGGACCTTTTTCGACACACCTCTTTATAGTCCCACAATACGTATAGATTTCCAATTTCAGGCAAATCGGATGGTAAATATAGTTTCTAGACGCCCAAGAAACAAACTCGGGAGATCGGTCTATATGGGGGCTATATCAAAACATGGACCGATACGGACCATTTTCGACACACCTCCTTATGGTCCTAAAATACCTCTAGATTTTCAATTTCAGACAAATCGGGTAGAAAATACTGTTTCTAGACGCCTAAGAAGCAAAATCGGGAGATCGGTCTATATGGGGGCTATACCAAAACATGGACCGATACGGACCATTTTCGACACACCTCTTTATGGTCCGAAAATACCTCTGGATTTCCAATTTCAGGCAAATCTGATAAAAACTACGGTTTTTATAGGCCCAAGACCCCAAATCGGGAGGTCGGTTTATATGGGGACTATATCAAAACTTGGACCGATATAGTCCATCTTCGAACTTGACCTGCCTGCAAACAAAAAACTAATCTGTACCAAATTTCGGGACGATAGCGCCATTATTGAAGGCTGTAGCGTGATTACAACAGACAGACAGTGGTGGGTGGTGGGTATAAAAACAACCGACGGGCAAATATATCGATTACACCCACGCGCAAACACATCGATTACGATGACAGGTATCGATTACAGGTAGACAATAGAAATTTAGGAAAATTTCCTATATTCTAACAAGTGTGTTTCCTTAAGTTTTGAAAGGATTGCATACTTCTTAGTACGAATGAACTAAAATATTTTTCTATACCAAGTGTTGTTCGTATGTATGAAAAACTTTCTATTATAAAGGAAGTCGCAATTATCATTTTATAAGAAATTTTACTAATTTTGAAGAAACTTGGTTTTAGTTCGGTTTTTGTTTATTTTTACGAATGCTTTGTTATCGGTGAATACAATTTTCTTTTTCAGTAGTAAATTCTTATACCCAGCGAAGAAAATAGTATGAGTAAAATTCCATGCCTTATTCTAGTTAATGAACTATTCCTAACTGCTTACAGTTTAGGATTTTTTTACTGAAACGAGTAAATTTTATTATTTTTCACAAAAATTTACCTTAATGGAAATAAAATGGATAAACTATATTGATGAAAATTTTTTCCTTTAGTTTCGAAGGCACTTTTTTCTGGGTGTACGACGAAGAGTCGTATACTTGATTCATGGTGGTGGGTATTTAAAATTCGGCCCGGCCGAATTTACTGCTTTATATACTTGTTTAAATTTAACGAAAAATATAGTAGGGAAAATTGTTTGGGAATGTATAGGAAAGTAGGGAACTTTTTTGTCCTTGTAGGGTAAACCGAACATTTTCCCTGGCAACATTGACTATGAGCTATAGTCAGATTGACACAAAGCACCCATAGACATGTACCCCTTAATTTTCTTAAATATGCAACTGCGGTTTATCTCCCAGACCTATATGTTACCCCACAAATGCTTATGATTACTAATTCTGTAATGGTGGTTTAGGGTATGATATAGTCGGCCCCGCCCGACTTTCTACTTTACTTACTTGTTTTTATTATTATTTTTAATAAACAAATTTTTAAAAATTAGAATAATTAAAAAAAAGCATTAAATACAAACTCTACATAGTGTATTTATCATTAAACTCATTAGGGATAACTCATTATATTTTAACTTAAAGTAACTTTATGATTTGACTTAGACCGTTATGGTGTCAGGATATAAAACTTTTTTAATTTGAGCCGATCAACTTAGAATCACCTCCTCCAAATTAAATCCATTGGCCCTTCTAACTCATCTGAAGAATACATTTGTTCAAGACATGCAAAATAGATCTAAGTGAAGGTGATGGCATTTTTAAACTGTTTTAAGTTTGAAAACAAAGAGAACGGATTGGGCTTAAACAGCATTGAACAATGGTTAGAATTGATCTCATGGTTAATATTTATACGGAAGCTATTACATAAAGTTTAATTGTTCCAAATGGGAAATCAATAGCGATTATAGATTGACATTGACTCAGATTCTGATCCTAAGGAATTTAGCCAAAGATAGCATGATCCTATTCCAATTCCTCACATATAATTAAATCGATCTACCCGAGAGGAAAGTTAAACTTTGGATTTAATTGAAATTGGTTCTCGACATTATTTAGCCTATCCTCGAACGTATTTTCCATTTGAATACATCCATTGGTGTGTTATTTCATCAATGAACATTTTCTCGCACATTCATCTGCAAATTCTATTCATTTGCTCCCCTCGGAGTGTGGGTTTTCCTATGTGTATGTGTGTGTGCTTGTGTGAGTATTCATTGTACCGTTAAATATTTATTTATTATTTTGATTTGATTTCGCATTAAATAATTTGCTTTCGCCTAATTTCCATAATTTGTTCAACAATACATAAAAAAAATCAGCTTTCCTAGGGGTAAGAGGCAACTGGAGTTATTGATTGATTGGCATTCGTTGGTATTTCGGATTTATATTAAAGACCGACATTTCCTATTTTGTTATGAAACATCCTTCACAAAATTTGTTTCTCTTGTGCCACCTTTTCCTAGGATACCGTTTCATTTCCTTTACATTTTTTTGGTCCTTCAGAAAACGCTTGGTGTCTTGTGGGTCGGTGGTGTTGGAGGTGTATGTAGAGTTTGGGGCATTCGTAATGTCTTGCTTTTGGGGAAAAAAGTGTTTCTTCGGAGAATCTGAGGTTTTTGCTTGGATTTGTATTTAGGAATTTGTTTGGTTTCTTTTTTGCTTGCAAAGCCTCCTCGTGGTATGGGATGATGAGGGGACAATGTTTGTACATCATTATTAAGGCACAAGGCAACCTGCCAGCCGACAGCAAACAACCACATTTATATTCATTGTGACTCCGACTGAAATTGTGTTCATGTCGGACATTTAAAATCAAATAAGAACACGTCTTATTGAGTTATACAAATAAAAGTTAATAGATGGCACTCCTTCACACACACACACACACACATTTACACAAATATTTAAACATTTTGTATACATAAGGTTTTATGTAAAATACATAGAAATATTTTGTGGGCTAAAGCTGGGAAAGGCGAGTAAAACAGAATATGGCAATCAGAGAGATTTTACGAGTATCGATCGATAAATCGTAATTATTGTTTTCAACTATGACGTTTGGGAATAAAGCAAAACTGGAATATAAATTTCCAAAATATATGTTTTATCTAAAAATATGTTGCTGTTAGAAACTAAAAACCTCAATTTAGGCTTATTATAGATTTAAGAGTAATGGACTGGCAGCGTATAAGCAAAATAAGGAGGACAAAAATATAACAGTACACTGAAAACTTGAAGACTGGTTTGTATGGAAAACTGAACTACTTGTTACGAAAATTGAACTAAATTGCATACTAACAATTCTTATACGATCTTGTTGGACATGGATATTAAGGAATTGGTATTATTAAGATATTTTGTAAAAGACAAATGCCAGATGCCAATCTCACAAGCCTGCCTATACATATGTTTCAGTGTTGGCTAATACACATTTCCGTAATCTCTAGTATGATCAGTTAATGATGGACTTTTTTTCTGTGCAGTTTTGTAATTTTTAAGTCAAATTCTTTCCATCAGAATTTGACTTAAAAATTACAAAAATGTCTTTAGTGCCATACCAAGTTCAAGATTGACGCATTTGTAGTAAAATTAACAAATTTAAAGAAATAATGGACTATTTTGTGAGAAGTTCGAATTTAGTAAATATTCATGCTTCATTTGTGTATATTTTTTTGTTTTTTAGTTCATTTAACTAACATATCCAAAAAAATGGGTAGAGGAAAGGAAACTTTCTCAAAGCGTAATAATTCCATGAACTAAAATAAAGTTAAATTGGCTTTAGTGAAATAGAATGCAGGATGTAATGATACTCATAAAACTAAACTAAATTATCGGAAACAAAACGCGTATTCGTTTTCAGATGCTTGCCCAAGCTTGATTTGTTTATTACCCTGCCACAATTTTTTCTCCTATTCCACAAATATACAAACATTTTAAAGATTTTGACTTTTATGTATTTTTCAGGAGATATCATAAATAAAAAGACCCCATTTAAACGTAATATTCGGCCCATTACACACAAACAGAATATGGCATTTCCGTAGAGTCAATTGGTACCAAGACCCCATATCTCACCTTACACAATTTCACATTTTATGGACTCTATGGAGCACAATTTCAATGGCTATGGCAACAGCAAAGATAACAAGAAAATCAATCTTTTAACGTAAAAATAATAAATTTTTAAAAGCATTTTGCATATTCCAGTGAGATTGGGATGTCAGTAAATTTATATTTATGCTTCAAAACGAAAAGTCAGTCGTTTCGGGCGACCTGGAAAACTGAAGAGGAATTGTTCCATAATAGTATATGAGACCTTTTTGAAATCCACTGGCCAAGGACATTCAGTTACAAAACAAGGACACACATTCCACATTCTCATGCATTGATCCCCCAGTATGTTGTTTTACATGGTTATATATACACGTACACAAATAAAGATACGCATCTCCAATCGTACACATTGCCCTGGCCAAATGGAGTTATTACAGTATGGCCGGTAAAAAATCAAAGTAGACATGCAGATCATCATTCCCCTATCCAAGGTATGTACACACACAGACATATCGCCTATCTATTGTTCTTTGCATAGTTCACTGTAGTCAGTCAAAACGCACACATACCTGATACACTGAAAAAAGTGAATCGTACAGGGCACTACAGCCAATTTAACTCATTTTTAGTTCATGGAAATTATTATGTTTTTTATTAAAATTTCTTCCAAGTATGAAAGTTTCTCTGACTTTACTACATGCAAAACAATAATTCTTTCCTCCCAAACGATATTTTAGACAAATAAAGTTCGTTTCTCATTTGCTTTTCGCTGTAAGGAAGTTTATTTGGAAGAAAAGTATATACTTTTTGTGATAAACGTTTATTCTTTTCCAGGATGTAAAACCAATTTCATAGAACCTAACTCAAAAAAAAAAAACCATCTTTTCTGGCTAATTGCATTTTCCCTCACATCTTTCTCACTTCCACGAAGTTTTTAGTTCTTAGCACCTTTTTCTGTAATACAAACAATGTAGAAGAAATTATTCGATTTTATAAATTTTTAAATTTTACCTTTCGCCTGGACGGAGAATCGAACCGCGGATCATGCAATTTGTAACACACTATCCACTGAGCTATGTTGCTGTTATCGTCATCAATAGACAATTATCCATATAAGTTATGTTTATATAGCATAGCTTGCGGTGCCCACGAGCCGATTAAATAAACTTTATTTAACAGAAACATACATTTAGTTGGGCACCGTGGAGCAGTGGTTGCCACGTCCACCTTGCATACCAAGTGTCCTGCTGGCTTATCGACGTACACCTTTTCTTTCAAATAATCCCAAAGAAAAAAGTCCAACGGTGTCAAATCACATGATCTTGGCGGCCAATTGACATCGCCATTACGTGAGATAACACGGCCATTGAATTTGTTGCGCAAAAGACCCATTGTTTCGTTAGCTGTGTGGCAAGTGGCACCGGCCTGCTGAAACCACATACCGTCCACATCCATATCTTCCAATTCGGGCCATAAAAAGTTCGTTATCATCTCACGATAGCGAACACCATTCACAGTAACTGCCTGACCGGCCTCATTTTGGAAAAAATACGGCCCAATGATGCCGCCAGCCCATAAGCCGCACCAAACAGTCACTCTTTGTGGGTGCATTGGTTTTTCGACAATCACTCTTGGATTCTCATTCGTCCAAATGCGGCAATTCTGTTTATTGACGAATCCACTGAGGTGAAAATGTGCCTCATCACTGAAGATGATTTTCTTCGAAAATTGATCATCCACTGTTGCCATTTCTTGGAACCATTTAACACGTTGTTGGATTGTGTATCTCTCCATGGTTCAAATTGAGTAAGTCTGAAATACACGCAAAGAAAAAAAACGTTTGGAAAACGTGTACCGAAAACGTTTTTCTTTTGCTGGAGTTTTTTGAATTGCTTCGAGAAGTATACACTTTTATCACCAAAAAAATTCGTTTGTTACAAAATTTTTATTTTTTCAGTAAAAAAGTTATTTTTTAACCAACAACACAGTCCATTTCGTTTATATCAAACACTGTTCTTTTCTAAATTTAGATCTTTAATAAGACACATTTTACAGTTCATAGTAAAAATTTAATATAGTAGAATGTAATGTTGAAAATTTTTTCGGAGTCTTCCGATCATATCTGGAATATATGTAAAAAAAAACTTTGGTCGAAGCAGGGATCGAACCCACGACCCTTGACATGCAAGTCAGACGTAGCAACCACTGCTCCACGGTGCCCAACTAAATGTATTTTTCTGTTAAATAAACTTTGTTTAATCGGCTCGTGGGCGCCGCAAGCTATGCTATATAAATATAACTTAGTTATATGGGTAATTATCTATTGATGACAATAACGGCTACATGGCTCAGTGGATAGTGTGTTGGCATACAAATTGCATGGTCCGCGGTTCGATTCTCCGTCCAGGCGAAAGGTAAAAAAAAAAATTTAAATGTATAAAATCGTATAATTCCTTCTACATTGTTTGTGTTACAGAAAAAGGTGCTAAGAACTAAAAAACTTCGTGGAAGTGGGAAAGATGTGAGGGAAAATGCAATTAGCCAGAAAAAAAATTTTTTGAGTTAGTCTTTATGAAATTGTTTTTACATCCTGGAAAAGAATAAACGTTTATCACAAAAAAAATATACTTTTCTTCCAAATACACTTCCTTTCAACGAAAAGCAAATGGGAAACGAACTTTGTTTGTCTAAAATTTCGTTTGGGATGAAAGAATTATTTTTTTGCGTGTAGAGAAATGTTAAATAAAATTCGAAAAAAAAACTTGGCGTTTAGGTGTGGTTCACATTCAAAATCGGCCCTTACAATTTAACCACCCTTTACTACTATATTAAATTTTTATTATGAAAATGTGTCTTATTAAAGACTTAAAATCAGAAAAAACAGTGCTTGTTATAAACGAAATGGACTGTGTTAGTGGTTCAAAAATATTTTTTTTTATTGAAAAAATAAAAATTTTGTAACAAACGAAATTTTTTGGTGACAAAAGTTCAAAATTTTCGAAGAAATTCAAAAAACTCTAACAAAAGAAAAACGTTTTCTGTACAAGTTTTCCAAACGTTTTTTTTTTGCGTGTAATTTGTTGTGCAGGTTAGTTAAATGAACCAAAAAAGATAACAATTATGCACCATTTAGTGAATTCGAGTTTCCCACAAAATATTTCCGATTTTATTGAAATTTGTAAATTTTACTACAAATGCATACATATTGAACTTCATACAGTGTAAGGAGATTCAATAGTTTTACTTTAAACTACAAGTGATAGAAACTAAATATCCCAGAAAAAAAATTTCGAAGTTCTTCCAAAGGCACAACTTTAAAAGCACTTCCAGAAGATGCACTCCCATCGATGTTCTTTATTTTAACTACCCAGGAAGTTCTTTTAATTCAATTTTTTATAACTTGATTTGTTCATACTTTTAATGGGTTATTTTAACTTTTTTTGTTTCAAATAGGTTAAAAACAGAGTAAGAATTCATAAAATTGTACAAAACATTTAAATTTTGTCGAAAAAAATGTTAAATTCAATCTGAAAAATTGCGAATTTTTGAAAATATTTGAGGTCAAGCGTTTCCAACAAGCGTTAGAATCCATTAAAAATTTTAAACAATTAAAAAAAATATATATTTGACAAAATATAACAGAATTTTTTAATTTACATCCAAAACATTGAATTCGGATTACACCTAAAAAAGTGATGCAAATTCAGTGCAACGGCTGTTGAAATGGAGGACTTCCATCCTATGACAAGCCCATGTTAAATTCATCGCTTCTGCGTCAATTATGCACCACTTCCAGATCCAAAAAGAACATTTTCATTACTTTTTTGGTGACGTTTTTTTTTGCTGGGATGTTCGATAATAGATAATTTTATTCGATCCTTTTCAAGGTTGAGATCGTTCGATGTGCAAAATTAATTATGTTTAAAAACTTTTTTTGTTTTTTAATTTGTCGAAAAATATGTACTTGTTTGTGATATCGGCACTATTTTAACGATTAACACGTTTAGTTAACATTTATTCTCTAAAATTAGCCTTCATTTTGCACACTGATGCATTCACTTTTTTTAGTGTATTTAATTCAAGAGAACCTGAGAAGAATGGTTCATTCCATGCATCAATATCGTGCATAAAATATGAATGAAATGAAGGAAATTATATCCCTCACATTCTTGGGGACGCAAATTCTTATACAATAGGATGTCCTAAGTTTTACTTCACATGTATAGTATGGAAGTTATCATGCACATTCATCACACTATATTCCACAAATTTTTTCAAAGTTCTATCTTTCGGGGATATTGAAAGGTTTCGTCCCACACTATTATATAGAGATAAAAGTTTTTTTTTCAATAACACAACGAAATGTCTGAAAAAATATAAAATGGGGAGGTAACTTTGTAACAACAAACAATCAGACTTGGAGTTGGCATTAACAATATGCAAAACTCATGTTTAAATATCGGAAAATATACTTTTAAATAATCTGTTATCCTGCTTTTTGCTTTATTCCTTCACAAAGGGGTGAACAAGTACACATATGCATTTTGACGATCTGACGACAGAGAATTACACAGTGGTTTCGTACACATTTTGGGGAGATGAGTTTATTGTCAGGTCAGGTGATCATATTAGGGTTTAATGAAATTATTCGATAAACTGGTCTAACACTACATATCGTCCATCTATATTCTTATAAAAAGTCGTCTATTTTTGCAATTCATGGTATAGCGCAAAACAATTTATAAAATGTTACATAAGAGGCAAAAATATGTGTATGCCTATTTCAGCCGACTAATATCTATAAAAGCTCTTAACTACGACTTTTTATATTGCTACGACAGACCTAAGATAAAAGTATCTTTTATTAGAGTTTAGAAAATGATAGGCTATGCTCGATTTATATATCGAAACACAATGGGTTTATATCTAATTATGAAAAGCAATGATCTAATGATTACTTATTATGGACAGGTATTGATTTTAAAGCAGAGTAGCAAGGATTGTCAGATTTTAAAGAAAATTATTCATTTAAAAAAATTATAAAAGTTACAATAAATCTTGCCAACAAAAAAAAAAAATTATATATAACTTTCTGCTTTTACAGTTTTTTATTTTTCGATTATAGCGGCTAAATTCGCACTTAATACCCAGCCTTATCATTACATGATCTAATTTTGTGACTTTGCAAGGATAGAATCGTATGCGCCAACAAATATGTGATGTGATGTGCTACAACCTGAATTAAAAAGTTTGAGCCCCTATTCAATGGGGGAGCGTATACAAATTTCTTTTCGTTAATTTGTTTACGGTCTCTTCGTCAATATTTACTCAGAATATATGACGAAAAGCTGGCCACCTTAGAATTTTTGATGCTCACGTATTTGTGTTATGGCAGACTAAACGGTCATATATCTCAACATCTTATATTTGTATATGTGTGTATATAGAGATACATGAAAGCAACTCTTTCATCACACACTAAAGACTTTTGAACAAGAACATATGAAAAACATATCGACAAAATATATTTTTCATATGTTCCGATATAAACAAAGTGTGTGTTCGGGCACAATTTTTAAACACAATATATTTAAGTGCAAACATGTAATGTTCCTAAACTAACACTAAATGTTTGGGACACATATGTTAATATGTTAGAATATATTATGTTTGGGGCATGAATGTTTCATATAAATAATATGTGTTAATGTAAACATATATAAATTTACAAATTTCGAGTAAACATATATACGTTGTGATATTTTATTCAGAGAGCGACAGAGAGTGAGAGAGAGTATAGAGAAATAGAGATGGAAACCGGGAGGGTTAACGAAGGATATCAACATAACATAGCGAGAGAATCAAAAGAGAGCAATTTCTGTGAAACCGCTTGTATGTTGATTCGGAAAACTGTTTTATGATAAGGCCAAAAATTTGATATGCTTAAGTCTAAATATTATTTAATTTGAATATTAGAATGAGTATTTGGAGTAAAGAGAATATACACTCGGAACCAAAAGAATATACATTTGAAAAAAAAAAAACAACAGCATGTGTTTTCGCCTTGAGAGAAGCTTTTTATGTATGTGTGGACATGTTTAATATTTTGGCATTATGGGCACGATTTTTTTCTTGGGAAATCGGAACGTACGAGGAGTAAGTCAAAATATTCAGGCAAAGGAAATTAAAAAAAAAAAAACGGTGGAAAATATACAAAAATTACAAAGGGATCTTCATAAAAGTAACGAAAGGGCACTATACTCTTTTTTTAGAGTTGGGACAGTAAAATGAAAAAAGGAGCAAATAGTGAAAAATTAAACAGTAAAATTTATAAAAACAAAGTTTAGTTCCTCTTTATTAAGAGAAGAGAGAAGTTGACGGACACCTTCAAATATAAAAGCGGGCATTAAGTTCGAGATTTGCAGCTAAAACAATTGAAAAAGTTTATTTTTTTTTTAAATGAATGAAAGGCAAAACATCATTTTATAGCTATAATGCCAACTTAATACCGGCCTTAAAAGTACAAATTAAATTAAGTACAAAACACGATAAGTTTTAAATGCATTTAAAATGTTAGTAAAAAACTGTTCACGCCTAATTAAATTAATGTATATATTAAAAAAATATTTTTGTATGTTTATACTCGACTCCACGTTCTTCTTTTGTTAGAGTTTTTGAATTCCTTCCAAAAATTCAAACTTTTATTTTTATTTATTTTTGCAATAAAAAATAGTATACTATCCAAAAGCACAGTCCATTTCGTTTATATCATAGCCCACATTTCGAAGTTTCATGATAAAAATTTAATATAGTATAAATATAAATGTGTAAATTAAAAAAAATGGTGTTCGGTCGGAGCAGGGATTGAATCCACGACCCTTTGCATGCAAGGCAGACATGCTAACCACTGCTCCCCGTGGCCAACAAATTTATGTTTCTGTTAAATAATGTTATGTTTGCATCGGCTCGTGGGCGCTGCAAACTATGCTATATAAATGTAACTTATAACGATAATTGTCTACTGGTGACTATAACAGCTACGTAGCCCAATGGATAGTGTGTTGGCTTACAACCGGTATGGTCCTCGGTTCGATTCTCCGTCCAAGCGAAAGGTAAAATTTTAAAAATTTATAAAATTGAATAATTTCTTCAACATTACTTGTATTACAGATAAAGGTGCCAAGAACTAAAAAATTTCGTGGAAGTGAAAATTATGTGAGGGAATGAGCACAATCTTCTTTGGGGGAAATTCTTCCAAGCATATAATATTTTTGGGCTCAAAATGCTTTCACACATATAATATGTTCACATAAAACAAACATATTAAGATAAAGGTGCCAAGAACTAAAAAAGGATGCATAGAAGAAGGATGTTTGTAAAAAATTTCGAAAGGATGATTTACAGAAGTAAGAGAGTCTGCAACATTCTTCTGTAGTTTAGCAAGGTTGATAAGAGAAATGATACAATAATTTGTAATTCCTTTACTATTTTAACATAAACTTGTTGAGGATTATTGAAATTTGATTTTGGGCAAGGTTAATTTTCCCAAATTTCTTATACATATTCACTTGTATTTTATGTGGAAAATGTTGTCCATATTTTAGTCGTTCGTGGTGTAGTTGAGGAACTTGGTCGGCCTTATATTGTCTACTCGTATGGATTGTTGTTGTTGATGTTAAGTTTCGACCGTGAGTGTTTTGAAGTTTATTCCATTTTCAGTTTGGGCGCAAAGGTATAAAAACGGCAAATTTTCTGGCATCGAGTTTACTCATTCGTTTGTTATTTAAATCAATTTTTTATGGTTTGAACCAAAAAAAAAAAAAACGAACGGCACACAAACACATATGCACAACTACCCGTACAGATCAGCATAAAATGGAGTATGTGTATTTGTATGTTTATTTATATCTTAAATTATAAAAGGACCTTTTTGCATAGTGGGACAACCCATGTATGTATGTGCGTGCGAATGTTATCTTCTCGATACTTGTATTAGTGTGTGGTGAATATTCGGATGAAGTATTTTTTTTCCACTCTGTCCAACAGACATCCATAAAATATAGTGTTTTGAATGTATGTAAATGTCCGTGAGACAAATGTCCTTGTGGTATTCGTACCTATGCATGGAATATTTGAAATTGTTTTGGTTTTCTATGAGAGTTTGTGCGTATGTCAATAAGTTAAAGTATAGTTTACAGTGGTTAGTTCTTAATTTTGTGGAAAACAAGTTTTAAATATTTGGATGTTGTCATTGAAGAGTTTGAATTTAAATTATTCAAACGATTACCTGAAAACGTGTTAGCCAGTCAACCCCATATATGTAATAAACCTAAAATAGGTTGAAGAATTTTGAAATAAGGAACTAAACGAGGGTTTTTTTTTGTATTCGTTTGTTGTAGTGTGCATATTAAATATGCGGTTAGGACAATTTCTAAAAATAGAAAAATACCAAGAAACGAAAGAGAGAGAGAGAGAGAGATCTATGATCACATCTGCAAGCAAGGAACATAAGTGAATAGGTTGACATTAGAAGCTTTGGAAGAAGAAATTATTTTTTGGAATAAAAGTTCAGAAGGGACTTAAAAATAATAATTATAATTATGAAAAATATCAGTACAAGGATTGGTTTAATAGAATAATAGAGATATATATGGGATTTTTCTTTGGTTAACGCGTATCCAATACTTGGAGCATTTCAACAGTATCAGAAATACAAATCGTCTCCCAGATATTAACAGGTGATGTGTTTAGTATATAGCCACACTATTTGATGGTAGAATACAACACCATTTATAATCGAGTTGAATTTGAAATGGTAAATGGATACAGCATATGGAATATGTTCCCAACAAAGGGGCAAAAATAATAAAAATTTGAGATAGTTGGTATATCCAAAAATGTTGGGACTGAAAACATTGTCGTAGCTCACTACTCATAAAAATCGCAACCATGTGACAGTTTAGAGTAGTGTAAGACGCTATTTAAGTACAATTTGAGGGAGTTTCTCTAACGTTTTTTGACAGTGGAAGAAAAATTGATCTTCTGGTGTATATGGTGATGTTCTTTGAAGAAGGCAAATGCTGTGTGCATACGACCGTTTTGTGGAATGAACAAAATCTAAAAGATAAAACGGTTCCAGGGCTGCTGATTATGCAGAATTATTGGGCAAAGAAAACAAAAAAACTGCCAAGCTGAAGAAAAAGTTTATCCTTCTCCTGTTTTCACCCCTTCTCATATCTTTTTATTTCACCAATTAAAATTTTGATTAAACTTTAGAATATGTTTAATTAGAAATTTTAATTGATTCCAAAAATTTGATTTAATCAATTAAAAATTAATCACAAATATTAATTAGAGCAATTAATTTTTTATAGACGATGGTGATTGATACACCCTCAAAAAAAAAAAAAAAAAAAACAAGTATATACGGCCGTAAGTTCGGCCAGGCCGAAGCTTATGTACCCTCCACCATGGATTGTGTAGAAACTTCTACTTAAGCCGATGGCAAGGTATCTTAAAACTTCCCAACAACGTAATATATACCACATAGTCCATACGTGGTATATATTAAACAACAAAAGGGCCGATTAAATACGTATATAATTAAGTTTCTATAGAAACAAAATTTTGACAAAATAAAATTTTGACGACATTTTCTATAGAAGTAAAATTTTGACAAAATTTTCTATAGAAATAAAATTTGGAAAAAATTTTCTATATAAATAAAATTTTGTAAAAATTTTCTATATAAATAAAATTTTGTAAAAATTTTCTATAGAAATAAAATTTTGACAAAATTTTCTATAGAAATAAAATTTTGACAAAATTTTCTATAGAAATAAGATTTTGACAAAATTTTCTATAGAAATAACATTTTGACAATGTTTTCTATACAAATAAAATTTTGGTAGATTATTTTTGGCTCGAGTGGCAACCAGATTATGAACCGATATGGACCAATTTTTGTGTGATTGGGGATCGGCTATATATAACTATAGATCGATATGGACCAATTTTGGCATGGTTATTAGCGGCCTTATACTAACACCACGTTGCAAATTTCAACCGGATCGGATGAATTTTGCTCCTCCAAGAGGCTCCGGAGATCAAATCTGGGGAACGGTTTATATGGGGACTATATATAATTATGGACCGATATGGACCAATTCTTGCGTGTATGTTAGTGACCACATTCTAACACCATGTACCAAATTTCAGCCGGATCGGATGAAATCTGCTTCTCTTAGAGCAATCGCAAGCCAAATTTGGGGGTCCGTTTATATGGGGGCTGTACGTAAAAGTGGACCGATATGGACCAATTTTTGCATGGTTGTTAGAGACCATATACTAACACCATGTACCAAATTTCAGCCGGATCGGATGAAATTTGCTTCTCTTAGAGCAATCGCAAGCCAAATTCGGGGGTCCGTTTATATGGGGGCTATATGTAAAAGTGGACCGATATGGCCCATTTTCAATACCATCCGACCTACATCAATAACAACTACTTGTGCCAAGTTTCAAGTCGATAGCTTGTTTCGTTCGGAAGTTAGCGTGATTTCAACAGACGGACGGACGGACATGCTCAGATCGACTCAGAATTTCACCACGACCCAGAATATATATACTTTATGGGGTCTTAGAGCAATATTTCGATGTGTTACAAACGGAATGACAAAGTTAATATACCCCCATCCTATGGTGGAGGGTATAAAAAAGCTTCTGTACCATATACCTCAAACACATTTGCTTCAAGCATATATATTTTCAGGATTGGTTCAAACAAAATATTGTTTGTATTGTTTAAACATATTATGTTTCACCTTAGGGCATACACTGGTAGAAAAAATTTTTAATGAAATTTTCTTTGTGTGGATATATGTTTAAGGTGCCAATTGGTTACTTCCATTATTTTACTTGCAGCATACTCTCTAGGTCTCTCTTTCTAAAGACATATATAGTTATAGGCTATTTATAAATTAATATATGTTTGCATCTAAGCACATGTTAACATATATGTCCCAAACACGTTATGCTAGTTTATGAACATTATATGCTTGCGCTTAAAAATATTGTGTTAAAAAATTTGAGTTCCAAACATATAATTTTACACACAAACATATGAAAAAACGTTTTTTTCGTCCGTGTACCATCATCTCTGTGATTGAAGAAAATCAATTGCATCAATTATACATCAAAAAAGCTTAGTCAAAAGCTATGAAAATGTTCTTTTTGGTTTCAAAAGCAGTGCAAACTTGGTTCAGAAGTAATGAATTTTAAATGGGCTTTCGCATTAGTTCTTCTGATGTGATTCTATTTCAGTATTTTGGATTTCATAAAAAATAAGAGAAAATTGGCACAATTGTTTTTAATTTTTTTTTTTTGACTTTTATCTCTACAAAGAGACGTTTGGAATAATCGCAAATTTCACAATTATATAATCGGCTTATTTTTATTATAACTTAAAGAAAAACAAAGCAAAAGCAATATGTAACTTACGTACATCCTTTAGAACTTAGAATCGTTTGTGTTTATGAGTTTTCCTTCCAATTTTATTATAAACTTTTCATGCTACAAAGATTGCAATATGTATTGCCAATAAAAAAACTTTTAAAATATACAATTTTCGGCAACTTTTAACATTTTTTAATGAACACTAGTTCAAATAGTTTTGGCATTTCAAAAGAACTTTTAATGCAAATATTGACATGGACAAATTAAAATTTCAAATGATTCTTTGCTATCGACCGCAGTTTGTCCAATACTAAGTAAAATTCATAGCAAATGAAACTTTTCCAATAACATGATATTTGAACAGTAAATTATATCTTTTATTTTAGCCATTGTCAATGGGAACTTTTACGAAATTGATCTCAGTGAAAATATTTACAAGAACGTTTTAATCGAATGTTTGTAATAACAGACAGAATACAATTAGAATATAGTCTACTATTGTTCTGTTACTTTGAGAGTGTTACGAAATGATGTTTAATTAAAATCTTTCGTTTTAAAAACTCTTATAGAGGCTGAACATTCTACCAGGGGTCGCATAATAGAAATTCCCAAAAAAGGCAGCAACCATAATTGAAATATGTTTATATTCGACAAATCTAACATTAAATTAGACAAAGTTTGTTTTGTTCTTATCATAGAGAATATCAAATGCTGGGCGGTTTATATGGGGTTCATATCCATTTATGGGCCGTTTATTATTAGGCAGTGGATATTTACCAATTGTCGGTTTATATTTGGATGGCTTCGTTGGTTTAATTTGAATGATTCACTATTTATAGAAATTAAGATGAATAGAATATTGTCATTATGTCAAATATTGTGATAACTTTATATGGTCGACTATATACGAACATATCGATAATTTGTTAAAATGTTTTTGGAGGGTGTATTTTGCACACGCCCTAAAGGTGAGTACTAAGTTCGAGTTTAGGCGCTAAAGTGAAAACTAAATCAGCAAAAATCAGCAAGGCATAAAATTATACATATTTGTTGCAAATTTTATTATAACTTGATGGGGAATAGCCCAAAGGAAATTTTCACAAAGTTTGTATTCCTTAAAATGGATTATTAAAGAAAAGCAATCGTGAAAAAAATTACGATTTTAGCGACTAAACTCGAATTAAATACACACCTTAACGTACAAACTTAGAACAAATGACAATTTCATTTTTTTACATTTATTATGCCTACATCAAAAATACTTTATACACTGTTAAGTCTCACCATAAGGGACATCGAAAATCCACTTTGAAGCAAAAGTGTATATATTCACAATCACTAGTAATTCCTAGCGAACATATGAACCTTCATAATCTACTGTTTTTCTTAGCAAATTCCATGTAAGACTTCATTTGCTTGTGTCTCTTTGTTGGCCTGATAGGCTGATTTTGCCTTATGTTGAATTAGATAACATTGGAAGGAGCATGAATCCTTTTTTGCTAGACCACATACCTATTTGAGTGGTTCATCCTAATATATTGTTTGTGTTTCTTTGCTTAGTCTTTTTAACAATTCGAGTTTGAAGAATACTTTAAAAATTCTTGTTAATTTTTTTAAGGTCAAACTGACTCAAACTTGGATTATTAGTTAATAGGAAAACTCTTGAGATTGTGATTGTTATAGCTTTCACTCAAGCTCAAAGAAATAATTGAATTTTTATTTAATTTTGTAAAACAAAAAAAAAAAATTAACAACGAATATAAAGAGATTTTCAGCTCAAAAAACGAAGATAACAGGTTGGCTGATAAGTCCCCGGTCTGACACATAGATGGCGTCGCTAGTATTAAATGTATATTATTTTTATATAGTACCAACCTTCAAATGATTCGTGTCAAAAGTTGACGTCTGTAAGTCAATTAATTTGTGAGATAGATCGTCTTTTGTGAAGCAACTTTTGTTATTGTGAAAAAAATGGAAAAAAGGAATTTCGTGTTTTGATAAAATACTGTTTTCTGAAGGGGAAAAATACGGTGAAAGCAAAAACTTGGCTTGATAATGAGTTTCCGGACTCTGCCCCAGGTAAATCAACAATAATTTATTGGTATGGAAAATTCAAGCATGGTGAAATGAGCACGGAGGACGGTGAACGCAGTGGACACCCGAAAGACGTGGTTACTGACGAAAACATCAAAAAAATCCACAAAATGATTTTGAATGACCGTAAAATGAAGTTGATCGAGATAGCAGAGGCCTTAAAGATATCAAAGGAACGTGTTGGTCATATCATTCATCAATATTTGGATATGCGGAAGCAAAATAGGTGCCGCGCGAGCTCACATTTGACCAAAAACAACAACGTGTTGATGATTCTGAGCGGTGTTTGCAGCTGTTAATACACCCGAGTTTTTCCGTTGATATGTGACAATGGATGAAACATGGCTCCATCATTACACTTCTGAGTCCAATCGACAGTCGGCTGAGTAGACAGCGACCGGTGAACCGTCTCCGAAGCGTGCAAAGACTCAAAAGTCCGCTGGCAAAGTAATGGTCTCTGTTTCTTGGGATGCGCATGGAATAATTTTTATCGATTATCTTGAGAAGGGAAAAACCATCAACAGTGACAATTATATGGCATTATTGGAGCGTTTGAAGGTCGAAATCGGCAAAACGGCCCCATATGAAGAAGAACAAAGTGTTGTTCCACCAAGACAACGCACCGTGCCACAAGTCATTGAGAACGATGGCAAAAATTCATGAATTGGGCTTCGAATTGCTTCCCCACCCACCGTATTCTCCAGATCTGGCCCCCAGCGACTTTTTCTTGTTCTCAGACCTCAAAAGGATGCTCGCAGGAAAAAAATTGGCTGCAATGAAGAGGTGATCGCCGAAACTGAGGCCTATTTTGAGACAAAACCGAAGGAGTACTAACAAAATGGTATCAAAAAATTGGAAGGTCGTTATAATCGTTGTATCGCTCTTGAAGGGAACTATGTTGTATAATAAAAACGAATTTTGACAAAAAAAAATTGGTTTTCTTTGTTAGACCGGGGACTTATCAGCCAACCTATTACATCTTTAAAACAGCCCACATTTTGATACAGTTCCTTTATCCTCCGAAAGTTTGATAAAAAAAAAACATAATTACTTCAAAAATGTTATTTGTTAATAAAATTTTCCACTTTTTAATATTTTGTATTTTGGAGATTTTTTATTACTTACTTAATATTTGCCAAATTAAAAATCGCAAAATGTTAGTTGAAATTTAAGATATATCGATTGGCATCCATAGTAGCAGTAGATTGTCATATAACCGATACATCAGACCAACTGGAGCTAACCTTACATGTTTTTCCTTTTCGAAATGTCCTTTTGCACAAATGCTTGCCGCCAGAAAATCCTTTCATTTCATTCATTCCATGAACAATGAATAAATGAGGGAGCTTATCCCAAAGTATAACAGATATCAATCAGAGTAGTTCTCTAACATTGGTTAAAGCCAAATGGGCTTTTTCACTTGAGTTCGATATTGATAAGAAAACAGAGAGAAATCAATATCGTTATTGAAACGACTTAAATCAATGTGGACTCCCAAAACAAATATACGACTAAATAAAACATCAATGTTCCTTTTTTTATTTAAGAAGATGCGGCTGTCACTTTGTAGGATACATGGAGGAGACTAGAATATATTTTCGATATGTGGAAGATGTGGGAAATCATATTCAAATCAATATTTTGAAAGAGTTACATTTTCAAAAACAAAGGAGACCAACCTCGTATCGCCTTCTCTTCTTTGCTTCGTTGGTGTGACATGGGTCGTTGTGTATTTCCATGAAAGATTTTGCGACGTGCTTCCCAAAACATGACTAAAATCATGTCAAATAAATTTATTAAATCAATCCAACGATTCAACAGCACTTCCCATCCATTAGGAGACATCAACAAAAACATCCATTTCAAATGAATTCGGAAATAAACGAGCAGCAATATATGAGCATTTTATTTATGAGTGAAATTGAATTTCCGGTAAAGTGACGTGAGATATTTTGCGATGAAATGATGGGGTAGGACAACATACCAGTTCAATTTTATCTATCAGAAGATGCTCGTATCTCAGGCCTTGGATTACTCTGCATATACTGATCATAACGTCCTGGTGTGCTACTCGTTTTGGGTGAGTGGAGGGCGGCACAAGCGCCTATGTCTCTACTAACTTTATGAAATGATTAGGCTCGACCGTTTTGCTGTCGTTATGATGTCTTGTGGCTTGTGTTGCTTTTCGCATTGTTGTTGGTTAAAGAAAAAAGATTAGGTGTATTTGTGTTGTGGCATTTCTTTTCAAATCTTATGACTCATGCTGAGTTTCAACTTTGTATGTTACTCTGACTTTGGATCACTTCAGAACTGTTGCTTGAAATACATAATTCCAATTTTTCTTCAATGGAATCTAACCAAGACACTGAAAATTTCATGCACACACTTTTAGGGATACATATACATTTTTTTGTATCAAATACACATTGGGCATAAAATATAGGCAAATAAATAATACAGACCTAAGTATAAAAAGGAACAATAATTTCTTTGATCAGTAAAACGAGCCTTTCTTGACCGCCTGATATTAATCAAGATAACTGAGTCGATTTACTCGAAATATTTAGAAAACGAAGAATTCATACCTGAATTGCAAGAAGAGTACTCCCTTATCTAGAAAAGGGAATAGAAAAAATTTACAAAATGGCCTCACTAGCCCAAAAATAACAACAACTCAGTCCTTTGCTCAATATGTACTTAAATAATTGTCACAACACATTACATAACAACTACCGCAATATTCTAAATTATAATGTCTTACCTTAACTTTATCGAAGCAATGCATTAACAACTATAATATCGTATTCTTAGCTGTTAACAGAGTTCAGATGCAGCAAAACCTGGATAAGCACTAGTGATTCCTCCGTCATTACTGGTAAACAAAAACATACTGCTTGCAGCATTACCAGGGATTTAAAAATAATAAGTTACCTGTATAGACCAAAAGCCATTCTTTTTGTATTACCTGAACTCAAAATCGTACTGACCTCAGCTTTACCAAAGTTTTAAAACTAATGTATTACCACTCACAATGAATACCGGTTACCAGTACCAAGTCCGACAAACATCATATTTTGAGGTCCGGGTTCGAATACTGCCAAGACCCCCTTATATAAAATAATTTTTTGTTTTTAAACCGTCCACCATAAAGTTGTTATTCCGTGTGTAACACATCGAAATGTTGAAACTTGGTATAAGTAGTTGTTATTGGTGTAGGTAGGATTGTATTGATACCCAGATTTGCCTAACGCAGACCCCTAGAAGACAAATCTCATCCGATCCGGTTGAAATTTGGTAAGTAATGTTAATATATACCAGAGAACGGCTGCGATCTACCGCAACCGACCATTGTATTTGGTAAACACCAATAAACTTCAAACACCAATATCCAATGCAACCGACGATCGTCGGTGTTTGTTAGTATGAGTGTTGGTCTCTCGAAAACACAAATTGGTTACCCATATCTCAGCAGTTTGGTATTCTCTTATTTGGTACTCTCTCAATTCTCTTGAGCTAAAGCCAACTGCTGGTAATTGTTGATGTTGAGTGCAATCACACTCGTTTTTTGTTTGCCGAGCATTGTTACGATGTCGATTGGTTTAAGATTGCAAGACACTGCATACGAACATTGTTATATACTAGTGGTGTTTTTATTCTCGCATTTGTATCAATGTAAAAGATCGAATGGTAATTGGTATCTTACTCACTGCCACGGACATTTTGTGGGTAAGATTGCAATACGAAAAAAAGCCACCGGTTCTCTGGTATATACCATCTAACAACCTTGCAAATATTGGTCGATAATTATAGGATTTCCGGAGCAGAGAATGAAGCCGCCGATCATTTTTCGACGCCGTCGCCGAATATGTCGACTTATCACGACTCAAAGTTAGCCGCCCATTAATCAAAAATATCGATTTAAATTAATTTAATTATTGTCGTATTTTTTGCCAAAATTGTGAACCTTCCACCCACAATCTATCAATTTCAGGCTTCTATAATAGTTTCGCAAAAATTTAGCTCAGAAAAGTTTAACGAAATGTAAATTTGATTGTAAGATTGGTTGTACAACTAATCTCATTATCATTCAAGTTGATTTTGTAATGGATAAATGTCCGTCGCCGAATGGACAAATTTATATTGGCTTAGCCATCAATCCGCCTCCGCTGGAGTCAACAATTTTGTGTCAGCCGCCGCCGACAAAAATGGGTCGGTTTCATTTTCTGTTCCGGAGTTTCCTGGAGGTGCAAATGTCATCCGATCAGGTTGAAATTTGCAACGAGATGTCAATATACAGCCTTAACCACCATGTAAATGTTGATTAATATCGATCCATAAATGTATAAAGCCCCCATATAAACCGATTCCCAGATTTGGCAGGCGGTGCCTCTTGGAGTAAATTTCATCTGATGGGGTTGAAATTTGGTTCGTGGTATACGTATATGCCTTCTAACAACCAGGACGAAATTGGTCCATATGGGTCCATGATTATATAGCCCCCATAAAGGTTAGGTTAAAATGGCAGCCTGATCTATTTTCAGGCTCACTTATACCTGATTCACATTATACTCCAAAAATCCACTTTACCCAGATTTCAAATTTCATTTGCCTCATAAAAAGTAGATTATAAATCTCGAAAATGGGAATTTTGAGTGTAATGTGTAGAGCCTATTAGATTATTCAGTTCATTGTGATATATGTATATAGCCCCAATATAAACCATATATTGTATTTAGAAATACATGTGAAAAATTTCAAACAGTCACAAAAAATCGAAAACAAACCAGATTTTTTGACGTTGAAGACTTGTTGACAAACCATTACAATGAACAGTTGTTTGAAATAATTTAATATTGTCAGAAATTATAACTTCTTGTTTGTACGACGGGTATGTGACATTTACATCCCATTGTGCCTATTTCCCCCGCAATAATGACCCCTTTTTTTCTATTGTGCAAAACAACAAAACTGAAATGGACAAAATCTGCAAGTTTGTATCTTCTTTGGCGGGTATAATCAGTAAGTGTAGCGGCCCACCTCCATTTCTCGGAACCCCAACTCATTGTCAGACTTGACAACGTCACATGGAAATGGTACATTTAAGTGACGTTTCGTTTCCACCCTCCAGTTTGTCAGTGAGACAAGAAATACCAGGAAAATCTTTGTTACAGATCCCTAGCTCTTCAATTCGCCCATCCAAAGAAGGGCTTGTACAATGCTTAAGGGGGAGCTCTAAGTTCGGGAAAGGGATGTATGTCGTAATAATAGCTGTGGCTATTTTGCAAGAAAACAAAGGAAGATGGAAAAAAGCCTTGCTCACAAAATCAGGCACAGGAAAACTTTTTACAACAGTTTTTAGTTGTTGTTGTTTGTGTTATCTATGCTAATTTTGTCGGTGAAATTCATATGAAAATAAAGTGCTTAATTAACATTTTTGTCTATTATATTTATGGAGCAGCATCAGCAGCTCGTGCGAGGGTTTAGCACCCAACAGCGACGAAAAAGTATCTCTCTATCTTCACTTTCCTTTTTGGCAAGGGGTGGCCAAGGGGTTTTTGTTTTGCATTAGTCATGCGATGATGTGAAAAGTTTTTCCTTCCCTCTAAAAGACAATAGAACTTTTTTTGGGATCCCTATACGTTATGCTTAGTAAAGGTTGCGAAAATTAACATTCTCCTGTGAGCCAAAAGGCCTACAATGTTTAAGGACTTTTTAATGCGGCCACACAATGCCATTGCGAAAGCAAATGCGAATCTGGGTAAAGGAATGAGTATGAAGTTCTAGTCACTGAAGATGATTTGTTGGTCCTTTGCTTTGTCAAGCAAAAATAATTTTGCAGAAAATATGCTTTTCCAGGATTAAGAACGGAAATCTGTCAGTGACAAGCATTTGCCAATCAACAGTGACTTACACAGTCCCATGAAGAGAAGCCACCTAGGATATTTGCCAGTTAAACGAATAATGAATAGTTGCCTGGCAACAGTTATGATGGACTCTTTTGTCTCTAATATTTCACTCGAATTTATTCAAAAAGAGATTTTTTAAATAACATCAGTTATTTGCAATGATTTTCGCATAATTACTCATTTTGCATTCCATTCTCTGAATTATTAATAGAATATTCCGTTAAAATTCTTGTGATGTAATTAATGCCATTAAATGAATTTCACGATATTTACACTTTTCTTCATTCATAGATTTCAAATGTCTTTATTGCTTTTATTACATGTAAATGAAGCAAGAGTTGTATACTTTGATCAATTAGAGCTACAAGGAGGTTTGTTTCATTGCAGTAGGAAATACAAACTAGCAAAAATTGTAAATATTAAGACGTTGACCTTTTTTATAATTTTCCATTTATTTGCCTGTCTGTTGAAGTGGCGTAAACTTTCGTTATATTGTACAAAATAGTCCCACATTTTACCAAGCAGTACGTTCTGGATTTCTTTTGGAGTAACAATCCAAGAAACCTCGTCTAGAAAAGATTTTCAATAATAGGAAAAACAAGTGCAGTGTCTTTAACTGGTCTGAAGAAGAAATCATCTATACCCAAAAAAAATCTTCGAAAGTCCCTGGGCCCAATGGCACTAAGACTCTTGTAATAATAGAGAAAATTTTATTGGGCTGGCACTGACATTTTCGTTTCATTCACTATTACCATGTAGATCGAGGGAAAATAAACTAAATGGTACTGCACTATTTCAAATTTATAAAAATCGAGCAATATACTTAAGTAAAGTCTAAATAAGATCGCCTAATTCGTCAAGATCTGGCATTTGAGTAATATTGGTTAATAAATAAGAGTATTATGGCCAAGTTTGGAAAAATCAAACGATACATACATATGGGAGCTATATTTACATCTTGGCCGATTTCTATTCATTTTGACAGGTTTAATTTTTACTATAGAAGATTACATTGTGCCAACTTTAAGTAAGATTGGTGAATAAATAAAGCTATTATGGCCAAATTTGGGATAATCGGGCGATACATATGTATATATGGGAGCTATATCTAAATCTAAAACGTCTTAGATGATTCTTTGTAACATTTTGTAAGTACTATAAGAAATTACATTTAGGCAACTTTGAGAAAGATCGATTAATAAGTAAGTTTTTGTTTTGCCAAATTGGAAAACTTGGAGCTATATGGGCTATATCTAAATCTGAACCGATTTCAATGAATTTTGCACACTTAAGGGGCGGCGAATTAGACTATTTTGTGCCAAACATGATGGGTATTAGTTAGTAAAGAAGCGAAATATGACCCCATTTGCCGAAATCGGGCGATACATATATAAGGGGACTATATCTAAATTGGATCCATTTTTTCCAAATTCAATAGCGCCATGTATCAAAACGCCATGTCGCAAATTTCATCAAAATCGGTTAATAATTGCGACCGAAATCCTGCGAACAACAAATATATGGACAGACGGATAGACGAACGGACGGGCTAGATCGACTTAGGGGGTCTTCGATCAATATTTCTGGTAGGCACATTTTTTGGCAGATCAAAGTTATTATATCCTGTGGTTTAGGGTATAAAAAGAAATTCGCGATACAATTAAGGATAACAGGTTGGCTGATAAGTCCCCGGTCTAACAAAGAAAAACACATTTTTTTTTGTCAAAATTCGTTTTTAATATTAGACATAGTTCCCTTCAAGAGCGATACAACGATTATAACGACCTTCCAATTTTTGATACCATTTTGGTATTACTCCTTCGGTTTTGCCTCAAAATAGGCCTCAGTTTCGGTGATCACCTCTTCATTGCAGCCAAATTTTTTCCCTGCGAGCATCCTTTTGAGGTCTGAGAACAAGAAAAAGTCGCTGGGGGCCAGATATCTGGATAATACGGTGGGTGGGGAAGCAGTTCGAAGCCCAATTCATGAATTTTTGCCACCGTTCTCAATGACTTGTGGCACGGTGCGTTGTCTTGGTGGAACAACACTTTTTTCTTCTTCATATAGGGCCGTTAACGCCATATAATAGTCACTGATGGTTTTTCCCTTCTCAAGATAATCGATAAAAATTATTCCATGCGCATCCCAAAAAACAGAGGCCATTACTTTGCCAGCAGACTTTTGAGTCTTTCCACGCTTCGGAGACCGGTGGTTGCTAAGAAAAACTTGGGTGTATTACGAGTTAACAGCTGCAAACACCGCTCAGAATCATCAACACGTTGTTGTTTTTGGCACCCATTTTGCACAGAGCTTCCGCATATCCAAATATTGATGAATGATATGACCAACACGTTCCTTTGATATCTTTAAGGCCTCTGCTATCTCGATCAACTTAATTTTACGGTCATTTAAAATCATTTTGTGGATTTTTTTGATGTTTTCGTCGGTAACCACCTCTTTCGGGCGTCCACTGCGTTCACCGTCCTCCGTGCTCATTTCACCATGCTTGAATTTTACATACCAATCAATTATTGTTGATTTCCCTGGGGCAGAGTCCGGAAACTCATTATAAAGCCAAGTTTTTGCTTCCACCGTAGTTTTCCCTTCAGAAAACAGTATTTTATCAAAACAAGAAATTCCATTTTTTTTTCACAATAACAAAAGTTGCTTCACAAAAGATGCTCTATCACACAAACTAATTAATTTACAGACGGAATTTTGATACGAATCATTTGAAGGTTGGTACTATATAAAAATAATATGCATTTAATACTAGCGACGCCATCTATGTGACAGACCGGCAACCTGTTACTTTTAAGACACAATTCTCTTTTAAATTTGGGTTTTGTGTACTTGTTTCTAGGCAGCAAATTTTAATTTTTCCCTTTTTCAGCTTTTTTTCCTCATATGCTATCAAAGTCCTTTAAAAACGAGTTAACGACAACTTTATTTTCCAAACTAAGACTTGACTTCCAGTAGAAATTATGGTATGTTTCAAGTAAAAAACGTCTTTAATATAAAGTGTTTGAAAACATGTCCCATATTTGAAAGATTTTTTGCTTTGTAGTCGAGATGCAAAAAGACAGCAAATTTATAGACAGTTTCGTTAAAATGAATTTTTCTGAATTATTAAAGTCAAGTTGACCGTAGCCCAAACTTTTTTTCTTTCATGTTATGATACCAATTTTTAAGTGAAATCACTTAATTATAAGGACAATACGACTTCATTGAAAAGTTTATCGACATTTGGACAAGAAAAAAAACTTAATATTAGAGAAATGCGTCTGCTATGCTAAGCAAAGCTTGCATTCGTATTTTAAAGACATAAAATCTTTGAACTGACGACAACATGTTTCTAAGTGTATAAACGAGTCTTTTTCAAATTTGTCCCTAGGATATTTATACACCATACCTCATAGATGATGTCAATATGACTCTTTTTTCCTATTTTCTATTTAAGTAAATATTTGGCTATATTATTCAATAAGACTAACAATGAATTGTTGTACTGGGACTTATGTGCAAATATGTGCAGGTCAATTAAGTGCAAAACAGAAAAAAAAACAAATATTTAGAAACTGAGAATTACTTTTTGGAACAAAAACCACTACTATTATTTTAAAAATATAAATGCCCGAAGTCATATATATGTTCGATTGAATTTGTAACAAAAGATTGTTTGTTCAAGGTTTTAATGAATAAGTTTTTATTAGAGTAATCTTTGGCATTGGAATAATATGTAATATAATAATGATTTTGATATTGATTTCGTGCCAAAGAAGCGGAGAATTATTCTAAAGATACATTTTGAAACGTAATTTTCTTTTCAATTTAAGTTTAACTATCTTTATATTAGAACACACATTTTAATGTATTTGCTTTTCCCTGTGTATTCTTCATGTAAAGTCATATTAACCTCAAATTAAAATTCCAAATTTAAACTCGGCTTCGACAAATTTTTGAACTAAGGACTATATTTGGGAGCCACCGTGGTGCAATGGTTTGCATGCCCGCCTTGCATACACAAGGTCGTGGGTTCGATTCCTGTTTCTACCGAACACCAAAAAGTTTTTCAGCAGTGGATTATACCACCTCAGTAATGCTGGTGACCTTTCTGAGGGTTTCAAAGCTTCTCTAAGTGGTTTCACTGCAATGTAGGACGCCGTTTGGACTCGGCTATCAAAAGGAGTTCCCTTGTCATTGAGCTTAACATGGAATCGGGCAGCATTCAGTGATAAGAGAGAAGTTCACCTATGTGGTATCACAATGGACTGAATAGTCTAAGTGAGCCTGATACATCGGGCTGCCACCTAACCTAACCTAAGGACTATATTTGTTTCATCATGCTGGGGCATTAAGGACAATTCAAATATATTGCATTGTGGAAAATACATGGCAAATTTAATCATCGGCCTTGTCCATATTTTTCCACAACGATGTATTCACATTCGTAAAAAAAGAAAACTTGAATAATTAAGAACAAGGTTATAGAAATTGTTTCCTTCTGTTGCGGCTCTTATTCATCCAAGTATAATAAATTTCTTACACGTAATTATTATCGCCCGACAAACAAGATTTTCATTTAAATTTATATTACCTGCAGGTGACAACATAATAATTTCAATTGCCCTTGAACTGTGACTGTGTCCTGCTTGCATGCTTGCCTGCCTGTTTCATCTGTCTGTCCTGCAGATGCCAGAGCTGTGAGCTTAAGCAAACTTGCTAGTATCCCCAAAGCAAACATCAAAGCTACAATGATACACCTGTAAATAATTTATAGAAATGTTTATGTCCTCGAAAAAAATGAAAACGAAAGCATTTCCCCAAATATAAATTACGTACGACAATTATGTTGTGATAATCTCAACAACTTCCTCGTCATACGGGTGTTGAGGCTATATGGAGTCTGTATTATTATGTGTCGAAGACCAGTTTCCTTTTTCCTTTTCCTTAAACTGGGCACAACGATGGTGTTTTAAAATGTATCTTAAAAATGGATATCAATGCAATGATGCTCCAACAGAGACCATATTTGGTGATTAATTTTTTTTTTTTTTGTAAATTTACCCGCGACTTCACTTTAAAATCCCGTTTACTTTACCATAGATCTGGCCAAGGTCTTAAATTTGCTTATTTAACTACCATAGGCAGTGGCGACGAAATTTTAGTAGTCTCCCAAGTATGGTTTGGAACAGTGGACTACATAAATATTAACAGTGACTGGTACTCAGTACCCATAATTGTCAACATGTGTTTTGACCGGAATATCCATTTTGGTTAGTAGCTCGATTTCACGGTACTTCTCCTTCTGCAAATAGAGTTACCAAGTGGAGGCTTCCATGCAAAAGTCGTTTGTTTTCGCTTCTCACAATCCAAGCCCAACTAGCCACGCAGTCAACCTAATTAGAAAAGTATGTGGGGTGGTGGTAGTCCTGGGAAATGGATGGAAAAGAAAATCTTGAATTGGGGCCAACTGTAACCAGAGTTTGCCAAGTAAGGTAAATCTTTGTTGTGTATTGAAGGACGCATTCACACATACACACAAGCATACAGAATCTTCATACACGTGTCTCCTTTCGAACACAATTACATGAAAGATCCCAAAAACTCCGGCCATTTTAGATAAAAATGAGTGAAAGCCGACCCAGAGTTCTTACATTTTTGGTTGGTTGGCTGGTTGTTTGGTTAAAAGTGCTTCAACTGCAGGCAATTTCAAGGTAAGAAATCTTCATCAGACCGGATAATTTACTTACCCAGTATGCCGCAAATACAGATGACGATGAATGTTTTTAAAAACGTCAACATTAACAGCAACAACAATGAAGACAACAAAATTGAGGTAGAAATCAACGAAGCCATGGAATAAAGGGGACCCAACCAGAATTTAATAAGAACAACAAGGGCACCACAAACACAATCAGCTCCAAAAAAACACAACACCTCATTAAAGCAACAACATTGTCCATGGGTATTGTTGGCCTAGATAGTAGAAAAGAAAAAAGGCTTTGTTGCGATGTGGCCTTATACACATAGAAAAACATCGTGAACGAAAAAAACAAAACAGTATGAACAAAACAGTTCTTTGTCGAAGAGAAATAAAAAATACAAAGTCTATAAATGGTCGCGAACCTATTCTCTCAACAAAATTTAAAAAAAATGGTCTCTGAAGTGTTTCCTGCTGGCTTTTCAATTAATATATTAGTTTAGGTTACGTAAGGCTGCAGCACGATTATCTGGCTCACTTAGACTATTCAGTCCATTGGTGAACTTCTCTCTTATCACTGAGTGCTGCCCGATTCCATGTTAAGCTCAATGACAAGGGAACTTCCTTTTATAGCCGAGTCCGAACGGCGTTCCACATTGGAGTGAAACCACTTAGAGAAGTTTTGAAACACCCAGAAATGTCACCAGCATTACTGAGGTGGGATAATTCCACCGCTGAAAAACTGTCTTCTGTATGCAAGGCGGGCATGCTAACCATTGCTTGAATGTATTATGCTTCTTCATTTCATTCAAGGCAGGGAGCTATCTGACTTTAAATCTCGGCTCTATAAACATAAAATTAAGATTTTCATTCTCTTTTTGCGATATGTCCAAAAAGGTAATTAGGTACATTTAAATGAAAGAAAAACATGGCTTTTCTTTAATTTAATTCTTACTGTGCAGTAGTTCATTCCTGAGAATGTGGTGAGCATATTGGAATCATTCAATATTGATCGATTATCCGATTTTTACCAAATTTTATCCTGTTAGAGAATAACTTTCGAGTGGGCGGTCTCATTTTATGTTTTAGAGTTGAGTGTATATGAGTTTCGACAGATCAAAATTTAGAGACGATTTCCTTTAAAACATCATCGCGGTTTTGGAGAGCTATCTGTGGAATATCGTACGAAGGTCCATTAAAAATATTATCAATTATCACGCCAAGCTTTGTAAGTCACCAGCAAAATTACAAATTCGTTTAGATATTGTATTCCAGTGAAGTTCGCTTAAGGTGAAAATATGCCTTATATCTCTAGGATCCTTAGGATTCCAATTATTTCCAAAAATCTCATTCGATTCCTCAAAAAGGCCCTTGGCCTCTTTCACACACATTAGATTTCCACTCGTTTATGCCCATAGACAAAACTCATAGATCAGGGACACCATTCCCATTAACAAAAAAAAAGTGTAATGAAACACTTAAGATTCGGCGAAGGTAAGAGCCCATTGTGAGTGAGGTGTGGGGAAAGGACCAGAATGGCGTAACTAAATAGACAGATGGCGGCGGTTTGTGGTGGATACACAATGACAACAGCAAAATTGCACAAGATGACAAAGATGATGATGATAAAGGAGCTGGTGGTTAAAATTAAAGTCATTCAAGTCTATATAAAACATTTTAATTTAATTGCTTTAGTAGCGTCGCTGTCTACCCCGCGGCAAAGGACAGCCCGTGATAAATGGGCCGTTGCCCGTGGAACGGATAGGCATAAACGGCCATCAGATGGTCAAAGAGCTCCATAAATGCTAGGCTATGGCAATGCAGTGTAACTTCAGTTACAACCGCGCTCAAGTGGATGGAGTCCATTCCAATCCATCGGGGAAGCAGAGCGGAAGAGTAAGGAGTGCTATCATTGCATTCCCACCTGGGTAATTTATTTGTTTTTGGTTTTGCAATTCAAATGTCGATGGCAATGTCTGTCGATGTCATTACAGTAAAAAGAAAACAACAATTTTAAAATTTATATACCACAGGAGATGGCTCTTCCACACGACTACTATACGGCCGAATTGAAGACTCCTGTGCTCCGTTGCCTTCAACGAAACGAAGTAATTTCGAAGTGGTGCACAGCAAAACGATGTCAGGGTATCCCACTTCCGCCTTTTCATGCGCCACTTCACACTGAGCGTATGTTCATTTCTATTTGAACACCGGAAATGAAAAACTTAACCGTGAATACCAAATCAAACTTACACACACACACACACCCACATAGTGAAAACACGTTGGGACACACTATCTCACCATGTTTGTTGGACAGGGGTTTTGGGTGGTGAAATATGCTGAAAAAATGAGATGAAAGAACGTCGAAAAACAGAAATAAAACAAACTTTGTTTGTGTGAAAACTTCACACATTTACGATAATAAAATGAAGTAAAATGGAAGGGCAAGAAGAAGTGTTGGACAAATACCAAATCACTGTCAGCTTTTAGTTGCATTCTATACAGGGTGTGAAAGTGGAATCGATTATTAAAGAGAGCTATCGAGTTAAGGCCCTTGACTTTATCCTAATTACATAATGGAATTGGAGATTCTTCTCAGAGTTGAAGAAGCTATAAAATAGTTCAGAAATCTAAAATATACAAAAAAGTTTTACAAAAAGTGCCAAATGTATCCAACAGCCTTCTTTTATGATTTGTTTAAAGAAAACCGCATAGTAAAATGCCACATGAACGCATCCATATACACCCTCAAAAAAATCGCTTCTGTAACATATGCCCCACCGTGGTGCAACGGTTAGCATGCTCGCCTTGCATACACAAGGTTCGATTCCTGCTTCGACCGAACACCAAAAAGTTTTTCAGCGGTGGATTATCCCACCTCAGTAATGCTGGTGACATTTCTGAGGGTTTCAAAGCTTCTCTAAGTAGTTTCACTGGAATGTGGAACGCCGTTCGGACTCGGCTAAAAAAAGGAGGTCCCTTGTCATTGAGCTTAACATGGAATCGGGCAGCACTCAGTGATAAGAGAGAAGTTCACGAATGTGGTATCACAATGGACTGAATAGTCTAAGTAAGCCTGATACATCGGGCTGCCACCTAACCTAACCTAACATATGCCCCAAGCACCTTTTTGCTTCAAGCATATATATTTTCAGGATTGGTCCAAACAAAGTATTGTTTGTATTGTTAAAACATATTATGTTTCACATCAGGCATACACTGGTAGAAAAAAAAATTTAATGAAATTTTCTTTGTGTATATATATTTTTAAGGCGCCAATTGGCTACATATATTATTTTACTTGCAGCATACTCTCTAGGTCTCTCTTTCTAAACACATATATGTTTATAGGCTATTTCTAAATTAATATATGTTTACATCGAATCATATTATATTTAGAAACATTTTATGTCCCAAACATAATATGTTCTAACATATTAACATATATGTCCCAAACATGTTATGCTAGTTTATGAACATTATATGCTTGCACTTAAAAATATTGTGTTAAAAAATTTGAGTGAAAACACTCTTTTTCGTCCGAGTACAATCGAAATTTCCAATTGCTTCAAATGTGGAAGCAAATGTTCTTTTGGAACCATAAATATATATGTGAATATGACTTGTCATGATCCAATTTCTGATTCGCGTATACAATACATAAGTGGACGTCTGGAAGCTGCAATGTCGTCCTGGATTTTTGGTGCCATTTTGACCCATTATCTAAATCTCTAACTGGCTGAAATTAATAATTTTATGTACAATTTAGACACTTAATGGACACATATCCCTCAAATAAACCTATCTCCAGAGAATACACTTGAGCACTTAGAAGTAAAGAGTGTCATGCAATTTATTTTTACTGAAACATACACGGATGAAAAAGACTGTTTTTCATATGTTTGGCTATAAACATTATATGTTTGGAACACAAATTTTTTAAACACAATATTTTTGAGTGCAAGCATATAATGTTCATAAACTAGCATAACATGTTTGGGACATATATGTTAATATGTTAGAACATATTATGTTTGGGACATAAAATGTTTGTAAATATAATATACTTGGATGCAAACATATATTAATTAGAAATAGCCTATAAAGATATATGTGTTTAGTAGCTTGGAGCGCTATTTAACAGGGAGCGATATTTAATTAAGTTGGTGGTTGTTGCTTGTTATTACAAAATTAACATTTTATTTTTCCTTGGGCAATTGATCAGCTACTTCTTTGTTCCTTACAAACTGTGTGGTCCGCTGTTCGAATCCCCGTCCGACAAAAGGTAAAATTAAAATAAAAAAAATCATAAAATTGAATAATTTCTTCTACAATGTTTGTATTACAGAAAAAGGTGCTGAGAACTAAAAAATCTCGTGGAAGTGAGAAAGATGTCGGGGAATATACAATTGGGCAGAAACAAAATTTTGAGCATTCAGGTCGAAAACCTATGTTGTTAGCACCTATATTACCTGTTCATAATTCATTATGATTGTAAATATATAAATAAATAAATAAAATTTTGAGCACAATATTGTTTGGGAGAATTTTTTTTAAGCATATAATATTTTTGGGTGCAAAATGCTTCCAAACATATTATATGGTCACATAATAACATATTGTTTTTTGGAAGACAACATTATTGAATTTGGATGCAAAAATACAAAATGTTTGGAACTTAGACTACCCAAACAAATATTGTTTAGACCAATATGCTTTCAAACATATTATATATTGGTAGAGATCAAACATATAAATGTTTGGGCAATACCCAAAAATGTATATGCTTGAAGCAAAATATGTTTGGGAGTATATGTTACAGAAGCGATTTTTTGTGAGGGTGTAAATTGTCGTAAGAATAAACAGGTAAACGTCACACCGAAAAAAATCCGTAGTTAAACTAACGCTATTTTTAACTTATTTTTATTGGAAAAAATTATTTGTTAGTAGTGAAATTTTATTTTTTTTTTTTGGAAATTTTCCACAGCCAATGAAATTTTCCTTTTGTTAAGTATGTCTCAAACATTTTATGAACTACATGCCCTACACATAAGTTGAATATGAACTAACGCAAAAGAATATTTTCATACGATTCCAAAAAATAGTAAGAATGAACTACGGTGTTTAAATGGTCATGATTTTGCGCCAATGATTTTCTTCTGTACTTGTGTGTCGTAGTAGCAAGTAGGTCTACCCTGAAAAATATTTTGTCCTAACATGAAAGATTATGCAATCTAAATTTTAGAACGCGAAATTTACACAATATTAAGGAAAGCTGTACTAAAATTTTAATTTTAAAATTAAATTTAATTTTAAAATAATGTTTGTAACCTTCGCTTTAACCCTTAAATGCGCACTGTATATTTTCAGATAGAAACAGAAAAAAATTCTTACGACTTAAAATTTTGACCGAATTCTATTAAATCAAGATTGTAGCATTTAAGACATCATAACGTTATTTTTAAATATGCTTTTTTTTAATGTGTATTAGTTTTGAGCAAAGACAATAAACTCTAGGAAGATAGGAAATTGGCTACTGAGGAGATCAAACCGTTTACCGTGTTAGTTTCATACTCGAACCAAACGCGTATACGACAAGTATTGACATAGCATTAAAATGCAAATAAAAAGAAATTAAGTGTACGAAATAAATTTCTTTAAATTGGAAAATGTAATTTTTTTGTTGTTGCCTAAAATGTAACATTGTTTCATCAAGAAAATTAAGTTTTTCGTTTAAAAAATAAAAACGAAAAACAAATAAAAAAAAAAAAATTACAAACATGTATGGAACTAACATGGCAAATGCAACATTTGGTATGACGCAAGCCAATTTCCTATCTTCCTCAAGTTTATTGTCTTTGGTTTTGAGTAATCTGCAGTCAAAATTTAAAATCAAATATTGACAAAATATTCAAAACACAACAAATTTGTAGTTAAATAATATTTACCAGATTTGTTGGTAAAACAAACAGTGTGCTGTAAAAATATCTATATTGTCTATTCTCTACCAAAATCAAATTGTTTATTTGTAAATAAAAACTTAGTTAATGTAGTGTTTAAGATACAGCCACTGTTTAAAAAAAAAAAAACTCACACACATAATCTCTTTTTTTTTAATGTGGTATGCAGATGCTGTGTTTTTCACTATTCTGCATATAATATATTTTTTCTGATGAACCGGTGATATTGTGCTTAAGGGTTAAAAATTGATTCATTAAATTGAGGACACGAATCTTCTAAATTTGCGTCCCTCCTTTAAAGTCGCATTGTCTTTGAATTAATGTAAATTTTCGTTAAAGTTAAGAAAAACATTTTTGATTTAAAGAAATCAACTTTGAATTAACAGATATATTGAATTAAGATAAAAATGCTTAAAATATACAATGATTGATGGCAACAATGATTGGTCTATTTCGCACAATTTTATTCATTGAAAAGTTCAAAAGAGTAGTTTATAGACAAAGTCTTCTACACAAGTAAATTGGAATTTCCTAAAGTCTCATAATGTTCAGATCTTGTCACGATAATGCATTATTCGGTTTTACTATTCAGTCTTAGTTATTGTACAATGAAAATACGAATTTAGAAATTTGATCTCAAACTTATTTTCAGTATTCTTCAGATGACCCTGAAGGGCTTATAAGCTCATGTTGACCGAATTCACCATTATGTTGATTTGTTTGCATATCGTACGATTTTTGTAATTATTGTCATAAAATATTAATTTTAACACACAGATTAGTTGAGACTTATGGTGTTTTCTTTTCTGAAAAAAAAGAGCTTTGCCTTCATTTTGTCTGTACAGAATTCGCATTTTTAAAGTTGCTGGCAACCAACCTCAAAAAAACAAAAAAAAAAAAATGCTATCATTTCATCGGACAGAAAAGAATTCAAAGGAACAACAGGGCAATCGCAGCACTCTGGTTTGTCGGCAGTGCTGAAAATGCCCGCAATAAGCGTGGCACATTTTTCACAACAGGATTCGAATCCTTTTCGCACTTTTGCCTGTTTGTTTTAGAAAAGAACCAAAAAAGTTCATTTTCCGGGCAACATACAAAAAAAGTGCGCATTTTTTTACAAGAAAAGAAAACGCCATTAGATAAAGCTTTTTTATACCAAGTCATACAAAGAATTTCTTTTACTTTAATAAGACAGATGCATAGGCAAAAGTTCAATTTGATTTTCAATATTTTACTCTTAAACATTTTGATAGCCAATACAAATCGGGGGATATTTGAAAATCTTTTACTAAGCATACAAATTAACAGCCCAATGCTGTTATACAACAACAATTATTGAAACTAAGAAAAACATTTTATTCAGCTGAGTAGCTGGCGGCAACTACAAAAACATTTGTCCTTGTTTCCCCCCCCCCCCCCCCACTTAGTCGGCTCTAGTTAATGGCCATATCAAATTGATGGGTATCGAATTATTTTCCATCATAAAAAGCGCAATTTTTGTATGCATTTGGAAAAACGTTATAGTTTTCCGTATACACAGAAAAAAATATCACCAAAATATTTCCAATTAAAAAGTTAATTGAAGTTGAAAATTTTTTCAATTTATAAATTAATTGATACAATTAACTTTTTAATCATGATAGAAAATTAAGTTAATTAAGTCAATGATTGAACATTTTAAAATTTTTAATTAAAAAATTAATTGATACAATTAACTTTTTAATCAAATTCGGAAGACTAATTCAGTTTTTTTTTAATTTAATTTAATGAAAAATGTATTTCAACCAATCATTTGTTAATCCAAATAAAAACTTTAAGCCAATTCAGAAAGTAATTAAAAATAGTTACCTTTTTTAATTAGTAAATTATTTGAGTTTTGCAATCAACATCAATTAAAATTTTAATTGAATCAATTAATAAATTAATTGAAATTTGCTGAAAAAATCAATTAATTTTTTAATCAAGAATTTTTTCTATGCCCAATTAAAACTGTGATTGATACTATCATTTTTGTGATTGAAGACATTTCAATTAAAAAATTAATTGGATCAATTAATTTGGTGATTGAATCAGAAATTTTTTTTTTGTGTGTAGTTGTGAGTGTGTGTTATTATTACTTTTATTCGATTCAGTTCAATAAAGGCATAACGAATTAAGTGAGTGTCCTTGTATACTTTGCTTATGTTTGTATTGGAGGTGTATTTCAATTTACAATCATCAATTTTTTCATGTATTTTGTTCATTGTCCACAATGTAATTTTATCATTCAATCAGAAAATTAAATATTAACTTTTTTGTGGTATTTCATTTTTGTGCTATATATGTGTACTTTTTTTTATTACTTTATTTTTTTTTACATGTCTCAAAGTTATTGAAAGTGGCAATCGATAAGGTTATTTTGTAGTTTGTTTGTTTTTCTTATTTTAAGGCAAATTTAAGGCATGCAATATTTTTGATATACATATCTGAGTTATTGAATTGTGATATTATGCATGGAAAAATGAAATAATCTCACATTCTTTCTAACAATGTTTTATTTATTTTATTTGTTGTCTAAATGCGATTCAATCTCTTTAAGAAAAAATGAATAGCATTAAAAAAAATTAACAATTTATTATTCCTTTATTTAAGTGAAATCGACTTTAAGTACATTTGAACGGAAGCTGTTGGAGAATGGTGGAAAAATCTAACAAGCGGAGAGAAACATATATGAGACCCTCTTCGATCAAAAATTTTTCTCTATCCAAAGTTTTACAATTCACCAATTCTATGTTGTCCCAGCACCTTAACCGCAGTATTTTGCCGAAATTCGTTACTCAAGCACTCTCACGAAGAGATTGTTTTCGTGACTCGAGTGGGGATAAGGTTTCACTTCAACTCGTATTTTCAATATTCTCGAATTAATATTAAAAAAAAATATTAATTTAGTCAATAATAAATAGGTAGTTTTAATTTGATTTTTAAATCCCTCATTTAAAGTCACGACAAACCTTTGAATGTTTGACTTTTGTCTTTCTGAGTTTATTTTTAATATGAACGTTTTTGCCTATGCAAAAACAAAAAACATTACTACATAAAATTTTAAAAATTGTTGACAAATAATACTGCACACAATATTATATGCTGCAAATATTCTAGCAAACGTTATTGGCACTTATCCTGAAATTTCATTACATTTAAGATTTGCTCTCCAACAGTGTGACACCCTGTTTATGAGGTGCCATTAGCAACACCGGTAGAAGCACTTGGAAAAGTTTTATGTCATCATTTAAGAAAGCAGCCTGCATCAGCGTTCATAGTTTACTTGGAAACTGTTTTAGAGTACAAGACGGTATTCGTCATTTTATATTACCTTCCTGATTTTCATACCGATGAACGTGTGAGAGCAAATTCGATCAGAGTATGGTCGAGGGGGGTGGATAAAAAAAATGGCAATTTGTTTTATAGTAGGACCCAACAAAAACATATTTTTAGGGAAACTCCTCTTTCGAACTCGCCAGCTATTGTAAAAAGGTAGGAAATCTTTAGAATATTAAGGCACCCGCATCCCCATAGCCACTCAGGCAAAAAAGCGATGTGGGAAAAGTGGCAGCAAGAAAAGACAAAGGAAGTTACCTAGCTAGAAATGGCAGGCACTCGTTTTTCCATTCATATCAAAAATAGGAACCAGCAAAGAATTATTACCGTTATAGCCGTAAAGGAAATGCATACATAAAAAAAGCTTATACCATGCTCATCCCCCTCCCCAAAGAAGCCACACATACCTACCCACGAAACACTCAGCGTAGGGAGTACGGTAAGAAGGAGGCCATCTTTAAGCGAAAAGTGCACTTATGCAAGAAACTTTATTGCACAGGAAATTAAAAAACAGCACTGCAATGCCTCCATTCACAACCGACCAACCAACTAGCAAACGTTTATGCCAAAAAAAGTGCCCTCTCTCAGAAAATAATGTGGAATTTCGAGGATTTTAAGCTAAAGCGAGTAGGATTTCTTTCAAAATCCTTTTCGTGTTTTTTTTTGGAAGTGCGAAGAGTAATGCATTAGTTTCTCAGGTCGCTGTATATAGAGAAGGCCTTTGTGTGTTTAAGTGCATATAATGGTAGTGCGTGACGTTGAGGTGGAGTACCATAAGGAAATTTCTAGAATATGTACACGCACACACACACACAACTCTAGCTTAAAGAGTATTGGTGTATATATTCATAGCATGATTAAAATGAAACAACAAAAAATGTTGGAGAATAAGACAAAAGAATGCTTCTGTCATGGACAACAGAAAATTGATTTGCCTTTAACAGAAAAGAGTTTGCAAGAAATCTAATTCAATTCAAATCATTTCCTTGCCAAGACAAAAGAAATGGGCCTTAATCGATTTTATATATGATTGGTGTGTATTGGTAAATCCCAGATCTAGTTAGTTATTTCAGAATAATGAATTACACGAGTCCCCTCTAATAATAATGATTTCATGTGAACATTCAAACTGTATTAAAATTAGATAATTTTGTTCAAGTCTTGAAAGACGTCTCCTATATCTCAATAAGTTTTAGTTTTATAGTGAAGTTATGAAAAATCATCGAATTTAAGGACGATGTCAATAGAATTGAAAATTAATTTCCTATATTTTGAGGACAAATTGACCTCAGTTCTGTGAAATTTTATTATATTTAAAGATACCCATTTTTATGTCGATTCTTCTAACTCTAATGAGAAAACCTCTTCATTGAAAAGTTTATCGAATTTCAATCAAGGAGAAAAACTTGGTATCAGAGAAATTGTCGTAAGTAAATGAAATTTTTATACTCACGACAATATTTTAACTTCGTGACAAGAGTTAATATGTAACCAACGAGAACATGTAATCCATACTCAGTACTCATATTACTCTTATAATGCTATTTTTGTACCAATTTTGTTGTGATCATAAATTTGTGAAAAGTATGATTATATGCATATCCCAGCAAAAAAATTTGGAAGTTGTTCTTAAGGCACAGCTTTAAAAGCACTTCCAAAAATTTCCTCCCAAAGATGTTCTTTATTTTAACTGCACAGAAAGTTCATTTGAGTCAATTTTTTATAACTCGTTTCTGTCATATTTTTGATGGGAAATTTAAAATGTTATTGTTTAAAATGGGTTAAAAACAGATTAAAAATTAATAAAATAGTGCAAGTAAAATAGTGCAGTAAAATAAATTTTGCCGAAAAAATGCTAAATCCTTTCTAGAAAAATTGCGAATTTTGAAAATATTTGATGTCAAACGTTCCAGACAAGCGTTATAATGCATTAAAATTCATAACAAATTTTAAAAAATAATTACTCGTCAAAATATCACAAAATTTCTTTATTCACATCCAAATCACTGGATTCGCATCACACCTTAAGAAGTGATGCAAATCCAGTGCAACGGCTGTTGAAATGGTGGACATCCGTCCTAGGTTAGGTTAGGTTATGTGGCAGCCCAATGTATCAGGCTCACTTAGACTATTCAGTCCATTGTGATACCACAGTGGTGAACTTCTCTCTTATCACTGAGTGCTGCCCGATTCCATGTTAAGCTCAATGACAAGGGACCTCCTTTTTATAGCCGAGTCCGAACGGCGTTCCACATTCCAGTGAAACCACTTAGAGAAGCTTTGAAACCCTCAGAAATGTCACCAGCATTACTGAGGTGGGATAATCCACCGCTGAAAAACTTTTTGGTGTTCGGTCGTAGCAGGAATCGAACCCACGACCTTGTGTATGCAAGGCGGGCATGCTAACCATTGCACCACGGTGGCTCCCGACATCCGTCCTATGACAAGCCCATGTTAAAATCATCGCTTCTGCGCCAATTTTGCACCACTTCCAGATCCAAAAAGAACATTTTCACTACTGTTTTGGCGGCGCTTTTTTTTGCTGGGATGCTTTGATCAGTAAAGTTCCAGAAGCTAGATTTACAGATCGTCATATATCGGCAATAGTTTAGATTATGGATTTGTATGAATCCTTTTTGATTGGGTTCTTTTAAGACATCTTAATAATTCTTTTTCATTCGTAGGATAAGGATATGAGTTGTGGAGATGAGTTTATGTGAGGATATACTTCATCTGAATAAAATCCATAATATATTTGTACACACAATTAACAATGGTTTGTTCTCATTTTCCGGTTTTGTATTTTTTTATTGAATCCCTACACAAAGAAGGTATTCATTAATAGTATTAAATAATTCATTATTTCAAAACATTACAATAACAAAAATTTCATTAGTTTTAGAAACAATTCAATGAGACATTTCGTTAATATTAACACTTTCTAGCCCCAAATAATAGAACTGTAGAGATAGGTTAGGTAACATATAGTGACAGCCTAATATTAAAGGCTTACTTCTACCCTCCAGTCAATTATGATGATAGACTGGCCCAAAACAAATCTCTTAAAATGCCTAGAAGTATAAATGAAATCGATGCCGAGGTTCGTTGCACTGTTTGGTGGTAAAGGGCATTGAACAAACTATATTCCGCCGGAATTTCTAATAATGGGTAGTCGTAAATGTCTTACTATTTTGTGTATTGTATCATAACCTATGGTATTGGGTGGGTGACATGCGGATCTTAATTTAACCAAAAGAAAAATTACATTCGGAAAAAATTAAAAAGGTTACAGTTGCTGAAAAACGAGTAAAAATAATGAAGAAGTTTGAAATTGTATTATGTAAGAAGGAGCAAAACCACTCAAGCTTAAATTTATAAATTTTACGAAGATGAAACTTTATCAGTTCTTGCTTCCATTCTAGAAATTTCAATGTGAAAGTTTATAAAAATATGGAAAATATTGATCAATACCATGACATAACCAGCCATAACATAGCCAAGATAGTAATCATTAAACGATGTTGAAGTATGTGAGAAAGGCTATCTACAAAAACAAGTTCGGTGTTTGAGTACCACATTAATTTGCGTTGGAAAAGCTTTTTGTACCTAATTCACAACTTCTATTCTGTACTGAAATAAAATAAAATTGATCCATTTTTCCAGATGGTAGAAGTAGACAAAAATTTGATAAATTCGAGAGTAATGGGCAAATAGATCGAGACGATGATATGAGCTATTCGTGCCAAATGGAACAATCGATTCCAAACTTTACTGTCAACAACTGATGAGATTGAAGCAACCAATCGAAAGACGCCATAACTAATCAACAGGGAAAGCTTAGATTTATATCAGAATATGTTGGACCACACGTTGCAAAGCTTGCATGGGAGGCTTCGAGGAAACTTTCTTCTTGTAGCGTCGGACTCCCATTTATTTTATTCAAATTGGCTTCAAGAGAAGGCTATGAAAACTATTTGTTGGAGTTTTCTCCGGAAACTACAAAACGAATCAGTATTTAAATTCGCAACATCGCAATTAACCCTGGGACCAATTTTTCCAATTACTTCTACTTTATGAAATATTTACATGCAGAGCTATTTCATTAGTAATATTAGTCATTTGTAGATATAACTCCCATATATACCTCACAAGATTTCTACACAACGTTTTTACTATAATTTTTAACCGATCACTTTGAATTTGGGAAACTGTATGTTTTTAAGGAACTTTTCACTATAGCAAAATGCTACCTGAGTATTATATGTTAGGTTCACTTTCACTTAGACTATTCAGTCCATTGTGATAAAGCATTGAATGATTAGTACATATGTAGCACCGAAAAGCTGCTTTCCATAAGATCCAAAATTCGAATATATCCTTTTCTTATAGATGATTCTAATACATACAACCACATTTTAGTCAAAGTCCATATTCTTGATTTAAAGCTAGTGCAGATGCCCAATTAACGTGTGATGCTGTAAGAAGCAAACTATTAAAAACTTCAATTAGAAATGTGGTATCATGATTGACTCCTCGGTGCTTCTAGAGGACAGAACTTGGTAATCATTTTCATATATACCAGTGGGTCAAAAGTCCTATATTCATTAATTTGCAATCTAAAAATCAATCTTGAGCAGCTCCAAACAGACTTTCATGATTGCCCCAAGGAATTCATCTATGCGATCCTTATTGTACATGGAGTACATTATATTCTGTTCGTTTGTACTTTCTGATGTATACATTCTTGTTTCTATTTAAACATCTCTTTCCCCATATAAAAATATTTTTTACAACTTAGTTTAAGTAGTCGTGTAGTCCTCTCATAATAACGCGAAAATGTAGCGGTTGAGGAATTTAAAGATGTGGCTAAAAAAGTAATTGTGGTTTGGCTACATAAATGATGGTCAACGCCATACACCACAGTATCCTACACCAACCGTATGTTGGATCACGTTAACTTCCATACCTTCGGGCAAAGAAAGCGCTTCCTGATATACATATATACACACACACACATGTGAAAAAAATCTGTTCCATGCACCACAAACCAGCGGAAAAATATATACAAGAGGTAGGGCGACGAAAAAATAAAAAAAGATGTTGATAAAGAGATGGGGAAAACTCGCGTCCATGTATAATGAAAAAACTTTGGTGCATGAATTACACAAATTAAAAAATTACAAAGGCAAGACCATTGGTACTAAATACATACGGCTCATACTTATTTCGAGGGTATGAATGAAGGCAGGTAGTGGTGTTGCCATATTCGAGTGGAATTCCGATGAAAAGAAAATGTGATAGGGAAATGTATTTTTAGTCAAATATCTAAGATTTTCAATAATGGGATATTAAATATGGAGTTATGCCATCGCTGAATTTTAGTTAGTATTGTACTGACATTTTAATCTGAGACTAAGCATTCCGGGAAAGTGGGATTTTTAAATTTCTTGGAATCGCTATACGATAGCCTACCATTAAAAATTATTTCAAATGTTTGTTTTCCTATTTCGAATACATAATTCTAAAACGAAGTCAGATATAGTGAAGATATGAGAATTATTTTTATATTTAAAATTGAATTAAATAATACAACATATGCCATTATAAAATATGGGATTTGCATATTTCATAAAAACTACCCCTAAATAGTTATTAAATTATTTAAATTAATAGTTTGATTTACATAAAATTGATTATTTTTTTTTCATTCGTTTTGTTTTGTTATAGTTGGTTTTTCGCCTTTAATCATTGTTGTTTTTTGATTTCAGCTTAAAAACCATGCATTGACTAAACTACAAGTGTAGCTTAAACAACAGAGGAAAAAAATGTTTGTCAAATTTATTTGGCCAAAGCCCTATAGACTGCAAGATGGTTGGATGGACGCACGTTTCGGAATTATCACATTCCTCATCAGTATCCTCTACTTGCAGCAAAACGATCAACCAATTATCAGAACAAATTCAGGCATTTAACTAAACCCAAAAGTAAACCACACTTCCACCTTCCGAAAAAAAGGTTTTACATGATAGCCGCACCCTCAAAAAAAATCGCTTCTTTAACATACGTTCCAAACATATTTTGCAGGAAGCACATATATTATTGGATACTGCCGAAACATTAATATGTTTGTTTTATGTGAACATATCATATGTTTGGAAGCAGTTTGAGCCCAAAAATATTATATGCTTGGAAGAATTTTTCCCAAAGACGATTGTGCTCATTGCCTAACATACTCGTAATTTTCACTTCCTCGAAATATTTTAGTTCTTGGCACCTTTTTCTGTAATACAAATAATGGTGAAGAAATTATTCATTTTATAAATTTTTTAAATTTTACCTTTTGCCTGCACGGAGAATCGAACCGAGGACTATGCAGTTTGTAAGCCAACAAACTACCCACTGGACTACGTAGCTGTTATAGTCACCAGTAGATAATTATCGTTATAAGTTACACTTATATAGTATAGTTTGGAGCGCCCACGAGCCCAAGGAAACATAACATTATTTAACAGAAACATACATTTGTTTGCCACGTGGACTCTCCCGTCAACTCTCCCGGTTTTCATCTCTATTTCTTTCTATATACTCTCTCTGTCGCTTTGAATAAAATATCACAACATATGTATGTTTAGTTGAAATTTGTAAATTTATATATGTTTGCATTGACACATATGATTTTTATGAAACATTCATGCCCCAAACATAATATATTCTAACATATTAACATAGATGTCCCAAACATTTAGTGTTAGTTTAGGAACATTCCTTGTTTGCACTTAAATATATTGTGTTTTAAAATTGTGCCCGAAACACATTTTGTTTATATCGGAACATATGAAAAACATATTTTTCTAAGAGTGCGGCTTATGATGAAATAAGTTCGTACAAACATATCCCTTTTCCTTTGCCACCGTCAAATCATCGATTTGACGGTGGCGGAGCCTAGGCTCCGCTGAAAAAAATACTTTAAGCGGGAGACGCCGTAGTGCATGACTATTTGTACGTGTGGTATCACAATGGACCCAACGGTCTAAGTGATCTTGAAATAACGGGCTGACACAATACCTATCCTTATAAAACCTTGTTGCGATTTTGGAGCAGTTTTATTATGACTTCATCCTCTGCGATGACTGTTGACTGTTCCTTGCATTGAAAAACAAAAAAAAACTCCGACAATTTTGTTTCGTATGACTTGTACCATATTCAGTACAATTTGCTTTATGCTCTTGTATCAATTTCTTAACATATATCAAATGGGTCTAATCAGTGGATATGTTCAGGCTGATTGGACACATTCATATATTTTCGTTCTCAATGTCACTACATGTGATTCCAATTTGGCATCTCTTGTTGTCCTTTTTCATATATAATAAGGGATTTTTATTTAAATTCGTTACGTTTTACATGTAACCATTGGAAATGTATTCCATAACATTAAATCGTCAGCTTATTTCACCACTCACAAAGGTTCTTCTCCTACCATAGATTTCACTTCCGTTATTATTTCATTCATTCGTTCACTTATTAATGTTTATTCTTGGGATTATAATCATATTCATCCGCCAAAAGGTTGTTAGGCGACGACAGAGTGGATGTCGGCCAATGCTGCTCATGTTCTAGCCCATTGCTGAATCTCTGGTTAAAGAGTTGCAAAGTCCTATTACGCAGCAAACGACTGTGAAAAGTAAAGCTTTATCCCCTTTCGTAAGGGGGGCAAAAGAAAAAAAAATCAAACAAAGGCTCTTGGCAATAGGACAAGTTAAGTTACCATTGACAAATTATAAATGCAAAAAACATCCAAGCAATTTGTTAAAATTGTCACTAACAATAATAATTGTAATCGTAAGAGCCGTTTAAATAACGAAACTCTCTGCCCAAGCCATAATCGCAGGCACAAGTAAGACTTCAGAATGTGTGAGACCATGGTGGTATCCCCATCACCCTGTGCTAAGTCTGAAGTTGTTTGGTTTGATCGACACAAAAAAGTAACTTCAAATGTCTGGGTGCCAGAGAGTAAGTGTGAGTGTGAGTTTGTGGTGATGTAGGGTGGTGTGCAAACATACGTCTCCATAGCGTTTGCCTTGTCCTCTGATGGTTAAATTTTTGTATGACGGTGTGTGTGTGTGTGTGCGCTTTCTCTGTAGTTTCATTGGGACACGCGCTGCTTTGTTTTATGAGTTTTTGTGTATTTCTTTAAACGACGACATCAATTGTTCCCCAAAGACACATTCATCTGCGAAATCGCAGTAAATGCCAAAAAATTCTAGCTTTGAACACAGGCACCCACACACGCTCCACACACACACAGTGGTATAGGTTACCACAAACTCTCTCAAACATTCACATATGAATGTTGGTTGGTTTTCCGATTCACAGAAACCAAAAAAAAAAAAACAAGAATAACAGAAACCAAAATGAAACAAACTTTTTCACTTCTCGCAACGAGATGTGAGACTTGGCTGTAACATAATCCATAGACCAGCAGCAGCCAACAGCAAAATGCCAGCAGCTGTGTTGGTGGCAGCGGCAGCATCTAAAGTGTTGCTGCTGTTGCTGATGCTGCTACTGCTGTCACCACCATCGTCATAGTTTTTGTTTATTTTGTTTCTTACCCTTAAGGCTGTGGGTGTTTGTCGCTGTTTCTATTTCGATTGTTGTTGCAGCAACGATTCATTTCACGTTTTAATTTCCTTTTGGAGATGTAGGAATTGTTTTTGACTGTTTTTGCCCCGTCATTAAATTTAAGTCATCTTTTGGGAGCATCGTAGTATGCAATGTGAGGATTGGGAATAAAGCTAGATTTTGCCAAAACCGACGATTAGAGATTTCAGAATGAAACATTTAATAGTACAGGGGAATTGTTGCTGGAGAATTGTATATTTTTTAAGACCAAAATTATGTACTAGAATCAGTTTTCTAAATTTTTCTATTTTCTTATAGAATTAACTAGTAAATTGCAGAATATATTTTTTATTAAAAATATAAAAATTGTTTACAAAAAAAATGGCATCTCTAACAACCAATGTGGGTGGTGGTTTCTTAACATGGCATCCAAGCTGAATGTGGAATCAGGTCGATAGGTCCCGTATATTCGAGCAAAGATTGCACAGGGCACATGTGCCCTTTTGTTTGTTCTTGGTGCCGGTTGATTTCCACTCGCCTGCCACACATGCAGCAATAAATGGAAGATGGATGTTCTGTTTGTCGTGGGTGTACGTGAAGGAAAAACCAGCTTAAAACTTTCGACGAAACTTTTTAATCACCTCAAATGCCGCAAGGTTTTAATAAGAAGCTATTGAGGACAAAGAAGAAGAATTACTAGTTTTCATCCTGCTATGCCCTTCGCCATGTTGTATGTGAGAAGAAATCACAATTGAAATGCCTGAAACGCATGTGGGGAGTGAATCTCTGTCGGAGTGAAATATGTTGCCATAGATCTATGCAGTGCTTTGCTCAGAGGCTTTACTCAAACCACATGTTTGACGGTGCTGAAGAGAAGGGGTTTATTTAATAAGCACATATGATTCATATGAAACTTAGCCATAAGATTTTCCACACCATGATATGGGAAAGAAACAATGGAAAACGATGTTCGAAGAAAGATTAGATAGATAACATCTCCATTTCACCATGGGGAGTGTAGACACATGAAATATAGCAAACCGATTTAAATTTAGTTAAAAAAATATATCTTCTTACACTGCGATAAGAGACTGATGTTTAATGTTTAGTCTTCAATATTCTCTGTAATTAGCTTATTTATACAAACGCCATTTATCCTGTTCCGAAACATACAAATTAAACATAAAATGTCAACAACATTTATATCAGAGGACTTTGGACAAAACTACACATGTATGTGTTACTTTCAAGGAGAGCGAAATGCATGCGTGTTTAAAGGGCTTGTTTATTAGCTGTATGTTGTATTTTCATTTAAGAAAAGTTAAAATTCCATATTATGATTTTTTATGCCCTGTCTTTTGAAATTCTCCTAAAAATGTAAACCCTTTTATATCCTTACCCTCTACTAAGGTGCAGGAAGTTTTAAAACATGCAGAAATATCACCAGCATTACTGAGAAATGTCACCAGCATTGCATTAATACACCGATGAAAAAATTTTCGACCCTTTGTATGCAAGGCGGGCATGTTAGCCGTTGCACCATGGTGGCCCTACAGGGTACAGGTAAGTTTGTTCATACCGACCTATATCTAAATCTGAACCGATTTCGATGATATTTTGCAGATTTGTTTGACACCACAACCACATAAAGTTAACCTGTACAGAATTATATCAAATAACTTAATGTAAAGGTGAAAAGTTTATTTCTTTTAATTTTTTCTTTATTTTATAAGTCAATCACATCTGAAATATTGTAATACAATAACGCTTGAAGAATTACTACCAAATCAATGCAGCGGACGCTTAAAACTATGTTTTCTGCCATATGACAAGCTTCTGATCCAATTTTAGAACCTAAAAAGAGAATTTTCATTGGTGTTTTGGTTACGTTTTTTTCACTGGATAGGAATAGAATAAATTGAATTTAATTAGGCTTGAAATATAGCATAATTTCTACTCTTAAATGTATCCTTACTTGTATTCTCCGCTTCTTTGGCTCGGCATCAATACGAAATTTTTTAATGTAAAGACAAAATCTTTGGAACCGGGCATGCTTTTCTTTCAGTGCAGTTTGCACCAGAAATTATCCGAAAAGTGAAGGCCCTATTTGATCCAAATCCACGCCGCAGTAGTAACCAACTTACTTCTGATCTACACATATCGCGAGATCGGATGCAAAATATATTAAAAATGAACTTGGGTATCATTGTTTATTGAGGTTCGAAAATTAACTTTTGTTGAGAAAAGAAGAAAAGCAAGGAACCCCATTAATGATTATGGTTTTTAAGATAAAATAGCGCTTTCTGCTGTGTGCAGACAATTAATAGAAATCTCAGAAATGTTAGATGGGATAACACCACCGCATAAAGTTAACCTGTACAGAATTATATCAAATAACTTAATGTAAAGGTGAAAAGTTTATTTCTTTTAATTTTTTCCTTATTTTATAAGTCAATCACATCTGAAATATTGTAATACAATAACGCTTGAAGAATTACTACCAAATCAATGCAGCGGACGCTCAAAACTATGTTTTCTGCCATATGACAAGCTTCTGATCCAATTTTAGAACCTAAAAAGAGAATTTTCATTGGTGTTTTTTTCACTGGATAGGAATAGAATAAATTGAATTTAATTAGGCTTATTAATTTAATGGAAATGTAAATGTGATTTAATTAAAACAATTACTTAAAACCTATTAGGTGCGGGATTTATAGCATTTATATGTCCTTTTTTCTTTTTTTGAATGAATATGTCCAACAATTCAATGCAATCACTATTTGCATGAAAAACAAATCAGTCTTAAAATGCCTACAAGAAGAATTAAGAACACATTCTTGTTGTTGTAGGCATTTTAAGTCTGATTTGTCATTCATGAAAATTGTGATTGTATTGAATTGCTCGATATATTCATTATTCAAAATTGAAATTGAAGTTTTAATGTTTTGCAAATTCCATATTGACTATAAACATGCTAATTCAAAATGGATTTAAGATATCGATATATTTTCCATGCTTCCATGCTATGCATTGGGGAGAGAGAAAGAGAGAGAGTAATCGACTGCTTCTAGGCCCGTCTTTCCCACAGGGCACTCTAGGCACGTGCCCAGGGACCCGCGATAAAAAAGGGCCCCCTAACTCCTGCCAAATTGGTGAATTGTATTATGAAGATGTTAATGAGAAAGAGTTAGAAATGGAATGTTTGCATTTAACAGAATACTTGAAAATTGTGGACAGTGAAAATGAGGGAAGGTTAGGTTAGGTTAGGTGGCAGCCCGATGTATCAGGCTCACTTAGATTATTCAGTCCAATGTGATACCACATTGGTGAACTTCTCTCTTATCACTGAGTGCTGCCCGATTCTATGTTGAGCTCAATGACAAGGGACCTCCTTTTTATAGCCGAGTCCGAACGGCGTTCCACATTACAGTGAAACCACTTAGAGAAGCGTTGTAACCCTCAGAAATGTCACCAGCATTACTGAGGTGGGATAATCCACCGCTGAAAAACTTTTTGGTGTTCGGTTGAAGCATGAATCGAACCCACGACCTTGTGTATGCAAGGCGGGCATGCTAACCCTTGCACCACGGTGGCTCCCTACATTTCCGACGACACATTTCCAAATGTAGAAAGCGCAATGAGAATCTTTTTAAGCATGAAAGTTCCTTCTCCAAACTAAAAAGAATTAAAAATGAATTGAGAAGTACAATCTTTCAAGAGAGGTTAAGATTAGGGAGATCGCTAATGTCCATAGAATCCCAGCGAAAAAGCGTCACCAAAAAAGTAGTGAAAATGGGCTTTTTGAATCCGTAAGTGATGAAAGATTGGCACAGAAGCGATGAATTTACTATGGGCTTGTCGTAGGATGGACATTTGCTTCACTTCTTAATTCAGTGCTTGCATGTATTTTTCCAAAAAAAAAAAAAAAAAAAAAAAAAACATTTTTTTATGATTTTAATGCATTCTAACCTTTGTTCGAAACATTTGACCTCAAATATTTCCAAGAATTTGCAATTTTTATACAACGGAATTAGCATTTTTTTGACAAAATTTAAATAATTTGTGCCATTTTATTAGTCCTTAATATGTTTTTAACGTATTTGAAACAAAAAAAGTTCAAAAATATGAAAAAACTATTTAAAAAAATTGAATTAAAAGAACTTCCTGAGTAGTTAAAATAAAGAACATCTTTGGAGGACATTTTTTGGAAGTGTTTTTAAAGTTGTGCCCTTCGAAGTACTTTTGTACTGGGATGTGATGTGCTAAAAAGCATAGAATTTGAAAAAGTGATTAACGATTTTGCCTTATCACAATGGACTGTATAGTCTAAGCGGGCTGCCACTGTAACCTAAGCAAACGATTTTGCCTGTCTCAAATCTGGAAGGGTTCCTCTTCAAACGACATATATTAGGGGGCAACCCTGATGCCAGTCCCCCTAACGCCAACTTCTGATGTCCATGAGAAAAGATGATTGAGTCGTAAAAAGTTGTAAAAGTAGTAAGTCGTTTAAAGGTGCCCTTCTCTGTCGCGTATTCTAATAGATTTTGTTTTATCGTTACAGTTGCCGGTTTAAAGTGTCATCAACCATCGATCGATTATTATTTAAAATTTTTAATTCTACCTTTGCTCCTAATTCTTCGTATTTTTTACAAAAGAATTAATAAACTGACATTTTTTGAATTTTAATATAAATGAATTCTTACATAGATTTTTAAACACTAATCTGCGAATTCTAAGGGAGTTACGTTTGTGGCAAATATTACATATATCTATTCGCTTAAAGCGAGTAGCAATAATAACCTTTTTTATCTTTTTTTGTTTATTATAACAAAGTAATGTTCTGTCAAAGTCATACACCCTCAAAAAAAATCGCTTCTTTAACATATGTTCCAAACATATTTTGCAGGAAGCACATATATTATTGCATACTGCCGAAACATTAATATGTTTGTTTTATGTGAACATATTATATGTTTGGAAGCATTTTGAGCCAAAAATATTATATGCTTGGAAGAATTTTTCCCAAACACGATTGTGCTCATTCCCTAACATACTCGTAATTTTCACTTCCACGAAATTTTTTAGTTATTGGCACCTTTCTCTGTAATACAAATAATGTTGAAGAAATTATTCACTTTTATAAATTTTTTAAATTTTACCTTTCGCCTGCACGGAGAATCGAACCGAGGACCATACAGTTTGTAAGCCAACACACTATCCACTGGGCTACGTAGCTGTTATAGTCACCAGTAGATAATTATCGTTTTAAGTTACATTTATATAGCATAGTTTGCAGCGCCCACGAGCCCATGCAAACATAACATTATTTAACAGAAACATACATTTGTTTGCCACGTGGAGCAGTGGTTAGCATGTCTGCCTTGCATGCAAAGGGTCGTGGGTTCAATCCCTGCTCCGACCGAACATTTTTTTGTTTTTTTTTTTTTTAATTTACACATTTATATTTATACTATATTAATTTTTTTTAAATGAAACTTCGAAATGTGTGTTATTAAAGATTTATAGTCAGTAACAGTGCTTGATATAAACGAAATTGACTGATTTTTGGATAAAATATTATTTTTTATTGCAAAAATAACTATCTTGTAAAAAAACTGTTTTTGTACAAAACTTTAAAATTTGGAAGGAATTCAAAAACTAACAAAAGAAGAACGTGGAGTCGAGTATAAACATACATACATAATTTTATAATATAAACATAAATTTATTTAGGAGTGAACAGTTTTTTACTAGCATTTAACACCATCGCTCTAAAATTCCTTTTATTTTTCTTTAATAATTCATTTTAAAGAAAATAAACTTTTTAAATTGTTTTAGCTGTAAAACTCGAACTTAATGCCCGCTTTTATATTTGTTGGTGTCCGTCAACTCCTCGTGGACTACTTTTTAATAAAGAGGAACTAAAGTTTGTTTTTTTACATTTTACTGTGTAATTTTTCACTATTTCCTCCTTATTTCATTTTACTGTCCCAACTCTAAAAAGAGTATAGTGCCCTTTCGTTATTTTTATGAAGACCCCTGATTTCTTTTAACGAACCAAGAAAAAAATTGTGCCCATAATGCCAAAAAGATAAACAAAACACATGTACACACATACATAAAATGCTGCTCTCAAGGCGAAAACATAAGCTGTTTGTTTTTCAAATGTCTATTCTCTTGGTTCAGAATGTATATTCTCTTTATTCAAATTAAATAATATTTAGACTTAAGCATATCAAATTTTTGGCCTTATCATAAAACAGTTTTCCGAAACAACTTACAAGCGGTTTCACAGAAATTGTTCTCTTTTGACTCTTTTGCTGTGTTATATTGATATCTTTCGTCAACTCTCCCGGTTTCCATCTCTATTTCTCTCTATACTCTCTCTGTCGCTTTGAATAAAATATCACAACATATGTATTTTTAGTCGAAATTTGTAAATTTATATATGTTTGTATTCACACATATGATTTTTATGAAACATTGATGCCCCAAACATAATATATTCTAACATATTAACATAGATGTCCCAAACATTTAGTGTTAGTTTAGGAACATTACATGTTCGCACTTAAATATATTGTGGTTTAAAATCGTGCCCGAAACACATTTTGTTTATATCGGAACATATGAAAAACATATTTTTCTAACAGTGTAGGGGCTCCATTATACTAATATGCCCAGGGCCTCTAAAAGGTTAAAGACGGCCGTGATTGCTTCTGATTAGAAGATTTCAATCACCATGTATAGAATTCTTGCTTAAATATCCATTTGCTTTCCACTTGCTTTTCAAAGTTAATTGATAGTAGGCTTTAGTTAATAAATCTATTAATGTAATTGCTTTACTTTATTCATATTTATTTTCTGGGTTAAAGCTACTCGGATAGTGTAAGGCAAGATTTTCTATGATTACTTAATTAATTCAATGTCGATATCGACTTAATTGATAAATGTAATATTTTTTTTGTCAAGCAGAATATCTTTCATGCGCTACAAACAGCCACACATATTTAATTATTTTTGCCATTATGGAAAGGACAAACAACGTCTCGTTTCACTTCATGTGGCCTACTAATCTGGTTTTTGCATGAATGCTTTATCACAAAAAAAATCAGCTTCCGCATTTTCAATGTCAACACTTCCTGGATTATGCTAATTTGATTTAAACTTAGAGAATATTTCAATTTAATTGATTGGGGAATGGGGAAGGAATTTGGTTGGGTTAACTGTGTCAACATTACCTTTTCGGCAGCCTGTCAAATGACTGATAATCTTTAAACATTTCCTAATTCAGGGCATTGCTCATCACTTTGGTCAAGTTCTTTGAGTTTTTTTTTTTATTTAGTTTCGGTTTAACAAAATGCCCCAGAAACTGTCATCGCAAATGTGAAGAATGCCTAAACTAAATATTGAACTTTTTCTGTTTCTTGTTCGTGTTTATTTTCATTCTTTTTTGTTTCTCCTAGGGGACCAGTGGCTAACCCAAAGTCTTCCCCGTCATTGAAAATCTAATAAATCACCTCCATTCGGGGAAAAAGTCCACCTCTTGGGTAAATATTTACTATTTTAGCAAGGAATTCGGTAGCTTGTGCCACTGTTTTACAATGGGTTCCATATTCATGCATTTCAATATGGTCATGTCCAACAATAAAATATGAATGAATCACCGAATGTCTAATATCAACACCGCCATCAAATTTCAATTATCCTAAAATTTCTCTGAATTAATCATTTAATCGATTACATCTGCAAGGCGTGTTGATATGAATATCTTGCGTTTAATGAGTTTAAAATATTGCCTTATACACACTGAAAAATATATTGTCGTGAAGTCAAAGATCATGTCTTTAAAATACGAATGCAAATTGTGCTTAGCATAGAAGACGCATTTCTCTAATATAAAGTTTTTTTCCTTGTCCAAAAGTCGATAAACTTTTCAATGAAGTCGTATTGTCCTTATACGAGTAATTAAGTGATTTGACTTAAAAATGGGTATCCTAACATCAAAGAAAAAATGTTTGGGCTAAGTTCAACATGACTTTAATATTTCAGAAAAATTCTTTAAATTTAATGAAATTGTCTTTAAATTTGTTGTCTTTTTGGATCTTGACTACAAAGCAAAAAATCGTTCAATTATAGGCCATATTTTTCATCACTTCATTTTAAAGACGTTTTTTACTTGAAACATAGCATAATTTCTACTGGAATTCGAGTCTTAATTTGGAAAATAAAGTTGTCGTTAACTCGTTTTTAAAGGACTTATATATAGCATATGAAGAAAAAAAGTTGAGAAAGCGAAAAATTAAAATTTGCTTCCTAGAAGCAAGTACACAAAACCCAAATTTAAAAGAGAATTGTGTCTTAAATGTATCCTTACTTGTATTCTCCGCTTCTTTGGCTCGGCATCAATAACAAATTTTTAATGTAAAGACAAAATCTTTGGAACCGGGCATGATTTTCTTTCAGTGCAGTGTGCACCAGAAATTATCCGAAAAGTGAAGGCCCTATTTGATCCAAATCCACGCCGCAGTAGTAACAAACTTACTTCTGATCTACACATATCGCGAGATCGGCTGCAAAATATATTAAAAATTAACTTGGGGTTGGGAGCCACCGTGGTGCAATGGTTAGCATGCCCGCCTTGCATACACAAGGTCGTGGGTTCGATTCCTGCTTCGACCGAACACCAAAATGTTTTTTCAGCGGTGGATTATCCCACCTCAGTAATGCTGGTGACATTTCTGAGGGTTTCAAAGCTTCTCTAAGTGGTTTCACTGCAATGTGGAACGCCGTTCGGACTCGGCTATAAAAAGGAGGTCCCTTGTCAATGAGTTTAACATGGAATCGGGCAGCACTCAGTGATAAGAGAGAAGTTCACCAATGTGGTATCACAATGGACTGAATAGTCTAAGTGAGCCTGATACATCGGGCTGCCACCTAACCTAACCTAAATTGGGTTTCATTGTTTATTGAAGGTCGAAAATTAACGTTTGTTGAGAAAATAAGAAAGGCAAGGAACTCCATTAATGATTATGGTTTTAAAGATAAAATAGCGATTTCTGCTGTGTGAAGACAAGTAATAGAACTGGTCATTGGCTTGAGATGTCTACTAAGCTATGAAAATCTCAGAAATGTTAGATCGGATAACACCACCGCAGAACAACTTTTTACTTTTCGAGCGATATTGACATTAAATCCAGGAACTTTCACGGCCATGCAGATCCAAAGAGTTTGTCCTTACATTAATGATTTTGGTATTGATTATGAGCCAAAGAAGTGGAGAACTGAATTAAAGATACGTTTTGGACACAATTCTCTTTTAAATTTGACTTTTGCGTACTTCATTTTAGGAAACAAATTCTAACCTATTATTCTTTCTATCTATTCTTTTTAGCTTTTTCTTCATGTGGTATTAAAGTCCTTTAAAAATGTGTTAACGACAACTTAAAATCGATTTCAAGTAGAAACTATGCTATGTCTTTAAAATAAAGTTTTGAAGAACATGTTCAAATTTTGAACGAATTTTTGGTCAAGATGCAAAGGTCAACAAATTTAAAAACTATTTTATTAATTTTAGAGAATTCTTCTGAATTATTGAAGTCAAGTTGACCTTAGATAAGCCAAATGTTCTCTCATGTAAAGCTTCCCATTTTTAAGTCAAATCACCTAAGGACAAAACGACTTTATTGAAAAGTTAATCGACTTATGAACAAAGAAAGAGGCTTTATACCAGAGAAACGTATTCGTATTTTAAGGACATGAAATCTTTGGCCTCACGACAATATTTTTTTCACTGTTTGTATGCAACCATTGTACCACGATGGCTCTATTGGTGTATTATAATGTGAGTTTTAGAGTTTTTGGGCGTTACTGTCAAAGGCACAATTTTATAATATCTTGAGTAGGGACATAAAGATTCGCTCCTAAACAAACACCTAAAATGTTATTGTGTTTAGTTCGATTTTCTCTTATAAGTATTTAATAGAACTCATTGGTTATAATAATGCATCATTGGAATAAACTATTTTTTCAATACTAATAATAATAATAATACTATTTTTGGAAAGCCAAATTAAATGTCATACAATAATAAATTAAATTTCTGTATTTGACCAAATTTCTAATATTTGTAACTAGTAATGATATTTCTTTACATAAATATGGGATATGAAGACATGGCTATGACACAGTTATCTACAATATCAAATGTAAAAGGCTAAACTTCTGACATTGCCCTGCTTTAAGAAATCACAAACACTGATAGTTTGACATCAACAATATAATATCGATTGCCTTCATTTCATCTACTGTGAGCACCGTATGCTTTACACATTTTACAAACCTTGAGGAGATAGACTTGAGCCAGTATACCAACTACATAAGGGAGAAGATATCAAAATCTTCATGTAATGTTTACAATAGCTTTTTAACAAATTTCCTAAAATGTTTTGATTTTTCTTTATATCATGTGGTCGTTATATTGGGAAAGGGAAAACTTTGCCCTTTGCCATCAGATGCCTTATATGGCACTATTATACACATGCATCGAAAAGTTTAGAGTGTATTGACACATATACAAAGTGAGCGAAAAAAGTTTACGCCGACCCAATGTTTAGAAAAGCCATTGCAGTCATATGTTATGTGGCAGTCCGATGTATCAGGTTCACTTCGTCTATTCAGTCCATTGTGATACCACATTGGTGAACTTCTCTCTTATCACTGAGTGCTGCCCCATTTGATGTTAAGCTCAATGGCAAGGGACCTCCTTTTTATAGCCGAGTCCGAACGGCATTCCACAATACAGTGAATCCACTTAGAGAAGCTTTGAAACACTCAGAAATGTCACCAGCATCAGGGTAATCCACTGCTGAAAAACTTTTTGGTGTTTGGTCGAAGCAGGAATCGAACCCACGACTTTGTGTATGCAAGGCGGGCATGCTAACCACTGCACCACGGTGGCTCCCGCAGTCATATCAGTATATACACCCTCGAAAATATTTTCAGGAATGGTCCCAACAAAATATTGTTTGTATTGTTCAAACATATTATGTTTCACCTTTGGGCATACACTGGTAGAAAAAAATTTTAATGAAATTTTCTTGGCGTGGATATATTTTTAAGGCGCCAATTGATTGCTTCCATTATTTTACTTACAGCATACTCTCTGTTTCTAAACACTTATATGTTTATAGGCTATTAATATATGTTTGCATCTAAACATTTTATGTCCCAAACATAATATGTTCTAACATATTAACATATATGTCCCAAACATGTTATGCTAGTTTATGAACATTATATGCTTGCACTTGAAAATATTGTGTTAAAAAATTTGAGTTCCAAACATATAATTTTTACATCCAAACATATGAAAAGCAGTCTTTCTCGTCCGTGTATGGATAAAAAAATTAAAAATTTAAATTTTTATAAAAATGTTTAAATTTATAAGTTCATGATAAAAATAAATATTTTTTTTCGAAATATTTTACGAACACCAAATAGAAATAACTGTAAACAAATATATTTAAAATTAGCACTTTTGGTAAAAAACAATTTTTGTAGGTTGTATTTGCACCTGTTACACATTATAAAAATCCAGTATTGCCGTTGAGAATTTCTAAAAAGTGGCATACTTCTTGATATAGAAAAAGTAACAATTAAATTAATTTATATTTGTGTTTCCTATGTATAAATTCTTTATATCTTTTTATGCCCTCCACCATAAGTTGGGGGTATATTAACTCTGTCATCGAAATATTGATCTAAGACCCCATAAAGTATATATATTCTGGGTCGTGGTGAAATTCTGAGTCGATCTGAGCGTGTCCGTCCGTCCGTCTGTTGAAATCACGCTAACTTCCGAACGAAACAAGCTATCGACTTGAAACTTGGCACAAGTAGTTGTTATTGATGTAGGTCGGATGATATTGCAAATGGGCCATATCGGTCCACTTTTATGTATAGCCCCCATATAAACGGACCCCCAAATTTAGTATTCATCCGATACGGCTGAAATTTGGTAAATGGTGTTAGTATATGGTTTTTAACAACTGTGCAAAAATTGGTCCACATCGGTTAATAATTATATATAGCCCCCATATAAACCGATCCCCCGATTTGGCTTGCGGAGCTTTTAGAGGAGCAAATTTCATCCGATCCGGCTAAAATTTGGTACATGGTGTTTGTATATGGTCTCTAACAACTATGCAAAAATTGATTCACATCGGTGCATAATTATATATAGCCCCCATATAAACCGATCCCCAGATTTGACCTCCGGAACCCTTGGAAGAGCAAAATTCATCCGATTCGGTTGAAATTTGGTACGTGATGTTAGTATATGGTATCCAACAACCATGCAGGAATTGGTTCATATCAGTCAATAATTATATAGCCCCATATAGCCTTCAGATAAATCGATCCCCAATCACACAAAAATTGGTCCATATAAAGTTCATAATTGTATATAGCCCCCATAAGCGACCCCCATATTCCAATTCTGGCTCCCTACGTACCGTGCACAAGTCCATATCGATTCGTAATTATCTGTAGACTTACTTACACATACCTTTTTTGTGTAGTATATACCACGTATGGACTAACTCACAATTTAGAAAACTATTTAAGATACCACAACCCAAGTAATTCGATTGTGGATGACAGTCTATCGTAGAAGTTTCTACGCAATCCATGGTGGAGGGTACATAAGATTCGGCCTGGCCGAACTTACGGCCATTTATACTTGTTTTCAATTTAGATCGTTACAAACCTAACAATTTTTATTTTATCCCCAATATATGGAAAACCACTCCTTGATGTAATATTGAGGAGATTAACTCGGTTTACCTAATATAGAAAAATTTTTTTTGTATAAGTGTCCCCTGAAAAAGTGAGGAAATTTGTTCACAAATAAAATATTTCAATAGTATTTGGGATCAAAATACAAAAAAATATTACAGTCTAAATGATGGTAAATAAAAAGTGTCACAGTATGACAAAAGAGTGGCACAAAAGTATCAGCGCTTGAAAAAGGCAAAAATGCCACTAAAGTGGCACAACGGCTACACTAGACGTATGTGTAGTAAATAAGGTTTTGTAAATGAAGGGACAAATCATAGTGTCCGTAAACTTTTTTGGTTCACTGTACATACACACAAATACAAATGCTTATAGCTCATATCAAACTAAAACACAAATGATGGTTGACTGCTTGCCCGCATACGTATCCACTTAGGGGAACTATACCATCACCATATACATGTACATATGTCCGTGTGTGTATGTGTGAGTGTTAATATGAACACAATCAATAACATCTTTTAACATTTATGGAAGCACATGATAAGGATTATTATCTGTCTTTATTTCAGTACGTTTGTCTAGTTAAAGTTCTTTACTTTGCACTCTGCGGCAACACATGATACTGACTACATAGTCCTCATCTCGTTAGCTATCCATATTCGAGTTAACATCCCCCTACCAAAACGGATATTGTACACTGGTATGCTGGCTGGCTAGGTTTTTGTGTGTGTGAGTTCATGGGGCGGTTCGGTGTTATATGTATTTGCCTGTATGTGTTGGAGTAGATGAAGTTGAGCAATGTTTGAAATTTGTAACTAAAAACCAAAACAAACAAGGATTCTTCTCACTTCGTCTGTTTGTTCGCAAGTGTGTGTGTGTGTGTGTGTGTAGCCGTATGTGAAATTGTTGAAAGTTTCTCATTTTTGTTTCTTGAATTTTAGGACAAAAAATCTATTTTCATTGCTTGTAGTGGATCGATACGTGTCTATGAGTGTGAATTTCTCATATTGCTTTCAATGGATGAACTATGGGATATGATACTTAGCTCTGACAAGCGATTTGGTCGCATATGTGAAATGTTCACAAACAAGAATCTATTCCTCAGATACGTAAATTTATTGGCAATTAGAGGATGCCACATAAAGTTTGAAAATTGTAACTATGGTCACATACAGACTTTCGTTTTCGTTTTTTTAATTTGTCAACTGTAAGGGGCCAACTGCTTCAAATCTTTTGTACATATAAATAAATATCCATATTGAGTCTTCGTATATTTCGGAAACATGAATACACTGAAAAAAAGCATACTCGGTTCCAAAGATTTTGTCTTTACTTTAAAAAATTTGGTATTGATTCCGAGCCAAAGAAGCGGAGAATACAAGTAAGGATACTTTTAAGACACAATTCTCTTTTAAATTTAGGTTTGGTGTACTTGCTTCTAGGAAGCAAATTTTAATTGTTCGCTTTCTCAGCTTTTTTTCTTCATATGCTATCAAAGTCCTTTAAAAACGAGTTAACGGCAACTTTATTTTCCAAATTAGGACTCGACTTCCAGTAGAAATTATGCTATGTTTGAAGTAAAAAACTTCTTTAAAATAAAGTTTTGAAAAACATGTCCTATATTTGAACGATTTTTTGCTTTGTAGTCAAGATGCAAAAAGACAACAAATTTAAAGACAATTTCATTAAATTTAAAGAATTTTTCTGAATTATTAAAGTCAAGTTGACTTTAGCCTATACATTTTTTCTTTCATGTTAAAATACCCTTTTTTAAGTAAAATCACTTAATTATAAGGACAATACGACTTCATTGAAAAGCTTATCGACTTTTGGACAAGGAAAATAACTTTATTTTAGAGGAATGCGTCTTCTATGCTAAGCAAAATTCGTATTTTAAAGACATGAAATCTTTGACCTCACGACAATATTTTTCTCAGTGTACGTATGTGTTGCTTCAATGTAGAGCTTCAATACGGTTCTACATAGAACTCGATTTTCGGGCGGAAACGTGACAAAGTAGATAGAAATATCATTGCAATACAGAAAATGTTTTGTGAATTGGAAACTCGGGTACCCAAAGATCCAAAACCAATTTTTGCTACTATCCGAAAATGGAAAAATTTCCATAATCCGGTTTTTGTAACTTAAACCAGTTAATCGGGTGACGGATTCGGACACTCTACTTGGTTCCCTTCATATGTTGTGTTATATTATGTTATCTTTCCGCATGGAACTCTGTATGTGGAAATAGTTTATATCTTCAAATAATCTCGAATTTTCTTGGCTTCAAAGATTTTGACCATAACTTAAGCATTTTAGTATTGATTCTGTACAGTAAAGGACCCAATGAATCCTATTTCACAAATATATGACATTTCACTGCAAATTAGCCTTATGTCAAAGACAAACCTCTTTAATGGAGGGAATCGAAGGTGAGTGTCCTATATTTAATGAAAAAAGTTTTTAAAACAAGCTTTCTTTTAATTCAATTTTTTTTTTATTTTTAATAGCTTAAAAATAAGGTTGTTTAACCTTCAATATTAAATCAATATTTTTAGTGCACATTTGCAAAACATTTTGAATTATTATCGATATAATTTTGTTAGAAAAAATATGATCATTGAATTTTGTTTTTGAAAATTTTTCATTTTAAATATCAGCCCATATTGATTCTGACACAGCCGTAAGTTCGCCAAACCCAAGAAAAGCGGAAAAACAATACCTGCCGCCCGCATAACCACAAGCAAAAAAATAATTTTAGACAAACAAAGTTCGTTTCTCATTTGCTTTTCGCTGTAAGGAAGTGTATTTGGAAGATAAGTATATACTTTTTGTGATAAACGTTTATTCTTTTCCAGGATGAAAAAACAATTTCATAAGGACAAACTCAAAAACAAAAAAAACGTTGTTTTCTTGCTAATTGCATTTCCCTTCACATCTTTCTCACATCCACAAGTTCTTAACAGTTTTTCCTAAAATTATACGATTTTAAAAATTTTTATAATTTTACCTTTCGCCTGGACGGAGAATCGAACCGCGGACCATGCACTTTGTAAGCCAACACACTAACCACTAAGCTATGTACCTGTTATGGTCATCAATGGATAAATATCCATATAAGTTATATTTATATAGCATAGCTTGCGGCGCCCACGAACCGAATAAAGTTTATTTAACAGAAACAAACATTTAGTTTGGCACCGTGGAGCAGTGGTTGCATGCCAAGGGTCGTGGGTTCGATCCCTGCTTCGACCAAAGTTTTTTTTTTACATATATTCCTGATATGTTCGGAAGATTCCGAAAAAATGTTCAACATTACATTGTAGTATATTAAATTTTGAACTGTAAAATGTGTCTTATTAAAGACCTAAAGTCAGAAAAGAACAGTGTTTGATATAAACGAAATGGACTGTGTTGTTATTTCAAAAATAACTTCTTTTATTGAAAAAATAAAAATTTTGTAACAAACGAATTTTTTTGGTGATAAAAGTTTAAAATTTTCGAATCAATTCAAAAAAACTCTAACAAAAGAAAAACGTTTTTGGTACACGTTTTCCAAACGTTTTTCTCTTTGCGTGCATGTGCAAGAGATGGGAAAATCACATTTTAGATATTGCGAAGTGCTTGCACTTTCAAATTAGCTGACTGACATTTAATGTGAGTTTGAAATAAGAAGCCAAAATCGTGTTATTACCAATATCATAATTTTATCGTTATACACTTTGGAGAAAAATTCTGATTGTTATTTTGTAAATGTGTATATAAGATAAAAAAAGTCAGTAGACATACAATTCTATGAAATTGTCGGTTCCATAAGCGAATTTTTAATAAGGCAATTAAAAGAAACGGTAACAGTTTTGTAAAATACAAACTATTTGCGTTAGTAAATATTGTTAGGGACAACGTTTAAATATCAAGATCAAATAGTTTTTCTTTATTTACTAAGACGTTGGAAAGATATTATATACTCAGGAACGATTATTTCATGTGCCTTTTATCTTAATTTGAACTAAGCTTCACTTCCTCTTAACAATTATCAACACCCATTATTTTATTATGCGAAATTATTCTTAATTACATCCACAAAATTTAAGTTCTTCACAAATAATAATTGGATTTTTTTTATTTTCATACCTTGCTAATGTCAAACCATTTAGCGGAATTATAATTTTAACTTTCAAAAAATACTTAAATTTTTTCCAGTAACCATCATCACCACTCTGTAATTTGCTATGTAATTTCCAATTTAATTTCTCGTATCCTTCTACATTGCCTTCCGCACTAAACTACAAGTGAGCTGGTGGGAGGTCATGGAAAAAGTAAGAAAGTAACAAATGTTGCTACCGTTAATTAAGTTAAAAGTTAGCAAAAAATCTTGGGTGGTTCTCGCCTATAATTTCTCTATAATAAGCCACAAGTTTTCAATTCTTTGTGGAGTTTTCTGAAGTACTATTACGTGGTCGTTTATGCAAAAATTAACTGGAGGTAGTTAAATAAGGCAGGATAATTTGGATTTGAATATAATCGCTTAAGAGAAGGTGTAACTATTGCAGAGTGAGAGAGAACGTATTTTAAATATAAGGCTGTAGTCGTCCAATGCTAAATCCGATGTAGCCCCTCTTCGACTTTCTTTTCGTTTGGGAATTTGTTTTCGTTAATAAATTTATATAGTATCCCAGCAAAAAAATTTGGAAGTTCTTCCAAAGGCACAACTTTAAAAGCACTTCCAGAAGATGCACTCTCAATGATGTTCTTTATTTTAACTACCCAGGAAGTTCTTTTAATTCAATTTTTTATAACTTGGCTTTTTCATAGTTTTTTGTTTCAAATAGGTTAAAAACAGAGTAAGAATTCATAAAATGGTTAATTTTGCAACACTTCCGGATTCAAGAAGAACATTTTCATTACTTTTTTGGCGACACTTTTTTTGCTGGGATGTTAAAAATTTATAAAATGTACATTTAATATAATAATTTATTATATTTTTAAATTTTTAATAAATATAGTGGTAAGTAAATAAAATAAATAAAATGTAGATATTAAAGACATAAATTTTAACTAAACAATTTTCAGTGTGAATAGTATAGCACATCAGTTTTGTGGTCTAAATTATTTCGAGGACATTTAAATTCAAGTAAAATAATGTTTACGAACTGGCTATTAAGACTTGGGTCCTCAAAAATATATCATGTTTACACGATATAAACAATAATTTGTTGGAACAAATTCCAAAAATATATACCCCCAAAGAAAAACGAACGAAATTTTAGACAAAGGAACTTCCCGAATTTATGACAAGCGTTGCGACTATAATTTCAAATCTTTGGTTTTGCGTTTAAAGAAAAATTTTTAGCGTCCGAAGAAAATGTTTGATTGTCTACAAATTCGTTCCTCTGAAAAGAAAACTCTTCTTTCAGTGTATGATTGAATCAGTTTTATTTAAGGGTACGGATAAAGGCCTGCATGATCGCCTCCAAATTTCAGATTGATCCAAATTATACTTTAAAGCGTATCAGGCCAATGCTCCCATATGAAAATGTTAATGTATCCTCGATCCTAAGGTGGAGAATAAAAAACAACTTTTCGCAAAGATGTATGACTTCAACGTCTCTTGAATTTCAGGATGATCAAACATATACTTTAAAGAATATCAGACCAATATTTCCATGTGACAGAGTTAATGTATCCTCCATGCTAAGATGGAGAGTATAAAAGGAAACTTATTCGCAAAGGTGTAAAAACGCTTTTTATTTTTGTGTTGAGAATAGAGTTTGCATTCATATGTTTGTATTCTTTTCCTTCAGATAATGTATTTTTCTATGAAAATTTTAAGAGCTTTTTCCAATGGTAATTTTTTCTCCAGCCTCTTTGATGTGTATTGCAATTTTAGAGGCTGAACAACTCTTTAGAAAAGTTTTCCTCAACGTCGGAAGTGGCCTGACTGAGACCACCTCATAACAGTTAACCAAATCACTTTGCCTGGAACTCACGCCGTTAAACAGACAAACACTCTGTGAGTTTCACAACCAGTCATGAGGACTATTTCAAATGGCCAACATTGTTGTTTGTTGCACCATTTCTTCTATAGCTTCAATTGTTGCACTCTCTCTCTCTCTCTATATTCCGTATGTTTTGCCACTGTTGCACCCAAAGACAATAAATTCTAGGAAGATAGGAAATTGGCTACTGAGGAGATCAAACCATTTACCGTGTTAGTTTCATACTCGAACCAAACGCGTATACGACAAGTATTGACATAGCATTAAAATGAAAATAAAAATAAATTAAGTGCACGAAATAAATTTCCATAAAGTGGAAAATGTAATTTTTTTGTTGTAGCCTAAAATTTAACATTGTTTCATTGAGAAAATTAAGTTTTTCATTTAAAAAATATAAACGAAAAACAAATAAAAAAATTACAAACATGTATGGAACTAACATGGTAAATGCAACATTTGGTATGACGCAAGCCAATTTCCTATCTTCCTCAAGTTTATTGTCTTTGGTTGCACCATTCTTCCAGCACAATGGGCCCCCGACATACTGCACTCTCCCGTATACACTCACATGAGTTCTGCTTAAAACCACAACATACACATAACATGTTGCAAGTTGGCTAGTACTATGCCAGACTGGATGAATGGCGGTCTAGTTGGGATCTCTCATTGAATTTTTCTGCCTGGTCTAACAGCAACCTTAGAGGCATACAAATGAGAAGCATGCGGTGGCGGTGGTGTTAGTGGGCTGAATGCACTAAAAGTTCACAATCGCTACCATGCATAAGGACTTGTAGCAAAACCACACAATATGCTCAACCGGAAATTGTGTGTGGTGGCTGAGTTGAGTTTTGCTGCTACACTTTCCACTCCAAAAGCAGTTATTGCTATTACAATTAAGGTTACCGCTGACTTTGCCGCTACCGTTTCGATAGTCCAGCGTAATCTATGATAAATTCAAAAGGCCTTCAGGCTGTAACATTCAAATGTAGAAAGCATCGCTTCCCCATAACATCTGGTGGATGTTGGAAGAAACAAAAAAAAAACTGCCGCCTTCACAAGCAGACGTAAATGAAGGAACAGCATGACCGACAATCACATTTGTATGCTCGCAATAACGGCGATGCAACGAAACAATGTGCCGTTGTGTCTGACTGTCCTTTGATGTGTGTTCCCTTGGAATACATCGGATTATGTTGATAGAATGAAGGATTGGATTGGGTGAGAGGAGCTATCACTGTAGATTGAAGACAGAATAAAATGATTGGGATAAGATAAGCATGGCGGTCTTAATTGTTTAGTCAGCCTGAACTTGGATTTGAAACTGTAGGACTTGGTCGACAGATTATTCAAAGATTTCAAAACGAAAAAAAAATCAGTATGGGCGAAAACTGATGCTAGGTTAAGATACAGACAAAATAACAAAAAGTCGGTGTATATTGGGCTATACTGAAATAGACTTAGACGTTTTCACCATCACGACCAACTTTAATTATTTAGAATCAAATGCTTAATCTAACCATGATTAACTCAATGGCAACTCTAACACCACGTATTCTAGTAAATACAAGCATTGAAAAATGTCCTCCTTTTCAAAGTAAAGTTGCCAAAAAAATGTATGCAACACTGTGCAATGCTATTCAAAAAGACCCAGCATATATCTGTGTGAGAGCATGCCTCTGGGCTAAGCCGTATGTACTCATTCATACCCACACACAAACACATACATTGGCATGTTGCTAAGCTCTAAATTGGAAATCGTTTTCACAATGTGAAAGTAGTAAAAGTTGCTTTTTTTGGTTGGCTCTGCTACAGATTTGTGGTTAAAAATTGAATATTGTTAAGCCGGTACTGGTTTTACCGTTTGCCATTGCTGACTGTGCCTTGTCGGTAGGTCGGTTCGGTGATGCTGGAACATTAGCCTTTGCAAATGCAACAAATTGTTGCATGAACTTGTGGAATTGCCACAGACGATCTGAAGTGTATGAGGATATTCTGAAGTGGAGGATACGGTCTAATTGTCATTGCCAAATTTAATGGCAGAAACATTGTCTGCCTACGGATACATCAGTGCCACAAGGGGTTCCTTGCTGTAGCTCGTTATGGCCTGGCGAACAGACGTTTAACTTAATGTCACCGAGGCTGCGGAAAAATTGCAATGCAATAATTTATTCATTCATACATGTTGCACAAGGACTCTGGGATAGATAGAGGTAGATAGAGATAAAAGTTTCCAATGGCCATTTCCTTTGCAAGCAGCCACTATCTGAATCACACTCACGTGTGGGTGAAAGGCATACAGTCATGGCATATTATTCATGACATTTTGCCAGAGAATATAATTTTGTGCAATTATTTATGAAAGACAAATTTTAAATAAAGTAAACCTTAGGTCGTAGAGTTATTTTGAAAGGACTATGTTTTTCCAAGGTGTATTAAATTTAAATAAGGAAAAAAATGTTTTTAAAATTAAAATTACATCAATAATTGCAAAACGTAATGCTCATAGTTTTAAAACAATTCTGCCAGAAACAAGTGCCTTCAAAAATAAAGTAAAAATGTTCATCAATTTAGTTTAACCATTTTATTTTCAGTTAAAGTTAAATTTCGTTGTAAAATAATAAAATTTACTTATTTCAGAAAAAATATAAATAAATCAACCAATTATCAGAATAAATTCGGGAAATTCACTAAACAGTCTACACCGAAAGAATTTTCTTCGTAAAAAGAACGAAAAATTTCGTTAAAAGTACGAAATTTGTCATTGTTTTACAACCAAAGAAACTTTTCATTAAAAGTACGAAATATTTCGTACTTTTTACGAAGAAAAGTTCTTCCAAAATTTTCGTAGTTTGTAAGAAAAAAATTCGTACTTTTTATGAAGAATGTTCGTACTTTTTATGAAAAATCTTCGTACTTTTTATGAAACAATTTCGTTCTTTTTATGAAAATGTTTCGTACTTTTTATGAAAAATTTTCGTAGTTTTTATGAAAAATGTTCGTACTTTTTATGAAAAACTTTCGTACTTTTTTCTGAAAAATGTTCGAACTTTTAGAAAAAAAATTTATAGTCGAAAGTGCATTTGGTTGTAGTTGCAAGTGTGAAAAATGACATCACTACTTTACATCTTAAGTTTTTGAATAATTTTTAGTTTTATTGCTTCACTTTTATTCATAGCGCGCTATCACCCAAATGAGAAATAGCATAGACTTGCATAAAAAAATAGAATAAAGGAATACACTCAAGCACATTATAAAAGATAATTTAATGCCGCGAACGGAAATTTTACAACTTCAATGAAACTTCTTCGTTATTTCAAAGAAAATGTTTCGTACTTTTTATGAAGAAATTTTAACGCAGAATGTTTCGTAAAATATTCATAAAAACTTCTTCACAAAATTCATGAAATATGAAGAAAGTTTCGTTAAAAGTACGAACTTTTTACGAAGAAAAGTTAATGTAGAATATTTCGTAGAAGTTTCGTATATTCGTAAAATGTTCTTCGTAAAATTTAAGAAAATGAATGAAAATTTCGTTATTTTAATGAAGAATTCAGGAAGCATAGTTAATGAAGAATTCTTCGTAAAATTAACGAAGAGAATTCTTTCGGTGTATAGGGCTTTGCTCAAATAAATTTGACAAGCATACTTTTCCTCTGTTGGTTAAGCTACACTTGTTGTTTAGACAATGCAGGGGACATAGTAATGCAACATTTGTTACAAATATGCATTAGATTAATTTAAAAAATCATATAAAACTCACAAAAACATTTACGCAGTTTTATACCTCCGTTCTCTCGTGTAAATAAAAATTAGAATGATATAAATAATCGGAGAAGCGATAACAACTCTAGTTTTATAATCTGCTTATAGTAAAGCTGGAGTTTATAATACTCATAACGTTTTGAGCGCTATTTGTGTTGTTTAAAGCAATTTGAAAAATTCATCTCGGCCAAAAACTGGAATTAAATCGTGAAAATTTTCGTGCAATAATTTTCGCATATTTTGAGGTGGACAATGCACACAACAACTGTATATCGATGAACATAAAACTGCGTCAAGGTCATATGTTTATCGAAGCTATGGTGTATTCAACAGTGGTCATAGTCCACTCCAAGACGAAGGTCGTGAAGGCCATCTGATATTGGAAGATCGTTAGGTGACTTATCGTAAGATTAGGACAACCTTAGGCATTTGACTGTCCAAGAAAATCATTCGCTTTGGAACCCACACAATATGCCAATCGATAAAAAAAGACCGTATCGGTGTTTCAAGATGAGCCAAATCCAACAAAAGTTGCTTGCGCACGAAGCACTTCCAAGCAAATGATCACCTGTTTTTTTCGGAAAAACTGAACATGTCGCAATCGTACCACTATAACAACGCAGAGCAGTAAATTCTGAGTGGAACGCAACCATGTGTTAGCCATATGTCTTTCATGAAATCAAGAAAACCAACCGCCGAAGAAGGATCACTCTTCACCGCAACCATGCGATCTCTCATACTACATCCGCTTAAACAACTCTATTTTTGAGCACTCGATTTGATGGTTCATGTGCCGCATATTCCGGACTAGAGAATGAAGCCGACTCATTTTTGTTGGCGGCGGCTTGATGGCTAAGCCTATATAAATTTATCTATTCGGCGACGGACAATTATCAATTAAGAAAAAAATGGATAATGAGATTAGTTGTGCAACCGATCTTACAATCAAATTTACTTTTCATTAAAATTTTCTGAGCTAATTTGTTCAAAATTACTACAGCATCTTGGTATTGAGTTATTGTAGATGAAAGATTCCAAATTTTGGCAAAAATACAACAATTATTAATAAATTTTTATGATTTAAATCAATATTGTTGATTAAAAGTCGAGGTGAGTCGACATATTGGGCAGCGGCGTCGCCTAGCAAAAAGTGGCCGGCGGAACCGAATGACGTTTTTCGACACCTGAAGAAACGGTTGATGTCTTCAGATTGCATGTCAGGACTTTGGCACCGAATGAAGTTTTTCGACACGTGAAGAAGCGGTTGATGCCTTCAGATTGCATGTTTTGGAGATGGCTCAATCAGAGTGGCAAAATTTTATAAATCTTAATGGGGAATATTGTAATATAGTAATGGGGAATTTTTAACTACCATTTTTCGGATTTTCCACTACCATTTACGAAATGCTTCCCTCTAGAAAAGCAAAGAAAACGTCTTAGGCGCCAGATCATTAACATTTTAACCACATTGAAGTTCATTCTTACTTTTATTGAGAAGTGTACGAAAAACTTCTTCTAATTTATTGAGCATTGAACTTATCTGTATGTCAATAAAATTCTACTTGCAATTAGTTCATTAGTTTTGTGGCATACTTTGATTAAAGAAAAATACAAACTTTTAAATATAAACTAAAACAAAATAAATTGTTGGCATAAGTTAATTTCAGCATCTGTTTTACAACTGACTTTTTTACTGTGTACCATTTACTTACATTTGTAACAAGATTTGGTTTAAAAATTTCTTCTCAAATCTGCTATGTATCAGCCACATTGGTTGTTAGTTAACATTGTACTGGTATGAGCTTGAAATAAATTTTTCTATATTATGATACGCCCATTCAACATGAACACTTATTTTATATCTATGCGATATGCATAAAAATATTCTTTTTCTATTTTTGCATACACACCATCAAGCTTATAAAATACATGGTTTCCTCTGTGTGAAGAGCCCATCATCAATTTATATTCACAATTTGCATTGCATTGTCTTTAAAAGGATACTCATCTTGATTTAGCATTTGCCACTCAATCGAATTAACATTTATCCCCCTTTAATCTTTGAATCAATTAAACACTCATCAAAAACTATTCAAGTGAACATAAAACTGCTGCATCTGTAGTTGCATGTATATGAAGGAGCACATCCTACGATAGTCAGTTGACGTTGTTAAATCTCCTGGAGAAGAGGATGATAGGGGGAGGGGCTTTGCATTTTTGCCTACACTTTTGCATCGTTCAAGTATATACGTGCATACTAATAAATGTACCTTTTATGAGTTTTCTCGACTTCCACTATACCGGTTGCACTTACTCCACCACATTCCGCAAGCCATCATCAGTTCTTGTTCAAAATTTTTGCAAAATATATTTATGTTCTATTAGTTAGTGGAATATCTACGAAGGACGTAGAGTGGCTTCTGAAGAGGAAGGAGTAAATATGTTCTTTTCTGAAGTGTCCGTCTATGAATAAAATATTATGTTCAAACATAAAACTTAAGTCACTTGGAATATGATAATTCTCTGGGGACAAATACGGTACACATATACTCAGTGCGGCGAAAGACCATAGAGGGAAAAGCAATATGGTATATTTTAAAGAAAAATGAGGTTTTAAATTTCTGAGTTCTTCAGATTTAGAGTTAACAATCCAGGCGAATGATAATGGATGAACTCTCTATCTCTCTAGTATCATCTAAAGATGGACTGAATGTTCAGATGGACCTTGAACATGGACGAAATCTGTGCATTTGATGTCATGTGTGCGTGTGCAGAGGTCATACAATACACTTCTGTTGATTGCTTTACAATTAATTTTTGTTAGTTTTTATCCCACCACCATAGAATGGTGATGGGGGTATAATAAGTTTGTCATTCCGTTTGTAGCACATCGAAAGTATATATATAAAGTATATATATTCTTGATCAGGGAGAAATTCTAAGACGATATAAGCATGTCCGTCTGTCTGTCTATTGTAATCACGCTACAGTCTTCAATAAAGGAGCTATCGTCCTAAAATTTGACACAGAATCGTCTTTTGTCTTCAGACAGGCCAAGTTCGAAGATGGTCTATATCGGTCCAGTTTTTGATATAGCTCCCATATAAACCGATCCCTCGATTTGGGGTCTTGGGCTTATAGAAACCGTAGTTTTTATCCAATTTTCTTGAAATTGGAAATCTAGAGGTATTCTCGAACCATAAAGAGGTGTGCCGAAAATGGTGGGTACCGGTCCATGTTTTGATATAGCCCCCATATAAACCGATCTCGCAATTTTACTTTTTGGTCTTCTAGAATTGGTAGTTTTTATCCAATTTGCTTAATATTTGAAATCTAGAGGTATTCTAGGGTCATAAAGAGGTGCACAGAAAAGGGTGAGTATCGGTGATCTGCTGAATTCGAAAAAAATTTAAATTTTGTATATCGAACAGATTTTGAGATATCCTGGTATTTCGAGTTAGAAATGTCCGATTATACTGTTGTTGATACTTAAATGAAAGATATTAAGATGACGAATAATTGTCTATAATTGGATCTGATATTTCATGGTGGTGGGTATTTAAGATTCGGCACGGCTGAACTTACTACTGTATATACTTGTTAAATATATATTTTATAAAATGCTTAATTATTGTATAAATGTTGAAATAAAAGATATTTTGAAACAAATTATATTCTACACCTTTTTATGACGCTCACTGAATTCATAATGATAGATATACTTCGGTCGATCTAGCTAAGTATTTGTATTCGGAAGCAACAAATCAATTTGTTTATTAGTTTTTAGTTTCTAAATAGAGTGCCTGACGATGAAGACCCCTTTCAGATCCAACATACAGCTAATGTCCAATGATGGAGAATGTGGTTGACTTAAACTGTATTAAGTTAGAAGACAGATAGTGGCGTGTAATTGTCATCACAATTTGAGTCGTGCCACTCAAACCTACACAATTCTTCAATTATCAGGTAATATTCAGTGACGCTAACCTTTTGCGAAAAAATTGGTGCATGATTTTTTTATATTTATAGGTATTGAAATTGTAAAAGGAGGATAAAATCGTTAGGCAGCAACTTATTAAAAGTGAAAGGTACAAGAAGAAATGCGTTTTACAGTTGATAACATTACATAGAAATTGGAAATAGTGGAATAATAAACTAATATTTCAAGCCCAGTCGATGCTGTTGATTCTAAATAAATATATTTAGTATATTAATAAAACATGTATTTTATTGAAAAAAAATATAAATAAATGAAATAGTATTTAAAAACGAAGGTAAGCAGTTCTAATTTTGAATAAAAGGTTTACCACAAATATGTAAGATTTGCCCAAATGAATGAAAAAAGTTCAATAAAATCATTCCACATATGAATTCAATTCGGTTAAAATTTTTCATTCTGTACTATCTTTCATTCTGCTACTATTTTAACTCCTTCAAATTTGTTGGAAGCTACATAAGTTTATATTCAGCGTTGCCACAACAAAAATTTATTTTGGACCAAATTTTTTCCAAAATCGGACCAAATATAAATATAGGAACATAAATATAGGAAAATGTTAACTAATATATGGAATGCATTCTACCTAATTTCAACGAAAATCACATCGTTCAAAAAAATAAAAATGTCTTTGGCGCTATACGAGGTTCGACTTTCTTCACAATGCGTTCGTTTTAACTTAAAGAAGGGGGTCACTGGTTCTGGGTGCGGTGACAGAAACAAATGTGATTGTCTGTAGCCAAGTCCGCACCGCCGAAGTTTCGGCCCTAAAATTATTTTGGCGCAAAATTGAAGAATAAACAAGTAAGGAAAGTCTAAAGTCGGGCGAAGCCGACTATATTATATCCTTCACCACACCCAGAGAAGGAATATGATCACCTCAAACATGTTTTAACCCTTTCGACCCCAAATTTTTATAGGTATCGCTAAAATTTTGTTTTTACTTTTAATCATGTTGAAGTCATTTAAGAAGCGTCTAGCCAAAATTTTGAGTCGCCATGCCCATTCGTTTAGGCAGTAGAGAATGTTGCCTGTGGGCAACTTTGGGCAATTGTGACTACAAACTATTTTGTTTTGTAATGGTAGACGTATTACGTTTTATTGAATTTTTGTTAAGTTTTTTGTTATTTTACAGTAAATATATACTTAGATGCGCGCGTGAGTGGAATTTCAATCACTCTCAAACACATTCACGAAGAAATATTTGTACTCACGCATGCCATGTGGGTAGGAATTCACGGTCACGAAATGAAAAGTCATACTCGCACACGCTCACACATGAACAATGTTTATGTCTCACGCTTTCGCACGATTCACGACAATTTTCGTAATTCACGACAAATCTCGTAAGTCACGAATATTTTTGGAACACGACAATTTTCGTGGCTCAATAAAATTCGGGTAATTAACGAAATTTCTCGTGACTCACGCTATTGAAATCTTAAGCGTGATTAAATATGTAAAGGTGATTAAAATCGGTGAGCTTGAATTTAATCGTGAACGTGAATTTGTTCGTGATTGTGACTTTTTGTGTCTGCTTTACCGTGAGTGCGAATTTTGTCGTGAATATGAATTTTATTGTTAACGTGAATTTTATCTTGAGCGTGAGTTGGATCGTGAGCGTGGGTTGGATCGTGAACGTAAATTTTTATCGGGAACGTGATTTCGGAGAAAGTTTACTCACTCACAATCGCGAACACAATTTGATTTTTACTCACGCTCACGCGCTACACATTTTTCTTTAATCCCGTTCACGCACATTCACGAGGTTTCGTTTAAATTTCATTCACGAGATTTCGTTTAAATTTCATTCACGGCTTCGCGCGAATCACGCGCGAATCACGCGTGACTCACGAAAATGTTTTTTTTTTTTTTTAACCCATGTCAATTTAACTGGCGCTGTAAAAACCCAAAGTATTATAAAGCGTCAATATTCGTGCTAATCCACTAGTATGTTGCCAAGAAGTGGCTTCCTCCCTTTTTACAATTCCTTCCAAATTCCCCACTGCACTGCAGATATGTTTTCCACATCATCGCCGCATTTCTCGTCACTGGGACATCCCAATTGAAGTTCAAATTTTTTTCAAAATCATTGTTTTTCAAACCTTTTTTCTCCAGGTCTTATGTTAAAAAATATGTAATTTTACTACCACTATTGCCCAAAGTTGCCCACAGGCAACTTTTCAATTTTAAAAATTTCCCATCTGTTGTTTTTTTGCAATTCTAAGATTTGACTTCCAGAAATATTTTATTCGACATGTACTACAACAGATTTAATAAAAACTTTCAAAATTTTAGTTGACATTTTTGAAAAAACTCATACGTATAAAAACCTCTTTTTAAATTCCCAAATATTTTTTTCTTGAGGCACTTGTGTATTAATGAAAAATTTTTTGCTAATTGACAACCAAATTAGCTGATTTTTCATTCGACTTGAAGAAAACACTTGTAGCTTTCGATACCGTTACAGTTTTATGAACAAAAACAAAAACAACGCTGACAGCGAGTCTCAAAACACAAAAAGTTGCCCACAGGCAACTTTAGGGTCGAAAGGGTTAAGAGCAAAATGTTATTCTTGGGTGGTGACCATGTAACATGGTTTTCGCAACCATGTTATTTTCTCGGAAATCATGTATCTGATTTCGGCAAGCAGGTTATATTTGACGAGAAAATAACATTTTAGTGACAAACATGTTACATGGTCACCATTCAAAAATAATATTTTGCTCTTGAAACATGTTTGAGGTGATCATATTCCTTCTCTGCGTGCACTATGTATAGCAAAATTATTGATTCTATCTTAACTCCTTCAAATTTGTTGAAAGCTATATAAGTTTATATTCAGCGTTGCCATAACAAAAATTTATTTTGGACCAAATTTTTTCCAAAATCGGACCAAAATTCCCTTCAGCGGACCAAATTTCCAATTTCGAAAAAAAAAATACATAAAAAAGTTGTATATTATTGTACATAGTGTTTTTATTAAAAAGTTAAGTAAACCAGAAATGAATGATATGATTTAACAGTTGTCATCAAAACGTGGAATTTCAACTTTTTTAAAATTTAAAAAAATAGATTTCCGATCGGACCAAAATCGCAACGCTGTTTACGATTCCCATACACAACAATTTTACAATGAACCGATTTGAACAAAATTTGTTAGACTTTTACAAAATCTCTAGACTCAAAATTTAAATCGGTTAATAACCGGAATGAAGCACAATACCCTGTGCCACAGGGTATATTTAAAAATATTTATTAAATATTTAAATCTAAAGCCATTGCATAAAATTTCGCAAATCTGCATTTATAATTTATCGGTAGATACATACGACTTTCCACTTAGCAGTGGCGATTTTGCAAGGGAAATGTTTTGCTATTTTGGCCATATTTGCCCAACTTGAAATAACCTATTATGGGGGCTTTGTCCTAATCTGAGCCGATTTTGATATGGGGAGTTATATCTAAATCCCGATTTTGAGCAAATTTGGCATGCACAGCAAGAGTGTTAATTCTATTCTCTGTGCAAAACTTCAAGTAAATCGGAGTGAAATTTTGGTCTCTGGGTCCATATAAGTACATTTCGGACGAATGATATATATGACAGCTATATCTAAATCCGAACCAATTTCAACCAAATATGGAATGCATAGTAAAAATGTTAATTCCATTTCCTGTGCACAATTTCAAGAAAGTCAGAGTGAAATTTTGACTTACGGTCGTCATATGAGTGTAAATCGGGCGAAAGATATATATGGGAGCTATATCTAACTCTGAACCGATTTCAATCAAATTCGGTATACATATTTATAATGTTAATTCTTCTTCCTGTGTAAAATTGCACATAACTCCGAGTAAAACTTTGAAATCTTAGGCTTTCGCCCGATTTCCACACCTATGGAGCTATATCTAAATGTGAATCGACTTCAATCAAATTTAGCACACTTAATGACACTATCAGTTGCAAATCAGGGCAAAACTCTGACATCTAGGATCATACTCGTATAAGTGCAGATATATATGGAAGCTATATGGTATCTAAATTTGAGTCGATTTCTTTTTGGTCCAAAGTATATAGTTGTGCCACATTTAAAGTCGACTGGACTAAAACTGTGATCCAGACTTTTATAAAAAAAAAATGTGTTCACAGACAGGCGGATGTACAGATATACGTACGGATGGACATGGCTAGATTGATTCAGGGACCGGCCCGGAGCATTATGACCATAGACAGCCTGTGTCTATCTCGTCTCTTTCTGGACGTTGGAAACATATGCACTAACTTAAAATACTCTGTCCCACAGAGAACCGCAGGGTATAATTAATTGAAACAATTAATGTTGTGTCTATATAATTGGTCAATTTTCTAATCAAACATAAATTAATTAATTTATGTTTGATTAGAAAATTGATATTAAAATTAATAATTAATGATAGCCCTGCTAGCATGCACTTTATATTGTACTTCTGGAAGGGAATAACTTAAACCAAAATTTTACATGCAACCAAATACACAATTGCTTACCGATCTGGAATTTAAACTCAAGAGGGATTGATTTTCATAACTCACAATATTTTCGTAAAATCGAAGAAATTAGTTTTCAAACATTATTGCTATAAACCTGGTATTCCTCAAACGGAATCCTTCATCTGTCAAAAGTTACTTTGTAGTTGATTCTATGTTGATTTCTAACTTAAATGGAACACATATGAATTTAGCTGTAAGTACTGCTAACGATATTTGTTTGGTCAATTGGCCAATCGACATGTGAGGCGAAGAAATATCAAACGGGGATTTAAGGTTTCACGTCTTGCACGTTGCTTGTTGTGGTTCTATTTTAGTCTTCTATTTCGGTTCCATGAAAGCAATAAAATAATACATGCCACATGATGTGCCACTGGATCACTCTCCCCACCACGGCTATGCTTGCATCCCTGTGCGACCCACATGCACGTAGTCATGGGTGAGTGAATTTCGAGTGTGATAATGTAAAAAGTACTTCTTCCATTAAAACACCTACAGTGGCAACTTTTTACCAATTTTTTGGTTTCCCCTAATAAAAAAATTGATTTCGGGAGAATATGAAGAGAACGCAAAATTTAAGAGGCAACTTAGAGTGTAGAAACTGAGTTCATAATAAAAATGTCGGCTTTTGAACTTTTTCGTAGTTTTGATGCTCCTATCCTCACAAAGAAAAAAGTATAACCAAAATTCTTTCCATTAACATTTTAATAGAATTTTAAAAGATATTCAAGTATAATTTTATTGGGTCAGCAATATGAAACAAAAAATAATTGTATCGATTAATTTCTTAAGTGGAACAATCAATTTTTTAATTCACTTTGGTGACAAGGAATATTTTTTTCTGTATAGGAAATACTAGAGCTAAAATTATTTGCACCTATGCACATTAGTTAAAATAAATAAAAATAAACCATTTGCAAGATTGTTGTAAATCGTTTTATCTCCCATTGTGCCATCAAAGTGGCCATGATGAAACCTAGGTTCAGGAAAGTTACTTTTGCTGGAGTCCCCGAGCAATATAAATGTTTTTATTGTTTATTATGTTGCGACCACACATACATCGTCAAATCGACACACATTTGTTGCTCTGTTCCATGGAACAGGTTGGAAGCTATGAATCCGGTAATGGAATCTGCTCGACTCTTTGGATATGGGAGTATGTGTGTGCGTGTATGGGATAAGAGTATGGATGTGTGAGTAAGTGTAAAATAATTACAATTTTGTTCATTCACTTGTGTTGTGGCAATCGTATTGGCGATTGTGGTTCCCTGGATGGTGGGTGGAGGTGGGTGGAGGTGGGTGGAAGGAGGCAGTAAAATTGTTATTTGTGTTTATGCTGGATCGTGGACAAATAAAGCTCATGAGCTGCTCAAATTTGGTCTTCACTTATTTTGGCTTTACTTTTCGCTATTTTTCGTATATTTGCTACATGCGACATGGAGCCCATAATTTCATTTTGGCGACAAAAATACCACTAAATTTGAGAAAAGCATCAAACGTAATCGCGTATGTGTGGCTTCACATGAGCTATACGAGCATTCATGTGACTTTAGCAGCAAGGGAACATAAGTAAGCAATAAAATAGCCATAAAGATATTATTAAGCTATTCCCGCTTACTTTGGAGCAAAATGAAGCCAATGGTTGCACACATGCTCATGTAATTCGGTTAATCCACTTAAACGGGCCGGCAAGAGACAAAAGGCCTAGGCGAACAAAATGTTAATGGAATTTCATTGGACTAGCGAAGATTTACAACAAAATAAAAGGGAATAGAGGGTTAAAAGATCTACCACTTATGACCATTGTTATATCCTTGATTTTGTGGTTGCCATGAATGAAAGCCCCTAGACGGCAAGCAAAGTTAATGTTTATGCTGCGATAATTTTTAGAATAATACAGGACTCGTTATCACAATTGAAATTTGCCACTAAACATATGCGAGTGTCAAAATGATTTTGTTATGGAGTTTCTTTGCTATAATCAGAGGATTTTTTGTTTCATTGTTTATTAAGAGATGAACTGTTAAAGGGATGAGATGCTACATTGAGAAAAATTTTACCAAGCCAAGATACTCAGAAATATCGATTCTATTCTTGGCCATTTTATGTTCATCATAAGAAAATAGCGTTTGAGTAGATTACGTCCAGCGAGAATAGATGTAGTGCGATTTCTTCCGGGCCGATCCATACTAAAGACTCGCCCGAATTGAAACTTGTGTAGATAAAGGGTGATACGGTCAAAATTTGGTCAATATAAACTTGACGTATTTCTTTCAATTTTGCATTTATAAAACCTGAACACCCCTCATTTTGAAGGTGTGTGTGTAGAATGTTGCTCCTATTTTGATTTTGGAATTCACTCTTCAGTTGTCAAAATGCCGTCCAAGCAAGAAGAGCAGCGTATCAAAATTTTGCTCGCGCATTGCGAAAATCCGAGCTAGTCGCACGCAAAGCTGGCAAAATCGCTAAAACGCTGCCAAATCAATCGTTACAAATGTAATTAAAGTGTTTGGGGAACGTTTGTCGACAGCCAGGAAGTCTGGATCGGGAGGAAATCGAAAACCGGAACCCGCTGAGACGACAAAGAGAGTTGCCAGTAGTTTCAAGCGAAACCCTAACCTCTCTCTCCGAGATGCCGCAAATAAGCTGGGTTTATCGTCTACAACCGTGCATCGAGCCAAAAAACGAGCCGGACTATCGACTTACAAGAAGGTAGTGACTCCAAATCGCGATGATAAACAAAATACGACGGCCAAAGCGCGATCCCGGAGGCTGTACATGACGATGCTGACGAAGTTTGGCTGCGTGGTAATGGACAACGAAACCTACGTCAAAGCCGACTACAAGCAGCTTCCGGGACAGGATTTTTATACGGCAAAAGGAAGGGGAAAGGTAGCAGATATTTTCAAGCACATAAAACTGTCAAAGTTCGCAAAGAAATATCTGGTATGGCAAGCCATCTGTACCTGTGGCTTGAAAAGCAACATTTTCATAGCTTCCAGGACTGTCAACCAAGAAATTTACGTGAAAGAGTGTTTGAATAAACGTCTGCTGCCTTTCCTGAAGAAACACGGTTGTTCCGTACTGTTTTGGCCGGATTTGGCACCCTGCCATTACGGTAAAAAGGCCATGGAGTGGTACGCCGCCAACAACGTGCAGGTGGTTCCCAAGGACAAGAACCCTCCCAACACGCCAGAGCTCCGCCCAATTGAGAAATACTGGGCTATTGTCAAGCTGAACCTAAAGAAGACCAAAAAAACTGCTAAGGACGAGCAGCAGTTCAAGGTAAACTGGCTTTCTGCGGCGAAGAAGGTGGACAAGGTGGCTGTACAAAATCTGATGGCAGGTGTCAAGCGTGAGGCCCGGCAATTCGGATTTGGAAAAGCGAAAGCCTAACTGAATATTTTTCCTGAATTTTATACTAATTGAACTTGAAAAAGAAATTTAATTTGATTTTTTAAATAAACGATTTCACCGATTTACACGCGTTTTCCCTTGACCAAATTTTGACCGTATCACCCTTTATGTAAAGATTTGTATTTGAAGTATTCGTTTTTCTTTCTGTTCCTTTTTCAAATCCCATAAACTTCTTTGTCCAAAAAAACTTAACGTTCGATTTGAACATGACCTCGAGCCTGATTAGTTACTGATTTACACAAGACAATTAAAAAGATCGAATAAAATAAAAGAAAACAAATCATGAACGTAATCTCTAAATTGGGGAGCCATTGTGATACAATGGTTCGAATGCGAGCCTTGCAAGCAAGACCAAGAGTTGTCAAGGGTTCAATCCCAGTTTCGACCAAACACCAAACAATTTTTCAGAGGTGGATTATCCCCTCTCAGTAAGGCTAGTGACATTTGGGATTTTTTCAAAGCTTCTCTAAGTGGTTTCAACGCAATGTATAATGCTGTTTGAATTCGGCTATAAAAAGGAGAACCCTTGATATATTTTCGATTTCAAATCCTACTTTCATATATTCTTCATATAGACCGACAATACGGCTATAAATTCTTTAGCCTTCAGAAGGTGAAATTCTGGAACAACGCTCACAAAATTTGACAAAAGACAAAAAACAAATACTCTATAATATTTAAATATCAACCATTTTAAGTATAAGTATCGCCCAAATCTCACAAAAAATTTTGTTTATCTGTGATCTATAAATTCAGTTCAAGGTATATCTTTGCATACTTTTCGCCAGTGCAAACCATCGTATATAATTTATTGCACTTTAAGAGATGCATCTTTTATTATTGTGAAAGAATGGACTTTTAGTAATTTGTTATTGGAGAGAAAGACACAATTCAAGCAAAAACTTTGGCACTATAACAATATGCGGACACTGACCTAAGAAAATCTACCATCAATCAGTGGACGTCCTAAAGATTTTGCTAGAGAAGAAAGTATTAAAAAAATCTATATGAATAAGCGACAATTGGAACTGAACTTTGAAGTAGTGGACGACGAGTAGATTACGTTAGGTTGGGTATAGTGGCAGCCCGATATTTCAGGCTCACGTAGACTACTCAGTCCATTGTGATACCTGGACGTGTAGATCATATCGTTTACGAATACATGAGAATACTCTGACAAAATTGGATTTCGTCTGTGATTGTTTTTTACAAAAAATTCCGACCAATTATTTGAACCAATGTTTGGAGTTAATCATGTGTAATTAATTTGTGTCGATGTGATATTATATGTAGGATGACTCCATCACATTACTCATAAGCCCAAGCAACAGTTAATTGCCAAAACAATCATGAAGGGCCAATTTTCAAGATATTGGAAAATATACTTCCGCATTATTTGCATCCTCCAGATCAGGACCGGATGATTGTTTCCTGCTCGGGAATCTGAAAATAATGCTGATGTGGAAAAAATTGTTGGTGATCACCTCAAAATAGTGTAACTCTGTGTATGGGTAATTCGGCAATAGCAGTCTGTGAATTGAATTTAAAAATTTTCTTTTATGTAACTCCCACCTCATAGGTTTGGCACAATAAGTGTTGAATTTTTATTAAATTATTTATTATTATTTATTAAATTATTATTGAATTTTTATTAAATTATTATTTACTGTTGTGAATAAAGATTCGTGCTTAAATTAAATTTTCTCCTTGAGATTGATTTTTCAGTCATCTTCTCAGAACTTTGGTGGTAAATGAGAGTATTCCTTGTCCTATTTGACCACAGCTAGTTTATGTTAAATCCATTGGTGGTGGTTTCACCTTAGCCACAGTCTTGGCCTGCGGCTTAGTGTTAAAGTTTTACATTTTAACCTGGAACTTGTGAAATAGATTTCTCTTTAACTTTTTTCAATGTACCACCTCTGTCGCAGATGATATTTCTGAGAGATATGTTAAGTCAAAGAAAATGCATGCAATACATAGACTTTGGATTTTAAAGACTTTTAAGTTTAAATGCAACAGTCGTCTACCTTCAATATCACCCTGGATTTTTGTTACAGTCTATGATTCCTTCCTACTTCATTTCTTTTTTTACTCCTCAACCGAGACGCAATTGCTACGTACAACTTACAACCTTTGCCTTGTCGTATAGCAAATTGGCGTTTATGGTTGTCGGTTGTCGTCATAAATGCATCGACACTGACTACATGCCAACAACAAAATTTGATATAAATATGAGTGCATATATGTGTGTGTGTGTGTGAGGCAATAGCTATGTGTTGTGCGTGAGTCTTGTGTCGTCGACAATGTGGCCACTCTCTTTGGGGATCCCTAGCATCCACAGAGAGGATGCCAAGCCGTAGGAATCGTTTTGTTGTTGAGCAATGCAGTGTCATAACTAAAATTGCTTTTGTTTTTGTTACTGTTGTCGTTGCCTCAGCTGCCACAGTTACCTGACTAACTTTTGGCAACGTCTGCTGGTGTGTCATGGTGCAATGTTCAAGACAGTGTCGGTTGCATGCAACCCAATTTAATATTCCTTGAAATACCCGAGGATATTAGTCTCGATTTTGTTTGTGCTGATTTTACGAGATGCTCAAGCTCTACTTGTACAACCTTTTAAAATTAATAAAACACACACACACGCTCAGAAATATGTATATCTACATCTGCGTGTTACATGTTTTCTTGTTAAAAGTTTAAATCCTTTGTATATGTGTGCGTGTTTATATGAAGGTAATGTGTGCGTGTGTGTATTGCACTTACACCTGGCTAAAATTCCTTTGTAAACTTAAATGGAGTTAATGGTTGTTGCGATTTTTGCCGACTTGAACAAGTCTTTCTATTTCATGCAATTATTAATTTTTCTCTTAACGCAACTTCTCATGAAATATAAATCGTTAGCCTTGTGTTGTCTTCGTCTATATAATTGTGTTGTTATGGATTTAAATTTGTTGTAGGACTTTGCAAATACAAAGAAGAAAACGAATTAGCTATGAAGTAAACGGCTGGTAGTGGAGGAAAGAGACCTAAAATAAAATATTAACCCATTAGAGCCAAGACAATTTAAAATAAAAAAAAATTTTAAATTCATTCATATATTTGCACTGAACTTCAATTAAAAAAATATAAAAAAGCACACAACAAACAAAAAGAAACGTTGCCTAATTTCATTTATAAACAAAGTTCTGCGATATTAAATGTTTCCAATTTTCTGTACTCAAGCGTGTGCAATGGCAGGATATGGGTTAAATGGAATTAGAACTTCGAGTCTTTTGGCCAATTACAGAAAGGATGTCCAAGTGTCTGTCTTCGGATCTTCTTCACCAATTTCGAGATACTTTTCTTCACATAGAAAGAAATCTCTTGGTAATATGAACAGAAATGAGAGAAGATTAACTATTTCGTAGTTCATTTGCGAAAACTGTATGAAAATTTACTTCCGTTTTAGTACACATTCAACTTAATTGCAGGTCATTGATTTTTATTATTACTTATTGTTTATTTGAATCATTTATTTGATTTTTATATGCAGGATCAGTTAAAAAAAAAAGTTACACAGCCTTACAGGCTGTGTAAAATTTCGAATAAAATTAAGCTAAAAGCAAATAATCTTCTTTCCATAAAAATAGTTAAAATGTAACATCAGCTTAACGATGGATCTTTTTTATTCAGCCAAGCAAGAAAAGAATAAACAAAGCCACATATGAGTTGTGACGAGGATATTAACAAAATATTGTCTTAAGCACAATGATTTCTTACGAATGTAAGTTTGCTTTTCTCTGATACAAATATTTTTTTCCTTGGAGACAAGTTGGTAATTTTTTCAATTCAATCGTTTTGGCCTTACAGTTAAGATATTTGACCTTAATATGGGTAACTTACATAAAAAAAATTCTTCCGAAATGAGGTCAATTTCACCTAAAAAGTAGGAGGAAATCTTCAATATTATTGAAATCGTCTTTAAATTCATTGGGTTTTAGTATCTTGAGCACAAGGCTAAAACGTACTCAAAAATAGAAGGTGTTGTTAATGAGTTCTTTTCAAATACGCTTTTTACTTGAAAAATGGAATCAATGAAAAAAAAATATGAAATTTTATAAAATTGGACATCAAATAAATATTTCTAATTGTTTGGCTCTTTTACAGAAACATTAACTTGCTGACAGTGTAACTATTCTCTGAATATAGGCTCGTACTAATAGTGGTCAATGCATATTGGCATATATATGTTTTGAAGAATCTTCCTATAAAACTCTCCAAGCATTTCCTAATCTGTTTCCATGCTTCAAAGTTATACACCCTCTGTTACATATACTCCCAAACACATTCTGCTTCAAGCATATATATTTTCAGGATTAGTCCAAACAAAATATTCTAAGTCTAAGTGAGCCTGAAAATATATCGGGCTACCACTATAACCTACGCTAGTTTCACACAAAAAAAAATCACGAATATTTAATTGATTAAACAAATCTTTTAATTGAAACAAAAATCAATCATAAAAATTAATTGTATCAATTAATTTTTTAATTGTATCAATTAGTTTTTTAATTGGATCAATTAATTTTTTATTTGATACAATCATTTCTGTGAATGCAGATATTTCAACTAAAAAAATAATTGGATCAATTAATCAAAAAATTTTTTGTGTGTTATGAACATTATATGCTTGCACTTAAAAGTAATGTGCTAAAATTTGTGTTCCAAACATATAATTTTTACACCGAAACATATGAAAAACAGTCTTTTTCGTCCGTGTGCAGGATCACTGCTAGTATCAGTGTATTTTAGAGAGTAATTTATGTCTTTCGAGAGAAAGTTTTCTCTTTTAAATTGATTCCATTCTCCAAGGTAGCATCGTCATCAGTATCATTCTCCTCATTATTAATCTGAAGCTGAAACTGAAGCTAGTCGTTATGTTCCAAGGAAGGATGCGATGCGAATAGAATCCTAGTTTATTTTTTGTAGGTTATTTTTCAAAACTTTTAAAAACAAGTCAGGATCGATGAAAACAAGTTTTGAGTTTATGGCATGTCACTCATTGTACTTTTTTAGCTTTGTTCTAAAAAACAAAACAAAATAATAAAGTTTTTAATTAGCATATCCATCCCATTTTGTAATTTACATAGCATAACTTCAGCCATCCAAAAATGATGTCATCTCTAATCTTTTGCAAATCGAAATGTCTCCGAACCCAATATTTTGATGTGTGGGGACAAATCCTGTATTGATGGGCGTTTTGCTATTCACAACACAAATCATCTCAATGGCAAAGGAAACCAGTAAAAATATTTTGAATATCATGATCGATATCATGGTTCAATATGCGAATGAATTTCTTCATCGCCTCCCTACGCCCCACCTACGAAGAGGATGTGAGAAAACGGCAGCATTGGGGATTGAATGTTCTTTGTCAACAATTTAAATTCTAAAAATACAACACTTTACTGGTTAACAAGTATGCAAGACAAACAAATGAAGGCATGTACACTAGGTAGGGTCACGGCCTAAGGCAAAAAAAAAAGTTGATGCAGTCACCCCCCAGTTTTGTAGCATATTTGAAGACAATTTCAGAACACGAAAACTTTTTTTTTTTCCGTGCACCCTACGACCCCCCGAAATACAATTTACTGTGCTGTGTCGTCATTTGAAGTCCGATCGAAAAGAAACGCATATCGTTGTTCATGGTTGATCAGGGGCTATATTTCGTGCATTGGTCATTTTTGACTCCGACGTCAAATTTGATTTTTAATTTTTTTATTTCGCTTCGTATAACCCTATGATGCCCATTTCTTATAACCATTATAAAGATCTTATCAAAATATGAAACTTTTGCTTTGGAAGTATTTAATTATATTCATAAACAAAAAAGTTACAGAGATTTTAAAAAGTCAATAGGTCACCCTACACACCACCAAATAGTTTTTGTTGTGTTGTCATGATGTCCGATCGAAACCACATGCACATCGTTATTCACATCTACGAAATTAATTTGAAAGGTATTTAATACACACAAACTGTTTATCTGTAAATTTCTAACCGTATCATTGTATACATACTCGTTGTGTGCACTACGGCATTTTCTGCGTTATGCAAAGTGCATGTGTTTTTGCTAGAACAATTTGAGAACAGTAGGCTCTCAAATTGTTCTAGCAAAAAATCTAACAAACACTTTCGCTACATGATTTCTTAAGTCTGTCCATATTTTTGTGAGAGAAGGCTGTTGATAGTATTTGAAAAAAGTGAAAACAAAATGAAATTCGAAGCTCGGGTTATCGACAAAACTAAATTACCAACAAATCATCAAGTTATTGAATTCCTTTTATATTTAAAGAAAGCAGGCACCGCAAGTGTTAAAAATGAATCTACTAGTCATGTTACAGACGATAAACGATTGGGTTATATAATATCCAAAATTAAAAGTCGCCAACAACATAGTAAACTTGATTCTAGACCGGATTTGTTATAAATTAATTCTAAAAAGTTGTTAGCCGCATAATAAAATTGTACAATTAATAAACATGAAATGTACTCAAATCAAATACAAATCTAATCTAATATTTTCTTGTTTAAAGTATTTACTCATGTGACAACATTGCTCACCATTGTGAAGATGACAAGAAAACGCAAAAAAAAATACGGCGTAGTCAGATGTTGAAAGGCAGAAATTTAACCAATGTGTAAGCAGCATAACGATCTTCGTAATTTTCCACAATTCCGTTACCACTTACTTTTATTGTTAGATTGATTGTTAGATTTTAAAACAGTAGGCTCTCAAGTTGTTCAAGCAAAAACACAAGAACTTTGCATAACGCAGAAAATGTCGTAGTGCACACAACGAGTATGTATAATGATACGGTTAGAAATTTACAGATAAACAGTTTGTGTGTATTAAATACCTTTCAAATTAATTTCGTAGATGTGAATAACGATGTGCATGTGGTTTCGATCGGATATCATGACAACACAGCAAAAGCTATTTGATGGTGTAGGGTGACCTATTGACTTTTTAAAATCTCTGTAACTTTTTTGTTTATGAATATAATTAAATACTTCCAAAGCAAAAGTTTCATATTTTGATAAGATCTTTATAATGGTTATAAGAAATGGGCATCATAGGGGTATACGAAGCGAAATAAAAAAATTAAAAATCAAATTTGACGTCGGAGTCAAAAATGACCAATGCACGAAATATAGCCCCTGATCAACCATGAACAACGATATGCGTTTCTTTTCGATCGGACTTCAAATGACGACACAGTACAGTAAATTGCATTTCGGGGGGTCGTAGGGTGCACGAAAAAAAAAAAGTTTTAGTGTTCTGAAATTGTCTTCAAATATGCTACAAAACTGGGGGGTGACTGCATGAACTTTTTTTCGCGACCCTATCTAATGTACACCCATGCACACTTACACTTACGCAATGACGATGTACGTTAGATAGGGTCGCGAAAAAAAGTTCATGCAGTCACCCCCCAGTTTTGTAGCATATTTGAAGACAATTTCAGAACACTAAAACTTTTTTTTTTCCGTGCACCCTACGACCCCCCGAAATGCAATTTACTGTGCTGTGTCGTCATTTGAAGTCGGATCGAAAAGAAACGCATATCGTTGTTCATGGTTGATCAGGGGCTATATTTCGTGCATTGGTCAGTTTTGACTCCGACGTCAAATTTGATTTTTAATTTTTTTATTTCGCTTCGTATACCCCTATGATGCCCATTTCTTATAACCATTATAAAGATCTTATCAAAATATGAAACTTTTGCTTTGGAAGTATTTAATTATATTCATAAACAAAAAAGTTACAGAGATTTTAAAAAGTCAATAGGTCACCCTACACCATCAAATAGCTTTTGCTGTGTTGTCATGATATCCGATCGAAACCACATGCACATCGTTATTCACATCTACGAAATTAATTTGAAAGGTATTTAATACACACAAACTGTTTATCTGTAAATTTCTAACCGTATCATTGTATACATACTCGTTGTGTGCACTACGGCATTTTCTGCGTTATGCAAAGTTCTTGTGTTTTTGCTTGAACAACTTGAGAGCCTACTGTTTTAAAATCTAACAATCAATCTAACAATAAAAGTAAGTGGTAACGGAATTGTGGAAAATTACGAAGATCGTTATGCTGCTTACACATTGGTTAAATTTCTGCCTTTCAACATCTGACTACGCCGTATTTTTTTTTGCGTTTTCTTGTCATCTTCACAATGGTGAGCAATGTTGTCACATGAGTAAATACTTTAAACAAGAAAATATTAGATTAGATTTGTATTTGATTTGAGTACATTTCATGTTTTTCCACAATTCCGTTACCACTTACTTTTATTGTTAGATTTTAAAACAGTAGGCTCTCAAGTTGTTCAAGCAAAAACACAAGAACTTTGCATAACGCAGAAAATGCCGTAGTGCACACAACGAGTATGTATACAATGATACGGTTAGAAATTTACAGATAAACAGTTTGTGTGTATTAAATACCTTTCAAATTAATTTCGTAGATGTGAATAACGATGTGCATGTGGTTTCGATCGGACATCATGACAACACAACAAAAACTATTTGGTGGTGTGTAGGGTGACCTATTGACTTTTTAAAATCTCTGTAACTTTTTTGTTTATGAATATAATTAAATACTTCCAAAGCAAAAGTTTCATATTTTGATAAGATCTTTATAATGGTTATAAGAAATGGGCATCATAGGGTTATACGAAGCGAAATAAAAAAATTAAAAATCAAATTTGACGTCGGAGTCAAAAATGACCAATGCACGAAATATAGCCCCTGATCAACCATGAACAACGATATGCGTTTCTTTTCGATCGGACTTCAAATGACGACACAGCACAGTAAATTGTATTTCGGGGGGTCGTAGGGTGCACGGAAAAAAAAAGTTTTTGTGTTCTGAAATTGTCTTCAAATATGCTACAAAACTGGGGGGTGACTGCATCAACTTTTTTTTTTGCCTTAGGCCGTGACCCTACCTAATGTACGTGCGTTAGACGGTGTGTTAATGGATTCACTCATACATGGAGAATGAAATGCAGATATGCATCGGCTTATGGCTATGGACGTTGTACATCATTATCTCTGCACCCATACACTATCGAAAATAGCATCGAATGGATCTATGGTGCCTTGACATACAGGGACGGACTTAGGAAGGATTAAGGGGAAATCTAAAAATCGTATTTTTAGTAGATCCTTCGTTTCATTTGCCAAATCTTTGAGGCCTAGGTGCACAATTTTAAGAAGATATTCAAAGTCAAAGAAGACATCTCTCCGCCAATGGGGTATTAGTACCAGTACCATCTAAGAAGATTTTCTTGCAACCATGTTCATCATGGCCATACACTTTGATGCTTCAATTGAACTCTATTCACAACCTACCCCACACATTTAAGGCGAGTGTGTGCGTGTGTGCTGGTTTGTATGCTTGTGCATATTGATGAACTAATACTCAGTACATGGCGACTGATGTCTATTGAGGCTAGGGCTGCTGCCGTTCCAGCAGCCAACACTTGCTCAATGTATGTTCATCGTGCAGCTCTGAATATGCTTTAGATTCCATTTAAATGCTGCTTTGCCACAGTTTAGCTTACTCAAGCGTAAAGTGATTGTTGCACAGTTCGATTGTTTGTCACACAAAAGATACACAAGCATATGCATCTTAACACACTTTTTTCTATGCCGGATGGTACGTTAATTACAGTCAAACATATCAAAGAGCTAATGAAGGGCTGATGATGTGAGCCTGGAGAGAGAATTTCTGTTGACATGAAATTGCCTAGAACAACAAATATTGACCACGATAGCCATGGAATGAATCTCAATCATGATCGGCGTATATTCAAAGATAAATTGGATATAAGACCAATGGATCCATTGGATTATGAAATACTTCAATTGTATGATCGGTCTCTTATTTCATCGATTCCAAGATGTTGGTTGGGAACGGAATAGGCGACAAGATTGTCAACATCCGATCGCTATTGTGTGTAAATTGGGGATCTTTCAAATTAATCTGGTCAGTGGCCCTGGCAAAATACTTGAAATTTCAACCTCACCACTTGAATTAAGATTTTGATCTGATAAAATAAACATTTACATATATTCCACATTCTGTACTTTATTAATATGATGTGAGCACATTAGACGCTAAGAATAGAACTCCAGTAACGGCCCAGCAAAAACTGGGTAAGTAGTTGAGGTGAAAAACTGCTTACAAATAGCATTTGTTCTGTACACCTAGCAATGCCGTATGCTTACTTAGTACGTGGTCTTGAACACACAATTTTCTAACCTACACAGAAAAAAATTTCCGTAGTTAAACTAACGCCAAATTTAACTTATTTTTATTGCAAAAAAAAAAAAACAATTATTTGTTTGTATTTTAATTTTATTATTTTTTGCGAAATTTTCCACAGTCCAATGAAATTTTCGTTTTTTTAAGTATATCTCAAACATTTTATGAACTAATCGCGAGTATACAGTTCAATGACCGTACATATAAGTTCATTTTTACTAAAACAAATGAAAATTTTCGTACGATTCACAAAAATAGTAAGAATGGTCATGATTTGGCGCCAATGATTTTCTTATTTACTTTAATTCATTTTTTCTTCAATGAGAGGGAGTAATTTCGAGAACAACAGTTAAAAAGTACAACATGGTACTAAATTTTCCTGGTTTTAACAACACTTCGTGGAAATTTCAAAACATGGAGTACAAAACAGTTAAATTTTCGCGCGAGGTAGTTCATTCTTCCTATAAAACAGTTTACTTTTTTTCGTTGTAGTAGAGAAACATGAACAAATTAATTGCCCTTGTAACATATTACAGTGTGACTGATATGTTTTACAACCAACTTGACCTTCATTCTCTGAACAGAGAATGAAGCCGACCCATTTTTGTCGGTGGCAGCTGACACAAAATTTTTGGCGGCGGAGGCTTAACGGCTAAGCCGATATAAATTTGTCTATTCGGCGGTGCACAATTATCCATTATAAAATCAATTTGATGTCATCCAAATGGTAATGAGATTAATTGTACAACCACAGCTTACAATCAAATGTACATTTCATTCAAATTTTCACAGCTAAATTTTTGCAATTATGGGTGGAAAGTTTCAAAATTTTAGCAAAAAAATACAACAATTATTAATAAATTTTTCTGATTTATATCAATAACTTTGATTAATTGGTGGCTAAGTTTGAGTCGAGATGAGCCGACGTATTCAGCGGCTTCATTCTCTGCTTCTGAACTGCTCGCCGGACAACTCACAGATTTATTCAAGTAGCAGTTCATTTTATTGTTTATAAACAAAAGCAATTTGATCTATTGCGTTCAGAAATAAAGTTATACATAATGGAATTCAAGCGTGAAAGTGTAATTGCATTATATTTGGTTTGAAAACCACAAGTGGCTATCGTTAGAGTACTTCAGAATTTAATAGTGAATAAATCTTTTGGATTTGGTATCATTGCTCGTTACAGTGAGACTGGTATCGCGTCCAAAAGTGAACGTAAAATGACAACAATACCAGAAATTTTGTGTAAATCTCGTCGATGCACAAAAAAATGTGCAACCAAGGACTTGCTTCGCTTGCACGAAAGTGGTCAGTTACCGAATTTGGTTTTCTGTAATGAGAAGCGATTCCAAATTGAGCATTTGTGAATAAACAACATGTTCGGGTAAACTTGCGAAAGACGTCAGCTGAAAATTTACATCTTCGTTTGGTCACAAGAACTAAAATGAAACCATATAGAAGATATTTACTTATATTCGTTCGTAAATTTTTTTATTTCACCTCTTAAACAACCATTTTTGTGGTCATATGTTTATGGTCTTATATTTGACAAATTTACAGATCAGAGAAAAAAATGTTGATTAATAACTACAGAAAATCTTGCTTAGTCCCCTATTTTTTACCCTTTTGGGTTATGGTTTTTTTTTTGAGCCGTCGTCTTGTTCATGTTTCTCCGTTCTGACCGGCTTTCACCGATTGTAGATGGTAATTTGATCAGATAAAATAAAAAATTAAATAAAATTAAAATTCTAAGTAAGAAGTGAATTATTCTACACAAAAAAAAATTAGTAGTTAAACTAACGTTAAATTTAATTTTTTTTTATTACAAAAATATTACTTGTTAGTAGCTAAATGTTATTTATTTATTTTTTTTTTAATATTCCACACCTTCATGAAATCTCACTTATTTTAAGTATGTCTCAAACATTTTATGAACTAAACGTCGGTATAAAGTTCAATGAAGGTGTATAAGTGCAATATGAACTAAAGCAAAATAACATTTTCGTATGATTCCAAAAAATAATAAAATTTAACTAAAATGGTTAAAATGATTTGTCGCCAATGAGTTTCTTCATAACTTTTAGTTCCTTTTTTCTTCTATGAGAGGATGTAATTTCACGAACTGCAGTTATAAAGTACAACAGGGCATTGAATTTTCCTAGTGGAGTACAATTTAGTTCAATTTTCGCATCATTCTTACTATAAAACAGTTTATTTTTGTCGGTGTACACGGTTTAATTTGAAGGGGAATTTTTTCATATGAAATGCAGAACCTTCTTTGCCAATAATGCTCGAAAACTAATTATCCACCGTGGTGCAATGGTTAGCATGCCCGCCTTGCATACACAAGGTCGTTCGATTTCTGCTTCGACCGAACACCAAAAAGTTTTTCAGCGGTGGATTATGCCACCTCAGTAATGCTGGTTACATTCCGAGGGTTTCAAAGCTTCTCTAAGTGGTTTCACTGCAATGTGGAACGCCCTTCGGACTCGGCTATAAAAAGGAGGTCCCTTGTCATTGAGCTTAACATGGAATCGGACAGCACTCAGTGATAAGAGAGAAGTTCACCAATGTGGTATCACAATGAACTGAATAGTCTAGGTGAGTCTGATACATCGGGCTACCACCTAACCTAACCATAGACAAAATCATTTATTTTCTTTAAATCGCTTCTTTCAATTACAGGCTAATATGAAAGTTTTCATTTGAAGTGAAAATGCTACAAAATACAAATGATACATCTTATCATACTGCACTCGTCGTGTATGTAATTCTCTAAGTCTGCGTATGGGTTAGCTTCTACACAAATGATGTGAGATTATCAAACAAGTGTAGCTGTGAGCCTTTATGTATTGAAAACGCCATCAATGCGGTACTATTTTCCCCCTTAACCATATCCTCGCCTGCTGCAGGAGCACAACGTGGCAGTTTGACGCAGTAATGTTTATCACCTAATTTCTATGCATACTAATAATGTTTCCTTTCGTTATCCTTGTTGCACTATGAGCCCATGTGTATGTGTGAGTGTCGAAGTGAGAGACTTTGTGTTGTCATTCAACCTCATCTGATGCAGGCAGACGATGTGACTTGGTGTTCCCAGGCATCGAATGATTTTCGAAAATGAGTTCTTTTGTAAAGACAGCAACAACAATCGAATAGACAGACACACACACAGACACACTTGAGCAGATTGGATAAGCGACATTGTTGCAATTGCAGCTGGCATTGGATGAAACTACTGCTGCTCTGGTTACATGGACCATGAGTCAATAAACCTTCTCCTCTGGAGCCATCAAACTTCCCAGTGTTAATGGGATATAATGCTAAATGTTTTGCCGTCCAGCAACTAATGCCATTCCTGTCGATCCCCAGTTACTGTTGGTGCCATCGACGACTTTTGTACTCTCATCATCCTCTGGTGAATCGTATTGAATTTAAATGATGTCAGTCATCTGTTTCTGGGCATCATCATTTTTTTTTTGTTTACTTGCCTGTCTGTCAACTTGCCTGTCGTTCCGTTGTCGATAGTGTGCATGTGTCCTACTGTGACTACTCATTTATCTCGAGAGCACGAACAACAACAAAAAAAGTGTTCCAAGAGGACGCATCATCAAACTCTAATGGGTGTCGTATTGGTGCGATACGTGTTAATTTACATGGAAGAGCGCAGGCAATTGGCTTTATCTATTTACAAATGTTAAAATAAACTGTTCCGTAATGGTAATAGACAACAACTACTCATTCTCAAATGAATTCACTCACACATACACACACACACTCCGATGAACACAACTACAGAGATGTGACACTCAATAACCATTGCGTGTAGTATTTGCATATATGTATGTGTATGTATAGGATACACCCAGTGGGGTAATACAATTAGGTACCCTTCGTTAAATACATTTTGAACATTTTATTCTGTTCCATAGTCTTCTACATAGTTTTATACCATCCAACATTGGTTTACGAATGGGATATTATGGATTTTGTAACATAATGAAGTATACATATTTCTGGCCACAAACATCGTGAGTCAAGGTCAAACCTCAGGACTATTTTGGCTCAAGTTTATATATAGATTTTCATCAATTTAAGTTAACCATAATAGAATTCTTTTTTCTTTAACTCTTTCCAGCCCTAAGGCTTCAAATAATTTTATTTCAAGGGATAAAATCATACATCCTTTCATTTTATCCAACTGGGTTGCGATTGTCTCGTTGCTGTACCAACTTCGGCTTCTGGCATGGGTGATGGCTCATTAAAATTTTTTGGTCTTTTGTGCTCGAAAACGCAAGTGGACAGATGGGATTAATTTTACACAGAAAATTAAGTTCGATGGCACTTGCTGTAATTGCCATTGATTAAGTTCGCATTTGGGTGGAAAAGGCAATTTGTTGCGGACAATTGATTGTTGGACTTTGGTAAAGAAAGAAAATGGCAAAGGTAAGCCTTAAAGTCTTTTCTATTTATTAGTATAGGGAAAAAAAAAAACATGATTCAAATTCTGTAATATTTGTTTAGGCATAATGTGTTTCTTTGGGGTTCTAAATTTATATAACGATGCCCTTATTCCAGAGTACGCTAAGTCGACTTTGCATGTTTTGATGGAGTTAGCTGTTTTTATTCGAACTGATGTGAATTGCATCCTGTCAAAAGTTCGATTTTTTGGACATTTGTATCAAAAGTTATGGTTAATACTGTACTTAGCCTGTGTCTAAAGTTTAAAAAAAATGTCCAATCCAAAAAGGGCAAAAAGCTTTGTTTGGTCTAAAGTGGTCTAAGTGATTTTTAGCCATGTTCTATTATGAATATTTTGAGTTCGTACATACATTTTAAGACCGAAAATAAGGGAATTTCTATCATATACGGGTTTTGAGAAATTTCAAAAAACAAAACTTGTTTCTTGTTTCCTGTAAAATTCACTTTTTAGACCTAGCGCACTTTGGAATGTAGACATCGATATGATACTAATGGAATATGGTACATGTGTAAGTGAACTATAAACCATGTTCAATAATGCGTGAACTTTTTTAATTAATCAATTGACTTCAAGTATGTCAAAATTCACATGTTGTAATACCATTTAATGGTCAGTTCTATGTTCGAGTTTCGTGAAAATCACAGAATTTTCTAAAAAAGTCAAATTTTTAAATGAAAACAAACATGCTACTATTAAATTATCCGGTTTAAATTGAGCTAATTCAATAAAGTAGATTTCAACGTGAAAACCGAATGTAGTACCGACCTTATAATACAAACAAGTATAAACGGCCGTAAGTTCGGCCAGGCCGAATCTTACGTACTCTCCACCATGGATTGCGTAGAAACTTCTACGAAAGACTGTTATACACAATCGAATTGCTTGTGTTGTGGTATCTTAAATCGTTTTCTAAATTGTGAGTTAGTCCACACGTGGTATATATTAGACAAAAAGGTATGTAAGTCTACAAATAATTACGAATCGATATGGACTTTTGCACGGTACGTAGGGAGCGAGAATTGAAATATGGGGGTCGCTTATATGGGGGCTATATACAATTATGAACTTGAAATGGATAAATTTTTGTGTGATTGGGGATCGATTTATCTGAGGGCTATATATAACTATAGACCGATATGGACCTAGTTAGACATGGTTGTTAACGGCCATATACTAGCACAATGTACCAAATTTCAACTGACTCGGAGGAAATTTATTCGGTTTATATGGGGGCTATATATAATTATGGACCGATGTGGACCAATTTTTGCATGGTTGTTAGCGGCCATATACTAACATAATGTACCAAATTTCAGCCGGATCGGATGAAATTTGCTTCTCTTAGAGGCTCCGAAAGCCAAATCGGGGGATCGGTTTATATGGGGGCTATATATAATTATAGACCGATGTGGACCAATTTTTGCACGGTTGTTAGAGACCATATACTTACACAATGTACCAAATTTCAGCCAGATCGGATGAAATTTGCTTCTCTTAGAGGGTCTGCAAGCCAAATTTGGGGGTCCGTTTATATGGGGGCTATACGTAAAAGTGGACCGATGTGGCCCATTTGCAATACCATACGACCTACATCAATAACAACTACTTGTGCTAAGTTTCAAGTCGATAGCTTGTTTCGTTCGGAAGTTAACGTGATTTCAACAGACGGACGGACAGGCTCAGATCGACTCAGAATTTCACCACGACCCAGAATATATATACTTTATGGGGTCTTAGAGCAATATTTCGATGTGTTCCAAACGGAATGACAAAGTTAATATACCTCCCATCCTATGGTGGAGGGTATAAAAATCAGCATAATCGACCCAGATTAATACGAGTGTTTGCAGCTTGCACCATATATGGTCACATATCGGAATGAAAAGGAATTAGTAAATGGTATCCTGGAGCCACTATTTGGCAAAATTGAAGCAAAACTATCTGTAAACATTGTAAAACACCGTGTTGAGAAGAATTTCTCGTAAAGGTGGGTATTAAGTTCGAGTTTAGCCGCTAAAATCGTAATTTTTTCACTAAAGTGAAAATTTTAAATATAAACCACAAGTATTTCTAATGACATCCAGACACCATAAAGTGTGCGATGAATTATCCTCTTTCAGTAATGTTGGTGATATTTTGAAGTGTTTCCAGGCTTCACTAAGTGGTTTCACCGCTATGTGCAACGCCGTTCGTACTCGACTAAAAAAAGGAGGTCCTTTGTCATGGAGCTAAATGCATAATAGGAGAAAAGTTCACCAATTGTGGCATAAGAAAGCCTGACGGGCTGCCACTATACCTAAGCTTACATAACCTTATTATCAATATAAAATATAAGCTTGTGTTTACAAGATGATCAAATTCGATGTCATCATTCCTTGTAAACATTTCGCCAAAAATTGGTACCGTATAATCACAAAAATAGAAGTGTGGATACCCTACGAGAAATTGATCCAAATGCTAATGTTTTTCGCAATTACTTAATGTTCATATATGTTATTAATGTATGCACTCTCTTCATATTAACCCTTAAATACGCACTGTATCTTTTAAGATACAACCAGAAAAAAATTCTTACGTATTAAAACTTTGACCGAATTCTACGAAATCAAGTGTGTTACATTTAGAACATCATAGCGCAGTTTAGAAAAATATGTTTTCCGGAAGAAAATCCATGTACTTCTGTATAATCTAGAACCAAAATTGAAAATCAAATTTTGCCCGAAAACCTACAAATTGTAGAATAATAAATATTTACCAGATACAAAAGTAATGTTTCTAAAAAATATGTGTAGTGTAATAATATGTTATTTCTATTCTCTGCAACGATCAAATTGTTTGTTTGTAAACAAAAACTTAGTTTAAAACACACCGTATCTTTTACGATACAACCACTATTTTTGCAAAAAAACAGAAAAATGTGATGTGTATTTTGTATATTATAAATTTACTCAGAGAAATAAGTGTTCTTGTGCATTTACGGGATAAGATCTTGTTAGAAAATAAAACGTGGGAAAAGTTATCAACATAATTATTAAAAATTGTGTTTTTTATATTGTAGCACGATGGAAAATAAATAAAGCAATGTACTACTGGACAAGTATTTTAGAAAACTGTTAATAATTATTTAAATTGCGTATTTAATAAATTGCCATATAGTAGGATTGTTTGTAATTTTATGAAAAATATATAGATTCTATAATGAAAATTGCCAGAATTTAGCGAATTTTCTTTAACCTACTTTTGTTACAAAATACCCGTAGCACAAAATCTGCTTTCCCACCTTTACCTCTTTCTTATTTTTTACGTTTAAGTATATTTATTTCAATCTGTCTAGAGTGTTAATTATTTTAAAATTCATAGTTATTTTGTTGTTGGCATTTTATTTAGGGCTTATCAAAAGTTGATAGAAAAGCAATAAATAAATGACATTTGATATAAATTATCCCCTTAAATCATCTGCAATTCATTTATAATTCACATCACTTTTCATTGCCCACCTGACGCAGTCAGGGATAAGCTGGAAAAACTGTTTATGTTATTGGATTATTGTTGAAATATTACTAAAACCATAATTGATTGATATATGTCTCTTAAATTTAACATCAATTTAATGGAATATATTTTAGAAAATTTATTTCCTGAAATTATTGTTTATTTAATTTTTAACCAATTTCAGTATCTTCTCTGTCATAAGAGTGTGATCTAATTAGAACTAACGAATTATTAATGAACTATCCTAAAGTGTTAAGTCTTACACGGAGAAAAATATATATTTGTTGTAACAAGTTAATACTAACAGTTTAATACAATTCTGTTCAAATTTCTCAAGTCAAAATTGCCCGCGTCTAAAGGAGTTTGAATGAAAATCTTTGTAGAACCAATATATTTTTAATTAGAGGTCTAGGTCTTTATGTCAAGATGTGAACATCTGCATTCTTCTGTTTTTGAATTTTAGAGTAGATTGTGAGATTTATGGATGTTTACTAAACTTTAACAAAACTTCCTTTTGATGTTGACCAAAATCGATATTTTCAATATAAATTTTATATTTTACAAAATTTACTTAGATTAAAAAATTATTTTTTATTGGTTTAAAAATGGACTTTGTATGTAGATGAAGTAGACGAGTTTCAAAATTTGAGTATGAAGTACAATATGTGCGTAATTGATCAGGAATATTGGAAGTTTGATGTCGAAATTTGTATCCAGACCTCGAAAGTGGGGATTTTTTTTATACTCTAGGTTATAGTGTAAGTTATAGTGTCAGCCCGATATCTTAGGCTCACTTAAACTATTCATTCCATTGTGATACCACAATGCTGGTGAACTTATCTCTTATCCCTTTTATAGTCCACTCTGAACGGCATTCCACATTATGGTGAAACCACTTAGAGAAGTTTTGAAACACTCAGAACCATTTATTATTTATGATCATTTATTATTTATTTTTTTGTTTTTATATATTTAATGTTTTCAGATTCAATCACAATTAATTAATCCAATTAATTATTTAATTGAAATATCTTCAATCGCGAAAATGATAGTAGCAATCACAGTTTTAGTTGAGCATCAAAACAGTACTTGATTAAAAAAATTAATTGATTTCATTAGCAAATTTCAATTAATTTTTTTATTTATTCAATTAAATTTTTAATTGATGTTGATTGCAGATTTCAATTAATGTATTAATTAAAAACGAAACTATTTGCACACAAAAAAATTTTTTCTGGTTCAATCACGAAATTAGATGGTCCAATTAATTTTTTAATTGAAATGTCTTCAATCACAGAAATGATAGTGTCAATTAAAAAATTAATTGAAGGCCAATTAAAAAAATAATTGAAGGCCAATTAAAAAATTAATTGAAGGTCAATTAAAAAATTAATTGATACTATTAATTTTTGTGATTGATTTTTGTTTCAATTAAAAAATTTGTTGAATCAATTGAATTTTTAATTGAATATTTTTGAAAACTCAATTAAAATTTTAATTGGAACAATTTTCGTGAAATTTTTTTTCTGTGTGTAATCGCTATACTATATTTCAATCACTTTCTTTAACTTTCTTTAACTATTTTTAATTCTTTTTAGTTTGATTCAAAAATTTATAATCAAAAAAATAATTAAGAATTTAAAAAATATATTCATAATTTTTTTAACTATGTTATTATTCCGAGTTTGATTAAAAAGTTAATTGTATAAATTGCAATCACATACTTAATTGACTTAATGTTTCTAAAAGATTAATAATATCAATTAATTTTTTAATTGAAAAAGTTTTCAACTTCAATCAACTTTTTTTAATTTGGAATATTTTGGTGATATTTTTTTCTGTGTACGCTTCATCTTTGAAATTCTTGTAAATATCCTAAGTTGTATCTTTAACAAATGCAAGACTCAAAATTTGAATTCTTGCAATTTACAAACAAAAAGTCTACTTTAATAAAGCCGATAAATATTTTCAAAATTTATAAAATTCAATCTCTTAGTGGTGACTAAAATTTTTCAGCTACTCCATACTTTCCATTGCAACCTAAAGAAATTGCATGCATGAATAGATCTATACAATCAAAAATAAAAATCACAAATTTGTTTTATTCCAAGAATGTTTTAGTAAATAAACAAAAAGAAAAAATATTTAATTTACTTAGATGAATATCTTCCTTTGACATATTTTTCTATTGACAAAGCGTGCATATTTGTGGAATGATGATCTTAGAGAATGCCTGTGGTCTCATATATCATTTTCTGTTGATTTATTTTTCTTTGCCAGACCAAATGATTTCAAACCCATTTGTTAGGTTCTTTGAAATTCTTTTCAATTCTCTTAAACAAGCCCTTTTTTCTTCTTAGGAATTCTTGGAATTGCTACCATGAATTCCTTGACAACAATATAAACGTTGTAAGATTACCAATGTGTAAGTTTCTCCAGTAGGCATTAAATATCCCAGTTCATTTAGATATGAATGGTCCTTTTGGTGCAGCTTGTTTTGTTCTCACTGAACACTGAAAAAATTGTTTCAATTCGACGAAATATGACTCGAAATGAAATGAAACCCCCAGAAGAATTTAATGAGGCTTCTAATGAGTGAATAGGAATAAAATCGCAAATAGATCGACTTAACTGTGGTCCTCAATGAGAAAGTCCTCTTATGATTAATTAACAAAAGCGTGACCCATGTCATTAAAAAAACAACGTGTCTAAAACACAGTCTCAAAATAGGGCCTTTAATAGGTCGATATGTTTTTTCGTTTGGAAACTTATGGCAATGGAACCAGCTGGCCCATATTTTTCATCCTTGTAATTTTAGTGGCATTACCAGACAAATTTCATATAAGAGGGATTATTGGGGTATTGTAAGAAAATTTACTTCTTTTTCAGATAGAGGGTCGGATGTATATTTTTTATATAGGAGGAAGATATGCAGTTATGCGAAATGTGCACCCATACCTCGATTTTTGGATCATATAATTTTCGTGAATTTTCACAGAACCACTTCCCATTTCAATGGATTCTCTCGTTGAGGCTTGAATCGACACTGGCCTGTTGAAGTAGACATTACCAATCACGTGACCCCGTAAGAAGGAGTTGTATAAGTGATAAATCACTAATATAGGTGATCATCTTTTCGGTCCTGAAAATTTTACCGTAAAAGAGTAATAGTTCCGTTGCCTTTGTGGCCTGTAGCGCCACTAAAATGGATCATCTCTCGATAGCGTAATCCATTCATCGACGCAACCCCATTTCAATAGTCATTTTTAGTTTGAAAATATTTGCATTAATTTCTGTGTTTTATTTTGTTTTTATAAAATTCCACAATAATAAATGCGAGAGATTTGAAAATTGGACCGATTGTGGAAAATTGTTGGTGCACAATAAAATGTTCTTGTGGCAAGGCTATGTATATGGACACACGAGAGAATTAGGACCAGTGAATTGATGATCAGCCCTCTTTCTCTCTCATTGGTTGAATTGTTGTGGTATATATGTTTTCGAGTTGAATAACACAAAGTCAATGGTGGTGATTGTATCTTTGTTGTTACTTATTTTAATGCCAATAACTTAATTGGAAAAACGCCAAAGTAATCTTTGCGGTCCTTGAAATAGGCACCAAAATCCACATGACTATCAAGTTACAAATGCAGTTATATTATCAACATTTTGTTCCAAGAGTTTGTTTACACCATTCTTTATTGTTGGTGACAGAGTTTCAAATTTAATTTGGAGTGTTCACAATGGGAGATTCGAGTGTTGTCCTTTTTCCTGAGCTTTAGAGTAAATAAACAAATTTTTGTCCGATGTACTTTGACCAATCAAAAATGGAATTTTAATGCAGTGGATTTTTAATACAGCATTTGAACCCAATTGGATAGCAAATGAGGATATTGTATATTGTATGTAAGGTATATTTTAGGGGATGCTACAGACATTGTGTTGTGTTCTATCGCTTAGTGATTATGATTTTGATTTTCTTCTTAGTTGCAAATCAGTTATCCGGATATAAGCGATCATACAATAAGTCAGTAAATAAATATGTTAATATTAACATTTCATAAAAAGCTCTCGATTTCTTGTTCTATCCTGCATCTTCCTTGTTGTCCTTCCAGTTTACTCTTTATGGTGATTTACAGAAATCTTTATTTGTCATTTTTCATAAGGTGTTCAAAGTAACAAATATTCTGTGCTTTTGGTTTTACCAACCTTAAATAAATGGGGAGGCAAATCCAGAGGTAAAATGATTTCGTTTATAAGGAGAAGAACTAAATATATTGTAAACCTAAATTAGCTCATGTTGACATTAGTTTCTAATAAAAGTAAAATACTTTATATATGGAGCTTAAATCCATTGCACTAATCTGCCATATTAGAAAACTAAAAACTAATAGAGGCAATTCATTATAACTATGTTCTGCTGGTCATTCAATAGATGAATTTATTTGAATTGGGAAAATTACTTGTCGTTGAGAAACTATATAATGAAATTACATTTCAAGTAGTATAAGCATCAGGATAACCAGAATATCGTCGAGGTATTCCAGCTAAACCTAAAAAATGTTGAGGGAAGAAAGTTAAATTTACTCCAATAAATATAATTACAAATTGACACTTTAATATCTTATTATTTATAGTTAATCCAGTAAATAAAAGATATCAATGTACAAATCCGGCTATAATTGCAAACACTGCTCCTATTGATAGTACATAATGGAAATGAGCAACTACATAATATGTATCGTGAAGAATAATATCAACAGATGAATTAGCTAATACTACTCCAGTTAATCCTTCAACTGTAAATAAAAATACAAATCCTAAAGCTCATAAAATAGCAGGAGAATAAGTTGATTGAGTTCCTTAAGTAGTAGCTAATCAACTAAAAATTTTAATTCCTGTTGGAACCGCAATAATTATTGTAGCTGATTTAAAATAAGCTCGACTATCAACGTCTATACAAACAGTAAATATATGATGAGCTCAAACAATACATGTTTACGAATGTTTCCTTTTTTCCTGGTTCTTGACTAATAATATAATAAATTATTCCAAATCCAGGTAAAATTAAAATATAAACTTCTGGATGACCAAAAATCAAAATAAATGTTGATATAAAATTGGATCTCCTCCTCCAGCAGGATCAAAGAATGAAGTATTTAAATTTCGATAATAAAATTGTAATCCGGCTAATATTGGTAAAGATAAAAGTAATAACAAAGATGTAACTACAACAGATCAAATAAATAATGCTATTCGATCAAATGTAATCCCAGTAGCTCGTATATTAATTATAGTTGTAATAAAATTAACAGTTCCTAAAATGGAAGAAATTCCAGCATGTAAAGAAAAAATAGCTAAATCTACTGAAGCTCCTCCATGAGCAATATTAGATGATAAAGGAGGGTAAACTGTTCATCCTGTACCAGCTCCCTTTTCTACTATACTGCTTATTAATAATAATGTTAAAGCAGGGGGTAGTAATCAAAATTTTATATTATTTATTATTCGAGGAAATGCTACATCAGGAACTCCTAATATTAAAGGAACTAATCAATTTCCAAATTCTCCAATTATAAAAGATATAACTATAAAGAAAATTATAATAAATGCATGAGCTTTAAAAATTACATTATAAATTTGATCATCACCAATTAAAGCTCCAGGATGTCCTAATTCATCTCGAATTTAAGTTCTTAAAAAAATTCCAATTATTCCAGATTAAGCTCCAACTGAATGCCGTTTTGCGTAGCATAAAAGACGCATTTCGATACAAAGTTTTTTACTAAACATTGATAAAACTTTCATTGCTTGTGTCCTCAGAAATAGGTTAGTCAAGTTTAAAATGGCTGTCTTTACATAGAAGAAAATTCCAACATGGTTTCAATAAGTCTCAAAAAATTGTTCAATCTCAATGAAATCGTGTTTAACTTCGATCATTTTTTAGTCTTACTGTTTATATTTCAAGAACTCTCTCTTTACTTAAAAAATGACATAATGTATTCTTGAAGAAGAGTTTGAATAGGAATTTTAAGTTGTCGATAACCGCAACGTTTATGAAGGGCTTTATTGTTTCAAGAAGAAAACAGACGGAAAACCGTATACATTAAAATTTGAATCATAGTATTAAATACGAAAAACCTATACGTATATACGGCCGTAAGTTCGGCCAGGCCGAAGCTTATGTACCCTCCACCATGGATTGCGTAGAAACTTCTACTGAAGACTGTCATCCACATTTGAATTACTTGGATTGCGGTAACACTTGCCGATGGCAAGGTATCTTAACATTTCCTAACACCGTAATATACACCATATAGTCCATACGTGGTATATATTAAACTAAAAAAGACCGATTAAATACGTATATAATTAAGTTTAAAGTTTCTATAGAAATAAAATTTTGACAAAATAAAATTTTGACAACATTTTATATAGAAGTAAAATTTGGAAAAAATTTTCTATAGAAATAAAATTTGAAAAAATTTTCTATAGAAATAAAATTTGGAAAAAATTTTCTATAGAAATAAAATTTGGAAAAAAAATTTCTATAGAAATAAAATTTTGAAAAAATTTTCTATAGAAATAAAATTTTGACAAAATTTTCTATAGAAATAAAATTTTGACAAAATTTTCTATAGAAATAAAATTTTGACAAAATTTTCTATAGAAATAACATTTTGACAATGTTTTCTATAAAAATAAAATTTTAGATTATTTTTGGCTCGAGTGGCAACCATGATTTTGAACCGATATGGACCAATTTTTGTGTGATTGGGGATCGGCTATATATAACTATAGACCGATATGGACCAATTTTGGCATAGTTATTAGCGGCCTTATACTAACACCACGTTGCAAATTTCAACCGGATCGGATGAATTTTGCTCCTCTAAGAGGCTCCGGAGGTCAAATCTGGGGATCGGCTTATATGGGGGCTATATATAATTATGGACCGATATGGACCAATTTTGGCATGGTTGTTAGAGACCATATACTAACACCACGTACCAAATTTCAATCGGATCGGATGACTTTTGCTCCTCTAATAGGCTCCGGAGGTCAAATCTGGGGATCGGTTTATATGGGGGTTATATATAATTATGGGCCGATGTGAACCAATTTTTGCATGGTCATTAGAGAACATATACCAACACCACGTACCAAATTTCAGCCGGATCGGATGAAATTTGGTTCTCTTAGAGGCTCCGCAAGCCAAATTTGGGGGTCCGTTTATATGGGGGCTATACGTAAAAGTGGAGCGATATGAACCAATTTTTGCGATATGAACCATGTACTAACACCATGTACCAAATTTCAGCCGGATCGGATGAAATTTGCTTCTCTTAGAGCAATCGCAAGCCAAATTTGGGGGTCCGTTTATATGGGGGCTATACGTAAAAGTGGACCGATATGGCCCATTTGCAATATCATCTGACCTACATCAATAACAACTACTTGTGCCAAGTTTCAAGTCGATAGCTTGTTTCGTTCGGAAGTTAGCGTGATTTCAACAGACGGACGGACGGACGGACATGGTCAGATCGACTCAGAATTTCACCACGACCCAGAATATATATACTTTATGGGGTCTTAGAGCAATATTTCGATGTGTTACAAACGGAATGACAAAGTTAATATACCCCCATCCTATGGTGGAGGGTATAAAAAATCTTTGGATCTGGATAAGCTTATTTTCATTGTGAAGAGTCTACACCCATATTTGTACTACTCGTTGCGAGTACGTGATGCCAACGAGGAATTTTGAAATTTCGAAACGATCGTCCATATACGTGCCACAGAGTGTAGGAATTTTGCACTAATTAATTTGACAAACATATTTTCCTCGGTTGGGTAATCTACTCTTTAAGTTTTGCTAGCATATGGTTCTAAGCTGGAACTAAAAAGTAAATACAAAAGATATATTGTTTAACAGGCAACCCAAACATGTAGATAATTGTCATATAATGTACTCAAATAAATTCGCTCTTTCGACTTCTGATATTTTTATTTACAAACGTAAACAAGAACTTTTTTCCAGTGTTCAAGTAAAATTTTTCTTATTTCACTATCACGCTAAATATGTGATAATGTCTGTTTGTTTATTTGTCTTAAACCGAAAATGAAATTATTTCACTTATTTATTAAAGACATCTATCGATATATGTTTGATGGGACGGGGAGGGGGTTCTAAGTCTTTCATCGTCCCTCCCAAAGCTGTGAATATTTAGTGCCAGTTAAATATGTCAGTGCCTCTGAAGACTCTCTTGACAATAAAACACATTCCAAGATTGGTTGCCATACACATGTATACATTTGGTGTAGCATGACGACTGATGACGACAAGGACGAAATGAAGACGACAACTACGTCTATAACGACGATGATGATGATTCTTGTTGATATGCAGATAAATCACAAGTACGAGACGACAAATGAATGTCACATGTTTTTGGTAATTGTTTGAGATTCTTATCCTTTTGCTTGTTGGCTCTTAAAATACAGTAGTGGCTTCATGTGTATGTGTTTTGTGGCTTTGTGGCAGCTTATGTGTGTGTGTGCGTGTGTCTGTAATTTTGTAATTTGATCAATGTTCTAATCTGTTATGTAAAAATGATATTTAACACATGTTTGAGTACTGTTACACATGCAATACAAGCCATACGCGCGGCCATTGTGCATGGGTGTGTGTGTGTATGTCTGTCAAGTAATATTATCATACACATATCCCAAATAGACTATGCCCACAAAAAAGGGATATCTAGTATGCATATCTAAGCCAAAAAGAAAATAAACAATAGAAAAAGCAAAATAAAATAAAATAAAAAATCAACATTATTTACTTTGGAAATATTTGCACGAGACCTCCCTCTACAGCACTAAGGACATTAAATGTTTAAGTTTGTATGTGAGCACACTCATATGAGAAATGCTTGTATTTCCAGTGGTTTAAATAAGATAAACTGTCTAACAGGCCTTAAATTTATGTCAGTAACACTAACTTCATAATTTCAAATTCAGATTTTGATAATTAGTATTAAATTTCATCTGTTTGCGGAAAAAAATCGCAATCATTCTGCTTTGAATTATATTAGAACATCGAAGGGCAACTGCACAAAGTCTAGTGAGGACATGCCAGCAATTCTCGAATTTAAACAACTTAACCATGTTCTGTTAATATCATAGATGATTAATGGTCACCTATTATCATCACTTTATAGCAAAATTCCTAATGAAAGTGATTTTAAATAGATTTGAATTCTTGGGTTGTATATAATATAAGCACGACCTCCTCCCAAGTTTTGATACATTTGTCGGTAAGGTTCGAAGAAACCACAATTGAAGGTCCTCTCCGCCATCGAGGGTAACACCTCTAATATGGTTTGACCAAGAACTGAAAAAATTATGGTCGGTATATTCGCAGAGTACGGAGTATGCTCAAGAACCCAGTAAAAAAATTGGAAGTTTTTCTAAAAACCAAATATGTTCTTTATATTAACTACAATGGAAATTTTTTATTTTCAATTTATTGTTTCTTTAATTAATTTTTTATAACTCCCCTTTTTATTGGTAAGTTGTTTTTCAAATAAGTTAAAGACAGACTAAGAATTAATAAACTAATACAAATTACTTAAGTTTTGTAGAACAAAATGATAAATACTATAAAAATTATATATCTGCAAAATATCACAAACTTTTTTATTTCACATCCAAAATACTGAATTCGTATCACACCTTAAGAATTTATTCAAATTCAGTGCAACGACTATTGAAACGAATGACATCCGTCATATGACAAGACCATGTCGAAAAAAGGACATTTGCACTGCATTTATGGCGACGCTTTTTTTTGCTAGGGACCCATTCAAACGCTTCGAGTGTGGTTTTGAAAAACAAAGAAAAACAGATGTTGAAAATGCAAAATGCATTTCCTCCAGGATATTCAATTTATGTGTCTGAAAACTAGGATAGGTTAGGTATAGTGACAGCCCGATATTTCAGGCTCACTTAGACTATTCAGTCCATTGTAATACCACAGTGGTGAACTTCTCTGAGTGCTGCTCGATACTACGTTTAGCTAAATGACAAGGGACCTCCTTTTTATAGCAGAGTCCAAACGGGGTTCCACATTGTAGTGAAACCATTTAGAGAAGACATTTCGGCAGCATTACTGAGGTGGGATAACTCACCGCTGAAACACTTTTTGGTGTTTGATCGAAACTGGGTTTGATCCCACGACCCTGTGTATCTAACCATTGCTCCACGGCGGCTCCCCATGTAGCATTTTTGTCGTAAAAATATTTTTTTCTCGTCAAACATAACATGCCTTATGAAATCAGATACCTAATTTTCGAGAAAATAACATGGTGTCGACAAACATATTACATGTTTTCCGTGAAAAAGTAACATTTTGCTCTTGAAAAATGGTTGGGGTGATCATATTCCTTCTCTGCGTGTGTCTGAAAAATAACAGTTGTAGAGAGAAGAAGAACCCAATACTTTAAATCATTGAGTTATGCCTTCACTTATACAAACATTACGTTCCAAAATCGTGAACGGACGGTGACAAATTGAAACGGAATCGTTCACGAAAAATCAAAACGGAATGTTCAGGCACGCACAGAAAAAAAATGTTTGAACATGGTTGCCGCATCCATTTAATGCTTATCTAGATCGTGTAACTGTCGCGAAAACCATGTATTTTGTCTTTGTAAAAATAATTTTCAAGCAGAAAAAAATGTATGCTGGCAATAAGCATTTAAAAGGTTCTCAAATGTCGCAAATATGTTCTATTATTTAAATGATAGAATTTGAGACCATTACATGGACGGGAAAATCATGTACCTGACCATTCAATTTTTCGACTTTTTTGCAGGGAAAATGTATTTTTATAGGTTATGTATAGATATGTTTTTTCATAAAGATAAAAACATTTCAGGTTGTGACCAGAGAATGAAGCCGACCCATTTTTGTCGGCGGCGGCTGACACTAAAGTTTTACCTCTGGCGGCGGCGGCTTGACGGCTAAGCCGATATAAATTTGTCCATTCAGCGGCGCACAATCATCCATTATAAAACCAATTTGAAGTTATTCTAATGGTAAGGAGATTAGTTGTACAACCTATCTTACAATCAAATTTATATTTAGTTAAAATTTTCTGAGCTAAATATTTGCAAAAATGTTATAGCAGTTGGGAATTGATTGATTGTGGATGGAAGGTTCAACATTTTGGCAAAAATACTACAATTATTATTATATTTGTCTGATTTAAATCGATATTTTTGATTAATTGGCGGCTTAATTTGAGTCGAGACGAGTCGACATATTCGGCGGCGGCGTCGACTGGCAAAAAATGGTCGGCGGCGACTGAAATCAGCGGCGCGACTCGGCGGCTTCATTCTCTGGTTGTGACCATGTTCTTTTAACTGGAAGAAAAACATTTTTGACGAATACCATAACATTTTAGATCGTGACCATTGTCTTTTGATTCAAACAAAATTCTTCTCATCAATATAAACATTTTAGATGAGGACAATTTTATTTTTCTTAGAACTATGTTCACTGAGCCAACATGGTTGCAGATGAAAATGTTACATGGTCGCCGCAAAAATAGTTCCTATTATATTATTTTGCTCTTCGAATATGATTGTGACAATCATGTTTGTTCTCTGCATGCGGGTATTCGCGATTTCATAAACGGCTTTTGTTTTTCCTTGGCCATGAAAAGTCTTAAAATATTCGTTAGACCTTCTTATGGCAACTCCGTTGGTGGTGCAAGTAAACAATCCAGGTTCGAGTCACTCTAGCGGACTTTTTTGGTTGTTATAATTTCGTAACTATTACGTTTTCAGATCATGAACGCTGGTTGTTGTTTTGACAACGCATGGTGTCATTCTATTGTTGTCATCTTGACACCGTCTGCTCTCAGTTTGACACAACATGTGTGTTGATTCTTTTTCATGAACGAATAGTTTTGAAATGAGCACCCCGTTCATGAGTTTTTCTATGGGTGTTAGGTTTAGATTAAATTTTAATTGAATTAAATTTTTTCATCAGAAGAATACAATTGGTTGGTTTGGACTATTTGTCTCAAGTTCGAAGTTTATTGGCAACATTCAGAATATCCAACATATTTCGATTAACTGATACTAGCTCACGACGGCAAATGTTTACTCACGCCCAATGTTTTTGGTAGAAGTTACGATATAACCTCAAACTCGTATATGCGTGTTTTTTTTTTTTTTTTTTGAAATTTGTGAGATATTTCCAGGAATATGGAAGTTATATCAAAATTTGATGGGAGTTTGTGTGCCATATTTTACTGAACTTGATATTGAATTGTGTGAATCTTGCAAAATAAATGTAAAACAAGTATATACGGCCGTAAGTTCGGCCAGGCCGAATCTTATGTACCCTCCACCATGGATTGCGTAGGAACTTCTACTAAAGGCTGTCATCCACAATCGAATTACTTGGGTTGCGATAACACTTGCCGATGGCAAGGTATCGTAAAACTTTTTAACACTGTCTTCTAAATTGTAAGTTAGCCCAGACGGGGTATATATTTATTAAACAAAAAAAGGCCGATTAAATACGTATATAATCTAGTTTGACAAAATTTTCTATAGAAATAAAATTTTGACAAAATTTTATATAGAAATGAAACCTTGACAAAATTTTCTATAGAAATAAAATGTTGACAAAATTTTCTATAGAAATAAAAATTTGACAAAATTTTCTATAGAAATAAAAACTTGACAAAATTTTCTATAGAAATAAAATGTTGACAAAATTTTCTATGGAAGTAAAATGTTGACAAAATTTTCTATAGCAATACAATTTTGACAAAAATTTCTATAGAAATAAAATGTTGACAAAATTTTTGTATAGAAATGAAATTTTGACAAAATTTTGTATAGAAATAAAATGTTGACAAAATTTTCTACAGAAATAAATTTTTTACAAAATTTTCTATAGAAATAAAATTTTGACAAACATTTCTATAGAAATAAACTTTTGACAAAACTTTCTATAGAAATGAAATTTTAACAAAACTTTCTATAGTAATAAAATTTGACAAAATTTTCTATGGAAATAAAGTTTTGGTAGATTACAAAATTTTCTATAGAAATAAAATTTTGACAAAACTTTCTATGGAAATAAAATTTTGACAAACATTTGTATAGAAACAAACTTTTGACAAAACTTTCTATAGAAATGAAATTTTGACAAAACTTTCTATAGTAATAAAATTTGACAAAATTTTCTATCGAAATAAAGTTTTGGTAGATTATTTTTGGCGATATGGACCAATTTTTGTGTAATAAGTCATCGGCTATATATAACTAAAGACCGATATGGACCAATTTTTACATGGCTGTTAGAGGCCATATATTGACAAAATGTACCAAATTTCAACCGTATCGGATGACTTGTGCTCCTCCAAGAGGTTCCGGACGTCAAATCTGGGGACGGTTTATATGGGAACTATATATAATTATGGACCGATATGGACCAATTTTTGCATGGTTGTTAGAGACCATATACTAACACCATGTACCAAATTTCAACTGGATCGGATGAATTTTGCTCTTCCAAGAGGCTCCGGAGGTCAAATCTGGGGATCGGTTTATATGGGGGCTATATATAATTATGGACCGATATGGACCAATTTTTGCATGGTTGTTAAAAACCGTATACTAAGACCACGTACAAAATTTCAACCGGATCGGATGAATTTTGCTCCTCCAAGAGGCTCCGGTGGTCAAATCTGGGGATCGGTTTATATGGGAGCTATATATAATTATGGACCGATATGGACCAATTTTTGCATGGTTGTTAGAGACCATATACTAACATCAGGTACCAAATTTCAACGGATCGGATGAATTTTGCCCCTCCAAGAGGCTCCGGAGGTCAAATCTGGGGATCGGTTTATATGGGGGCTATATATAATTATGGACCGATATGGACCAATTTTTGCATGGTTGTTAGAGACCGTATACTAAGACCACGTACCAAATTTCAACCGGATCGGATGAATTTTGCCCCTCCAAAAGTCTCCGGAGGTCAAATCTGGGGATCGGTTTATATGGGGGCTATATATAATTATGGACCGATATGGACCAATTTTTGCATGGTTGTTAGAGACCATATACTAACATCAGGTACCAAATTTCAACGGATCGGATGAATTTTGCCCCTCCAAGAGGCTCCGGAGGTCAAATCTGGGGATCGGTTTATATGGGGGCTATATATAATTATGGACCGATATGGACCAATTTTTGCATGGTTGTTAGAGACCGTATACTAAGACCACGTACCAAATTTGAACCGGATCGGATGAATTTTGCTGCTCCGGGAGGCTCCCCAAGCAAAATTTGGGGATCGGTTTATATGGGGGCTATACGTAAACGTGGTCCGATATGGCCCATTTTCAATACCATCCGACCTACATCAATAACAACTACTTGTGCCAAGTTTCAAGTCGATAGCTTGTTTCGTTCGGAAGTTAGCGTGATTTCCACAGACGGACGGACAGCCGGACAGACGGACGGACGGACAGACGGACGGATGGACGGACGGACGGACATGCTTAGATCGACTCAGAATTTCACCACGACCCAGAATATATATACTTTATGGGGTCTTAGAGCAATATTTCGATGTGTTACACACGGAATGACAAAGTTAATATACCCCCATCCTATGGTGGAGGGTATAAAAAATAAATTTTTCAAACACTATTTTCTTAATATATTTTATATAATATATATTTATATTATTAACATATAATAAAAAAGAACCAATTTAAATCTATCATATTAAAAAAATGTCTCGGAAAACATTTATTTGCTCGCCGATCAACCTGTGCCTTAAGAAGCGGTTCCTTATTATTATAATATGGTTAAAGGCCTTTTACCTGGCTTTATTTTCTCCGAATAGGGTCATGGCAACATATTTATGTATCTCTGTATTTATGCGTTTCTATGTGAATAATTGAGTGAGCACTAAAGTGGGTCAAATTGGGTTTGTTTCGTCAGACAACTCAAAACGAAGTTTTAGATATTTCATGAAAACTTCTACAGTTTGGATGATATTGATTTAAATCATTGCCAATAAATATTACCTTGTTTATTTTCTGATGGCTATTGAATATTTGGGTTAATTAAATCTGCTTCAATAGTATGCTCTGTTTGGAATGCTTAAAATGGAATTTATTGTTTAAGTTTATAGAAATGACATCTTTGTACTAATGTACTGTTGACACAATATTTTTTCCTTCGAGATGTAGATGTGTATTAACCAAAATGAAAAACAAATAAAACTGCATTAAGTTTATTTGTTTAGAAAATATTGTGGATTATCTTTTTATTAAATTGAAACATAGGAAATGATATTTGTTGGAATGTTAGGATTGTTTTCGTAAAGAAAAAGAGTTAGTGGTATAGAAATTGTAACTGTAAATGTCACAATTTATTAGGATACAATGTGCGTTAAAATAAAACCCGAAAGACTTTTAAACGTAGATATTGGGTATTTTGAGTTAAGCAACTTTCGTTGTTGTAATTTGTCTTGATGACGAGTTTTCCGACGCAACAACCAAGAACTTTCCGTTTAGATGTGTTGCTGTCACTAACATGACGTAAATTCAAATTGAATGAAATACCATAACATCACATTAATCTCATATAAGTTAATATCACAAAGCTCTAGGCTCTACGAATACAACATGATCTGATTTTGTACCAAAAAAAGGATAGTCTGATAATTTAGAGCGAGCTTCTGCCTCACCCTTTAACTCGAAAATGGAATTGACGGTCATTCAAGTGGACTGTATTCTAGTAGCTTAGGTTAGGTTAGGTGGCAGCCCGATGTATCAGGCTCACTTAGACATTCAGTTCATTGTGATACTACATTAGTGAACTTCTCTCCTATCACTGAGTGCTGCCCGATTCCAGGTTAAGTTCAATGACAAGGGATCTCCTTTTTATAGACGAATCCGAACGGCGTTCCACATTGCAGTGAAACCACTTAGAGAAACTTTGAAACCCACAGAAATGTCACCAGCATTACTGAGGTGGGATAATCCACCGCTGAAAATCTTTTTGATGTTCGGTCGAAGCAGGAATCGAACTCACGACCTTGTGTATGCAAGGCTGGAATTTATTAAAGTTTTTAGCGATTCCTTTGTGATAGCACAATTGATAAACTTAAGTATAATTAATGAGTGCTATATGAGTGCAATTTTTAGCTCAATAGCCGACTCCGAACGGCGTTTCACATTGAGGTGTAACCACTTAGAGAAGCGTTGAAACAGTCAGAAATGTCGCCACTAATGAACAAATTTTTGGTATTGAGTCGAAACTGGGGTTGAACTCATGACTTTTTGTATGCATGGCGGGTATGCTAGCACTAAAAAAATATTGACGAGAATTCAAAGATTTAATGTCTTTAAAATACCAACGCGAATTTTGCGTTTAATTTGTTCTCTTTGTCCAAAAGTCGAAAAACTTTTCAATGAAGCCGTTTTGTCCTTATAGTTAAGTGTTTCGACGTAACAAATGAACATCTTTACATAAAAAAAGTCAGTTAAACTAATGTCAACTTGGCTAATAAATCTTAAAAATTCTTTGTTGATTTCTTGTATCTTGACTACAAAACAAAATACGAATAAATCGAATAAATTAAAATTTGGTTCTTAGGAACAAGTACGAAAACCCCAAATTTAAAAGAGAATTGTGTCTTAAATGTATTATTTCCCATTTCCATTTCTTTAGCTCGGAATCAATAACAAAATCACTAGTGTACAGACAAAATCTTTGGAACAGGGCATCCTTTTTTCAGTGTACTTTTAGATTCATACACAGAAAAAAAGGTGTCTTGTTAATTTTAGGACCAGTTTAACTTCCACATAGTTCAAAAAATTTACTGTAATATAGTTCATTTTTCGTAACCACTGCGAAAATTAACTTAGCTAAAGGAAAACTTATAAAACTTCAGTAAATGTTTTTTAGTTCACTAACTACGAAATGGGACGGATTTTTCCTTAAATAAATTTCCAATACAATAGTTAATGCATCGTTGATTGTATTATAAAAAGACATAGGCAATATAAAAATCTTACTACGAAATGTGGACAATTTACTAAGAAAATTGTTTGTATGGAAAAAAATTTTTGTAGTAAAAATTAACTTAACCACAGTACCGATTCGTATGGCGGCTTCCTACAGCTTATTGCGATTTTTACTATAAGTTGGAGTATATTTCCTCACATTGAAAATTTTAGATAAAGTAGAATAAAAAGTAGTTAATTTAATCCTTGACGGGTGTATATAATTTTTTATGGATTCTTCGTAAATTTTGAATATATTTTACCTTATCCTATAGATAGAATACCAACTAATCAATAAACGTGATACTGGAAATTGAAGTGAGAAGAAATTATGAAATTATTGCATCATCTTTTTTTTTTTTTTTTTTTGTGTTTGTTATTGCGATGATGTTATGGAATGTGTGTTGTTGGTATCTTTTGTGGTGATAGTTGTTTTGTTGCAATAGCGAGATCAGAAAGGGATCATGTGTGTGTGTGGAGTTGTTTTTCTTTACATATGTGTCTTTTATGACTATTTGTGTCTTTGAGTTTTATTGGTGCATTCAGTTCTGTTGATGCATTTATGAAGCGCACACGTGGTGCGCTTGCGTGCGGTATTTGTTTTTATTAATAAAAATACATTTATTTCGTAACATTTTAGAAACTGATAAGTGAATGGTGTGATGTTAGAGAAAACAAAAACACTTTATATTGATAAAAAATAAATAACTCTAAAATAAATCACATATTAAGAAACTGTATATTTCTATTAATAATTTAAAATTAGTGCGGTTTTAAATTGGTTTACATAAAAATATTCATAATGAGTGGTAATAAAATGATCTATATTTACTCTACATCTGGATCACAGTACAATTTTTTGAGTCTATATTTTTATGTTATAGCGAGTCCTTAAGGTGTGTACTAAGTTCGAGTTTAGGTGCTAAAATCAGACATAAATCAGTAAGAAAAGTATAAAATTATACGCCTTCGATGCAAATTTAAATATAACTTGATGGAGAATAGCTCGAAACAAGTTTTTTATTAAGTTTATATTTTTTAAATGGATTACACGATTAAGAACAGAAAATCGTTTTTAAGCTTATGTAGAACGCTGTTTTTTTAATTTAATATGATGAATCGTTTTCAAGTTATTCCAACATATATAGCGGAAGTGCCTTAATTTTGAACATAACCGTATATCTCAAAAAGTCGAGCTCTTAAAAAAACAAGTGTAAATTTGGATTCAGCGACCTCAAATTACTAAAAATTTGATATAAATTTTAAATGAACACAAAAACGGTTCAATTTTGTTCCCATGCATTTCTAAAGAAAACTAATCATGAAAAATTGGGATTTTAGCCACTAAACTCAAACTTAATATCCACCATAAATACTAAATGCTATATTGACAAGTGGAAATTATATCTAATTTTATAATATTTTTATTTCATTTATATTCGGAGAAGGATTTCAAAAATGTCCCATTTGTGCATGGATATGATTCCACTAATGTAGTAATTGGATGATTTTTTTCAATGTGGTAAGTTTTTCGTCCATTTGTAATAAAGCCAAAATTTCTATTTATTAAAAATAATTTTCATTTGCAGGATGACAGCAAATCTAATGGTATTTTTTGGAATCTTCTTACTGTTTAATGCTAACTAAGCTGATATCCCTATTTGCTCTAAGAAAATTCTCTTGTAAGTTAAAGATCAAAATACCATAGAATTTGATAATATTTTTATATTTTATATACCTTTTTAACTTCAGAGGCTTATGACGCAAATCCACACAACAAAAACTAGCGATATCGGTGAAATTGGACAAAAATGAAATGAAAATAGCAACTTATGGCATATATCTTTCATATGGATAAAAAATGGAAATTGATATTAATTAGTTTCATTCTACTAACATAGAATATTACTCTTTTGAAGAAGCAATTACTAACTACCGAAAAGTAACAGCATACAGCGTACGAATAAAAACACTTCTTTTATTGTATATCATAAGCCATAGTTTTATGTAATATAATAATAATTTTTTTAAATAAAATACTGGTAGTTATGAAAAATTGTCTTATATTGTACGAAAAATTTCTTAGTTGTATACAGGCTTGTTGTACCTTTAATTCCTCAATTTATTTACTTCTTTGAAAATTATACTGATAAACAGTTTATTTGAAACCAATTTCTAAATATAGGATTCCCAAAAACTTGTTCATTTTTCCGGATAGCAGGAATATTTTGAATGAGTGTAAGTACATTCTTCCCACAGCGTAGTAAGAATGAACTAAAATACGATGCAATACATAAACTTATTTATAAGAAAATCATGAACTTATCTAGATGAAAAAAATCTTTGGCGCCAAATCATGGTCATTCTTACTATGGGTTAGTTCATTTTTCGTAAACAATAGTAAACTTTTTTTTCGGTGTAAATGTCACCAGCATTACTGGGGGAAAACCCATTAATGAATGTTTTATTTGGTGTTGGGTCAGAACTGGGATTGAACCCATGATTTTTTGTGTGCAAGGCGGTTATGCGAAGCAATGCATCATGGTAGCTCCCATGAGGTTTTAGAAAAATAAAACAAAAAATATATATTTTACTAAGCTAGGTCGTAAAATTTCAATGTATAATCTAATAATATTCACGTTTTATTCCAGGTATATTGTCATTAGGACTATATTAATGAGACCGTTAGCCCAAACTTTGCAATGATAGTTCCTAAGTCAAAGGTCCACTTCAAAATATTACTTAAGTCGAAATTCGTTATTTCCAAAATTTTGAAATACTGGAAGCAATAATTGTCAATTTTGAAATTTCAATTTAGCAAAAATCGAATATTTTTTTTAATGTAAAATATAAAATTATTTTTGGGCAAATGCTAAATTATCTAAATTTAAAAAATGAGATATATATTTTCCTTGGGAAAAGACAATTGGCGATATTTAAAAAAATCTTTCCTATATATTGAAAAAGGTATTTCAAAAATTAATTATACCAATATATATATTTTTCTAAATTTTGAAGAGTCAGAAACAAATACTGTATTTTTTCTAATTTGAAAAATTCTTAGAACTTGGTATATATATATTATTCCCATTGAAATTCTCGGAAAATTGCCAGCAGCAATTTTAAATGTCGCATATAATATTAAAAAAATCAGTGGTGGATAGATTGGTTACTAATAATTACAGTTTTAATTGATAAACAAGGATGTCTTAAAAAAAGAAACGCATATTTGCTGTTTGTTATTTTACACCCGCACAATGTGTTAAATATTGATAGGCATCGAAGAGTATGTATCGATTCAGATACATGTGTTCAATGTTTCACCTCAATCAAAATGTGTCTTTTGTTACACAGTTTTCCCACACATATGTAAAAATGCAAATTAGCAAACCAGTAAGAATCTCTCTCTCTCTCTCTCTCACACACACACACACAAATCACATTTCCTATACCACAACCATTACCATTTATTTACCAACTGAAATTATCGTATTGAGGTGGTATAAGTTTACATTCATATCCGGAGTGGTGGTGGAAGATCAATTCGATTTACCCAATGTTTGTTTGTGCGTCTTACATTTATGTACGTGTGCGTGGGTATGTGTGAATGTACACATTATTGGCTTTGTAATTGTATGTTTGATGTCTGTGAGTTATTAGTTGTATTTGTGGTTCGATGCTGAATTGTTATTCGGTGCGTATGTGTCTGCATGAATTCAATCGATTATTGTTATTGTTATTCTAGTCGGTTTGATTTACTTTTGTTAGTGTATTTTGTTGCTTATGAGGTATGTGTATTGTGTGTGTGTTTGTGACCATGTGATTGTTTGTTTGTTGGTTGGTTTGTATGACATTCGTTTGGTATTTGAATTTCATATTACCTTTTGCTAATAATCATGTTAAGCAAATGTTTGCCAAATATGCGGTAACATTATTTAAACGACATAACATTTTGTACCTTTACACACACAAACACACGCAAACACTCACATGCACGCATACAAATGATATGTGGAGTCCTATGGTACACACACACATCCTGTGTCAAACACTTGCCACTTTACACATACACAACAATAAGCTTGTGGTATCCCGTACTAGTCGGCCGTAGTGGTATTTAGTGCTTGTGTTTTGTGCCCTGTACAAATAATGCGGAGCATAAAAACATAACCATTATGACACTCATATACAATGTAGCCATAGTGCAAGTCCTATTACAATTGACGAGGGCTAGTATGCAAATTTGTACTAAAGAAAATACAATCTCTCTTACATTGTATTTACAACGGACGATTGAGAATTTCAGTATAAATTTTTTCAAGCATACTTCATTTTGAAGCACGAGGTACTGAACGTTTGGTGTAGGCCAAATTCTAATGATAACCAGAAGGCTCATAGTAGCAAGCCCTTTTCAACACAGGTGTTACTCGTCATACGAGCCATATAAATGTGACTTGAAGCTCTAAGCATGGATCATTGAATCAAGAGATATAGGTGTGCACGTGACACGAAATTGTCGTGACTCACGAAAACTTTCGTGACTCACGCGTGAATCGTGAGTCACGCTGATGGAAACGGCGTGACTAACAAACCAAATGTCGTGCGTGAGCGTGAGTCACGAAAATAATTTCTTCGTGAGTAACGAATTTTGGAAAAATACGCTCACAAAAATAATCCCGCCTAACTTTAGTGGCACCTGGTATGTTAAGAGTTTAATAATGCTCTCGATTTTAATCCTGCTCATATTTTCAGACACGTCTCTAAGGTAAATTACTCATAAAATTATTCGTGAGTCACGGTATTTTTCATGAGTAATGGTATTTTCGTGCGTGAGTGTGCGTGAGAGTGAGTCCTACCAAACAATATCGTGCGAGAGTGTGCGTGAGTAAGATTTTTCCGTCGTGAGTGTGCGTGAGCGAGAGTAAAACATTACTCACGTGCACACCTCTACCAAGAGACTATCTACTATCTACTAGATAAAAAAAGGCCACTTCTTGGATGATATTATATATTTCAGAACAACTAATAAGAAGTGGTTGGGCCGAAGCTTGGAACTGTTACAGAAAATATGAAATCGACGAGCCGAATACAGACAGCGGAGGATACAAATTAGTACATAGACAGACGGAAATTTAGAAGGAGGGCGGAAAATTGTCAGAAGTCGAGATCCAATTCAATTAGCCCGACCACCATCTAACATCCCAGCAAACAAAGAGTAGGCAAAAAAGCAATGGAAACGTTTTTGGATCCGGAAGTGATGCAAAATTTGCTCAGAAGCAATGAATTTTATATGTCATAGGGTGGAAGTAATTTTTTTAAGCATCCAGAGCAATGATTTCGCATTAGCTCTTCAGGTGTGATGCCTTTTCAGCATTTCGGATTTCATTAAAAAAATAGGGAAAACCCTAATTTAACATTTTTCGATTTTTATCTCTACGTAAAGATTTTTGAAATAATACTAGCCAATATTATATCGCAAATTTTAAGTCTGCCGATTTTCAAATATTTTTCGGAAATTTCTATTATTTTATTTGTTCCTGCTGAGCTTTATGCACAGTAAAATACAGAAAATTTCAATTCATTGGCAAAACTGCGTAAAACAAAGGATTTCAATATATCGCCTCAAAGGAACTTCTTCCACAGTTTATTTTATTGTTAGGCATAATCCTATGATCTCGTAAAAATTTTACAAGCAATGTAAACCTATTGGGGTATTTTTTATAGAAAAAACTCCCTTAGAGTTTATATGGCCCGAGAAATGATTGCCAGATTTTTCACTATAGTCAGCTATTTCATCCCTTTTCGTGCGTTGAACAATCAGCTGATTTCTTGTTTCTTCTGTTTATAATGACTCTGCACTGAAAAAAAGCATGCCCGGTTCCAAAGATTTTGTCTTTACTTTAAAAATTTTGGTATTGATTCCGAGCCATAGAAGCGGAGTATACAAGTAAGGATAATTTTAAGACACAATTCTCTTTAAATGTGGGTTTTGTGTACTTGCTTCTAGGAAGCAATTTTTAATTTTTTTGCTTTTTCAGCTTTTTTCTTCATATACTATCAAAGTCCTTTAAAAACAAGTTAACGACAATTTTATTTTGCGGATTCAGACTCGACTTCCAGTAGAATTTATGCAATGTTTCAAGTAAAAAACGTCTTTAAAATAAAGTGTTGAAAAACATGTCCTATATTTGAACGGTTTTTTGCTTTGTAGTCAGGATGAAAAAAGACAACAAGTTTAAAGACAATTTCAATTCATTTAAAGAATTTTTCTGAATTATTAAAGTCAAGTTGACCTTAGCCCAAAATTTTTTTCTTTCATGTTATGATACCCATGTTTAAGTCAAATTACTTAATTACAAGGACAATACGACATCATTGAAAAGTTTATCGACTTTTGGACAAGAAAAAAAAACTTTATATTAGAGAAATGCGTATTCATGCTAAGCAAAATTTGCATTCGTACTTTATAGACAAGAAATCTTTGACCTGACGACAATATTTTTGTCAGTGTGAGAAGAACTGACATGGGGAACGAAATTTAAAAAGGAAATGAGGAACTTGGGAAGTTCCTATTGCGGAACGGAACTAAATAGAACGATCACTTAAAGGAACTATTGAATATATTCCGGATGGCAATGAAAGCAGTAGTACACAATACGACAAAATCACGGACCGTCATGGAGTGCTAGGAACTTATCGTCGAGGACTAAAACTTTGCAATGGATAGCAGGAATAAACAAATGGGGCCAAATTAAAAGCGTAAAATAGAAGAATGTTATAAGGGATGGGAAATGTTCTCTTTATGCAACCTAACTTAGTGCTAGAGAATATAGATCTCATAGTTTAATGTCCACATAATCAAGCTTACCATATTTTCGATTCATTAAATACGAGTTTTATACATTATCCATAATCTATCCTACTGAAATTACCAACCTCGTGACCATGGCAATTGAAAATGCTTTCTGGTATGTTCCATGTCGAATGCTCATTGTCAGTGGTAAATTTCGAATATTTTCAAATTATACTTCATGTTTATTCCAAACATTGTTTTAATTCCTTCCGTTACCGGGGAGGGAGCATTTCCCCCAGTGGCACTCCCAAACGATTGGAATGTTTCGTCATTAGCCTGCAAACAAACACAGTCCCATATAAAAATCTTCCCAATGGCAACTGTAACAACTATGGTAGCCGAACAAGTGAACACATATGGTATGTGTGTTCGTATGAGCTAACGCATGTGTATGCGTGTGGGTTAATAGGGTTTGGTGAAGCGTATAATTGCCTGTGAACTGGCGAAATAATTTGCAATTCAATGTTGCAACTAATGGCATTTGAGCTTTTGTTTGCTTCGCTTCCTGTCGGGTCTTTATTTCGACGTTTATGAGCTGAGGTCTTAGGTGTGCACCGCCCCCTTAGAAAATGCGTTGAACATCTAAGCTACGATATGGAGGCCTTGTTTCATTACTTCGCTGCCTGCTATCAAATTGTCGTTAAACGCATTATTACACAAATGCACGATCTTATATGAGTGGTATGGGTGACCTTGTTATTGGTAAGGGAAATGAATCCTTTTCACTTACCGAGCCTCCGACACCACCCATCGATGAGAAACAGGTGCTTGTCCAAGGAAAAAAATTTGGTTAATTTAGTGTAAGTGCATAGATGAGTATCCACAGTCGATGGCAAATAGTCAATTTTGTGAAAACGACATAAGGAAGTCCAAATATCTATCGGTAATTGGACACATTTAGATAGGAATTTTTATCCCGCTCATACTGAGTAGCACAATTAGAAAAAAAGTGTTTATGTAATATGCCATTTTGTAGTGGTATTACATGAAAACTCATATTCCACTTCCACTTGATTCTGAAAAACTTCCCACTGTGCAATAGCTGTTTGTGTGTTGGTATGTACTGAACAACAAAAATCGACAAAACAACTAGCGAAATGAGGCTTCAATTGTAGTCGTATATCTTTTGAATTACATTATTCGCTTATAAATTTCCTACATGATCATAAATTATCAATGTCATACACACACACAGACACACTCACATATATATCAATGCAATGCTTATTTATCTGTACTTATATATATGCCATTGATAGCAAAATATTGGCTACGCTGTGGTAATTTATGAATTTGTATTCGATTTTAAAGAAAATTTTGTAATTGGAAGGAAAAAATTGGAGTTCAAAATTGCAAAAATGTCTTTAGTGACATACGAAGTTCATGATGGACGTTTTTGTAGTAAAATTTACAAATTTGAAGAAATAATGAACTATTTTATGAGAAATACGAATTTAGTAAATCTCTATGCTTAATTTGTGTATAATTTTTCCCCGTCTTTTAGTTCATTTAACTAACGTACGCAAAAAATTATTAGAGTAAATGAAACCTTCTCCAAATATAATAATTTCATGAACTAAAATATAGTTAAATTGGCTTTAGTGAAATAGTGAGTTCACTTTTTTTTTGAGTGTGAGATAATAATCAATATAGGAGCCGTTGTTTTGCCATTTCAATTTTATTGGTTCGTTTGTTTTCCTATGGCATTTTGTGTTTGTTTGACAAATAAAAAGGAGTTACAATTTATTTAAGTTAAAACAAGTGAGATAACACCTGCGGGAAAACTTTTGTAGGATGTGTTAAAAACAAAGTAGAAACTCATAAACAAAAACTTGGTGAATCTAGGCATGCATAATCTGAAATTGTTAGTTTTGCAAAAAGACTAAAAAAAACAAGAATGACATGAGTCTGGAAAATAAAGGAGATGAAAAGCAAAGAGAAGTTTCCTTAAAAACATTTTCCAATCTTATCATAAATATTTTTAGGTATGTTGTCAAACTAATATAGATAATATTGTTAAAGATCTAGAAAAATTTTCAAACTCTTACCCCAATGATTTACAAAGGTTAAAGTACGTGTACATTTTCCACAAATTGTCCATTGTTAAAAATTTGTTTTAGTGAACATTTTACAATTTTTTAAATGTCTAGAAAAAATTTAGACGTTTGCAAAACCCCTTCTTCTTATTGATTTGCAAATCCGTTATTTGGATATAAGCGATCATACAATAAGTTAAACAAATATGTTAATAATTTCATTTCATAAAAAGGTGTCGAATTCTTGCAGCTGAAATCGTATTACATTCATCCCGGGTAGCCTGTCCATTCTTGGATATTCTTCTTTTTTTTAACCTCCCGCCATTGCACGCAGAGAAGAAACATGATTGTCACAATCATATTCGAAGAGCAAAATAATATGATAGGAGCTATTTCTGCGGCGACCATGTAACATTTTAACCTGCAACCATGTTGGATCAGTGAACATGGTTCTAAGAAAAATATAATTGTCCTCATCTAAAATGTTATTATATTGATAAAAAGAATTTTGTTTGAATGAAAAGACAATGGTCACGATTTAAAATGTTATGGTATTCATTCAAAATGTTTTTCTTCTAGTTAAAAGAACATGGTCACAACCTAAAATGTTTTGATCTTTATGAAAAAACTTTTTTCATCGTCGAAAAAAGGACGCCACTTGAGAAAAGAAAACACAAAATTACATTTATTTGTTTGTTTTTATTTATTTATAAACTAATTCATTGTTTATGTGTATTTATAATGCCGTTCAAGCAAACATCATATATTTTTACACATTCTTTTTTTTTCAATTTCAACAATAAGTAATTATTCCATATTTACATCGTGCCCATCAAATGTACAAACGCAGACATCATGTAACTGCAAATAAAAATAAATGATCCATATAGCAAAATGCAGAACAAAAAACAGGTACATTTTTTCAATTACACTTTCCTTTTTTGTGTTCACATAAAACCACGTGCCACTTCTGAATAAATAAATTAACACAAAACACAGTAAATCCGTATTCTCCGTCCATTCCAAGAAACAATCAACACACGACTGACGCGCAAAATGAAAATCGTGTGTACCTGCTCAATGTTTTTATAAAATTCTTTTCGCTGCAAAAAAGTTAAAAAATTAAATGGTCACGAAAAAATGTAAATGGTCATGTAATGGTTCTAGACATATCTATACTTAACCTATAAAAATACTTTTTTCCCTGTAAAAAAGTAAAAAAAATTGAATGGTCAGGTACATGATTTTCCCGATCATGTAATGGTCTCAAATTCTATCATTTAAATGATAGAACATGTTTGCGGTATTTGATAACCATTCAAATGCTTATTGCCACCATACATTTTTCTCCGCTCGAAAACTATTTTTACAAAGACAAAATACATGGTTTTCGCGGCAATTACATGCTCTAGATAAGCATTAAATGGATGCGGCAACCATGTCCAAACATGGTTTTTCTGTGCGTGTGATTGACAATGGCGAAAGTGCATAGAATAAATGCAAATTATAAGATAAATTGAACATTTTTAACCATGGCCAAAAAGTTGTTGTAGTCTATTGGAAAAAAAAATCATAATATTAGTGGAAATGTACATTTGATCCTCCCAAAATAGTTTTCGATAAATTACCGGTGAGCAATTTCTTTTGTCATATTTGCAGTATTTCCATATTATTCCCCGTTTTTTTTTCACCGCACCTTTCACTCTAATTTCATCAAATATTCACTCTCCAAATGTTCTACACCATTTTCAACTACCCAGCAAAAAAAAAAGCTTCACCCCAAAAAAGTAGTGAAAACGTTTTTTTTTGGGATCCGGAAGTGGTGCAAAATTGACGCAGAAGCGATGAATTTAATACGGGCTTGTCATAGGACGGATGTCCACCATTTCAAATGGCGTTGCACTGAATTTGCAGCACTTCTTAAGGTATGATCCGAATTCAGTGTTTTGGATGTAAATTAAAAAAATTTTGCAACAATTTGCCAAATAAATAATTTTTATAAATTTTTATAATTTTTAAAGCATTGTACCGCTTGTCTGAAAGGTTTGACATCACATATTTTCAAAATTTGGCAATTTTTTAACAATGGATTTTGAATTTTTTCGAAAAAAAAGTTTATAAATTGTACCATTTTATTAATCATTATTCTGTTTTTACCTATTTGAAACAGAAAAAGTTAATATTTCTTGTCAAAAGTATGAATAAAGCGTGTTACAAAAAATTGAATTAAAAAAGCTTCCTGAGTAGTTAAAATGAAGAATATCTTTGGGAGAACATTTTTGGAAGTGCTTTTAAAGTTGTACCTTTAGAAGCACTTCCTATTTATTTTTTGCTGGGTAATAACATATTTTTAAAATGTCACTTTTTTCTTTGGCGTTTTTTGCAATTATTGTATCTTCTCCACTTTTTTCAAATATGGCAAGTCTGTTGTGAGAATTTTAAGTTATTCAGATGTATGCAAAATGCGTGGATATTACTTTAATTTTCGGCACAAAATATTTTTTTAAGATTCCGATATAAATCCCTGACACATTGCGCTGCACTTCGCCTGACCTAATCCATGTGCAAAGTAGGCCAGGGGCATGGAAAACTTACCATCTAGTAGATAATCATTCGAAGCCACCTTGCCGAATTTATATATGGCAACATAATCACCGCATTAGCTTTAAGTGAAACATTTTCGGTACACTCAAAAAAAGTTTACTTGGATCCAAAGATTTTGACCTTCCCTTAAGGATTTTGGTATCGATTCCGAGCCAAAGATGCGGCTTCTTTAAAATAAAGACATTTTTTACGGACCTCCCTGGCTTTAAATCTAGGATCAATAAAAATTAAAATTTAATACAGATCTCATTCATCGAATTTTTATTCTCTTTTTGCGATATATTAATAAAGGTATTTATGTACAAACGAATTCCGAATTCAAAGTGAAAACAGTTTTCTTAATGCTGAAAAAGCTTTAAACCAAAGATGCAAATACTTAAAATAAGTCTTAGACTATAGTTGAAGCGTTTTTATCTTAAATTTAAAAATTCAATATGTCAGTTGAGTTAAAGACGATTTCTTTAAATTAAAAATGTTTTTCTCTATTTTAAGGAAAATTTGCCTTACTTCAAAGATCTACAACTTCAGGAGAGAGACGCAAAATTTCAAGATTTGTGTCTTAAATTTAATGAAAAAAAAATTTTAAGTAAGGATTATAAAATTTCTTTTAATTAAAATGTCATTATTTTAAAGAATTTTGTTCTTAACATTGCGTAAATTTCGAATCCTAAAATTTAAGTTGCATAATCTTCCATATTAGGTCAATATTTTTGTTTTAGTGTAGTTAAATTCCTAACTGGCATACGAGTACATTATCAAGATGACAGATATATCCCTAGAACAGTTTAAAAGTTGTTTAGCTAACCTTGCAGTAATGAGATATTATTTTTTCAACAAAATTTCAAAAATTTCAAATTCTAAAGCATAATTTTATGTATGTTATAGCTTTTAAAGAATTACTTTTGAAAAAAATACTATTTTTTTGAAGAGCAGTTTGAATTTAGATGAATTTTTTGTCGGATTATTTCAGAACCATAAAAATGCGTATACTTATATTCAAGAATAGATATTCGCTTCGTAGATCAAATTGAACAATTTATATGAATTTGATAATTGCTACAATTGTATTTGTTTATAAGTAGCTCTTCATAATATTGTTCCATAATCAAATATTGAATACAGTGCCTTGAATCATTTTCCTTGGGGGTAGCATTAAATTGTCTGTGATTTTAATAACGCTGGACTTTAACCATCTAATCCCCCACACCACATTGGTTCATATTTGAAGTACATTTCAAAGGTCTATTAGTATTCCTGCTTTCATTGTAGTATCTAATTCATTATTATTATTAGGCAACATTGTGATAAGGCAAGTATCAAGTATTGATGGTGCCAACGATTCCAACACTTCCTTAAATAGGGCTTTTGACTAATGAGCATAATATTTAACACCCAATGTAATTATAACTAGATATGAATATAATGGTAGAACATAGCATTAAATGTTCTTGAGCCACCGAATCCATAGTCATCGACATGGCTGGGGTAATGGAGGAGGCGGCGGCGGCGGCCTAGCCAATTCCCGGAAATTAACGACCTAATACTTTGACCTGCCAGGCAATAACAAATGAAATAGAATGGACAGCATGCTTAAAATGCAAGTATTGTTTTATTCCATCGAACTGTTTTTTGGATGATGGCCACCACGATAATAATAATGAAAATGAAAAATATTACTGATTACTCCAAATACCATCCACAAACCTTCTTCATCCATTCGATCCAATTCACCATTGCCAGCGAACGACAACACCAACCCATCAAGAGCCAGACAATGAAGGCGATTTTCTTTAGGCTGTGGAAGAACCTATTGTCTTTTAACATTGCTATGCTAATTATGGCAGGGGATGTGGTGGCTCTTAGCACTGCCAAATCCAATTCCAATTGTTAATGGTTATGGCAGGAATGATGATTGTACGACTATTGCTTATGACTTTTGTATTCATTTTAGTGGTCTTGTAAACGAAAGGGAGCCAATGACTGAACCACACTTGAATTTGACTACCAGTTGGCTATTGAAATTTTAGACATTTTGTAGTATCTACTAGAGATGAACAAACAAAATTGGCGAAAAAATACTGAAACTGCTCGCAACTGGTACATTTTGGTCAACTTCTTTTCATCTGTAGGAAAATATTGTTAATGTTAATTCGAGTTTTGTTTCCCCTTATTGTAAAGTTTAAGTTAATGGGCAATACTTTTTTTTGGCTTTTAGGAAATTTATCAGAAGGAAGATTTTTGACATGAAAAAGAATAACTTTGTTGAGATCAAAAAGAGTTAGAAACTAAAACAACACACATAACAGGTTGGCTGATAAGTCCCCGGTCTAACAAAGAAAAACATATTTTTGGTCAAATTTCGTTTTTATTATTCAACATAGTTCCCTTCAAGAGCGATGCAATGATTATAACGACCTTCCAATTTTTTGATACCATTTTGGTAGTACCCTTTCGGCACAAAATAGGCCTCATTTTCGGAGATGACCTCTTCATTGCAGCCAAATTTTTTCCCTGCGAGCATCCTTTTGAGGTCTGAGAACAAGAAAAAGTCGCTGGGGGCCAGATCTGGAGAATACGGTGGGTGGGGAAGCAATTCGAAGCCCAATTCATGTATTTTTACCACCGTTCTCAATGACTTGTGGTACGGTGCGTTGTCTTGGTGGAACAACACTTTTTTCTTCTTCATATGGGGCCGTTTTGCCGCGATTTCGACCTTCAAACGCTCCCTTCTCAAGATAATAAAAAATTATTCCATGCGCATCCCAAAACACAGAGGCCATTACTTTGCCAGCGGACTTTTGAGTCTTTCCACGCTTCGGAGACGGTTCACCGGTCGCTGTCCACTCAGCCGACTGTCGATTGGACTCAGGAGTGTAGTGATGGAGCCATGTTTCATCCATTGTCTCATATCGACGGAAAAACTCGGGTGTATTACGAGTTAACAGCTGCAAAAACCGCTCAGAATCATCAACACGTTGTTGTTTTTCGTCAAATGTGAGCTCGCGCGGCACCCATTTTGCACAGAGCTTCCGCATATCCAAATATTGATGAATGATATGACCAACACGTTCCTTTGATATCTTTAAGGCCTCTGCTATCTCGATCAACTTTATTTTAGGGTCATTCAAAATCATTTTGTGGATTTTTTTGATGTTTTCGTCGGTAACCACCTCTTTCGGGCGTCCACTGCATTCACCGTCCTCCGTGCTCATTTCACCACGCTTGAATTTTGCATACCAATCAATTATTGTTGATTTCCCTGGGGCAGAGTCCGGAAACTCATTATCAAGCCAAGTCTTTGCTTCCACCGTATTTTTTTCCTTCAGAAAACAGTATTTTATCAAAACACGAAATTCCTTTTTTCATTTTTTTCACAATAACAAAAGTTGCTCTCACAAACTAATTGACTTACAGACGTCAAATTTTGACACGAATCATTTGATGGTTGGTACTATATAAAAATAATATGCATTTAATACTAGCGACGCCATCTATGTGTCAGACCGGGGACTTATCAGCCAACCTGTTATGTTCATGTTATGAATTTCAGATAAATGGATATCTTGATTCCAGTAATTGGAATCTCAATTTATTTCAGCTGATGATACTTCGCTGTGCGCACATTAATTGGTTCAATCGGGAGCATAATTATAAGGAGGCGAATCTTTGGCTCGGAATCAATACCAAAATCATTAAAGGATTGCCATTTTTTAGGGGTGGATTATTGCTAAAACTCCAAAAATATTTTACAACAACTTTTGGAGATATAAATATTGCCGACAAGATTTTCACTACTACGATAAATGGCTAAATTTAATTGCGATAAGATATCTATAGATTTAATTGGAAATTGACGTCTTCAATATCTTCACTTTACTACAAAAGCAAAAATTAATTTTGTTGGCCGATAAAATTTACGACATGGCAGATCCTGCTGGGACAATTGTAGGTGTAGACATCTCTTAAAAAAGAAATTCTCTCTAATGATTGAAAATATTGAAATGTTTAATTGAAACATTAATTGACACAATCACAAAATCAGTTATGAATGTGATTGAAAACAGTTATGTTTTTAATTAAAAAATTAATTATTGTAACAATTAATTTTGTAAATTCTTTTTTCAATCAAACTAACTTAATCAAACACACAATTAGTTAAGAAAGTGAGTGAACATTTTCGAGGTTTTTAATTAAAAAAGTTAATCGATGTCGATTGCAAACCTCAATTAATTATTTAACTGATTTAATTAAAAAGTTTAACTAAATCAAAAAACTGAGTTTTCCAATCGACATCAAATAAATATTTAATTGAATCAATTGATATTTAATTGAAATTTTCAAAGCTAATCAATTAATTTTTAAATTAAATATTTTATGCCCAATAAAAACTGTGATTGGTACAATCCTTTTCGTGATTGAAGACATTTAAAGTAAATAATTAATTAGATCAATTAATTTCGTGATTGAATCAGAAAAATAATTTATTTGTGTGTATGTCAGCATTTGTATAAAGACCATCCTCCTGGAACCAATTGCACCAATTCATAACAACAATATCCACAGTAGTGGATTAGGTTATATAGAAACATCGAATTATCATCTCAGGCAGGATGAAGGAATGAGTTGAAAAATTTGTTAATCTAACTTCTAACACACACATATACACACATAGGCATCTCTAATGATTTTCATACTTACCCATGAGCCAATAGAATTGTGGAATTTTTTTCATGATTTTTTTTTGTGGTTTCACAGTATCCGATTTTGGCATGGCGGATGTCGTTGTTCCATTGCTTGATATTTGTATCTTTTCAATAGCTGTATGTGTGTGTGTGAATGAGTTTGTGCGAGTGTGTTTGCATATCATGTTTGCTCTTTGGTGTACTCTGGCAACAATGAAAACACAAAAATGTTGGGTGCGTTATTTTTAATGCTGCCATAAAACTTAATTAAAGCCACGAATGAACATTATTGATCTCATGGAGCAAAAACAAAAGCAATAACAAAAAACCGAAATCCAAAGAAGTGGCTTACGGTTTCCCATGTCAGAGGAGGAGCAAAGGACAAAGCAAGCAAACTTGATGCTGACGATAATGGTGGAGTAGATGCTAAAGCTGATTTGGAACGTTAGTCAACAGAAATGAAAACTCTGTTTATCTAAAACCTTTTCTCATCCTCTCAAGCTAATTATCGATGTTCAAGTAGAGGGCTGGTGGTGATGTGGTGGAGATGAATGGACGGTCTTGCGGATAGATAGGAGGAGATGAAAGTTATATCTCGTTTCCTAGCCAACATTACACGTTCGCTCATTGTGCACTCGAGATAGGAGCGATGACAGTGAATATTTAACTTTTGCCAATCATTAAATTTTTCCAAACTTTTTTAAATGACTGAACTTTTCTAAAATTAACAACGGTGGTGTTTTGTTTTTTGTTTTCTCACACAAAACCAAACAATCTACTGAAGTTCATGTGGCGTAAGGAATCATTACTTACGAGTATACAGGATGCTTAAATAGAGAATTCAGCTTGCTATGACGAAACTAATGATAGTACTTTCGTAGTCATCGATAATGTTGTCATGGCTATAGGCGAGAGTTTTTTAAAGTCAACATTCATCTATAGGACAAACTGAATTTTATGTAGCCATTTTTCAGTATATATTTCAATGCATAATGCATTCCGTCTACCATTGTAGTCACATATATTTCTAGTTGGAATCCTTTAGCTGTGTACGGAAATACACAATGCAATAGATAAATAAATTTGCATCTTTCTCTTTATGTCTTTAAATTAAAGCAAATATCCCTTAAGGTAAAGAAAACTGTTTTTGATTTAATAATGAGTTATGGAATCTTTGGATTAAAGCAAATGTAGTATCTGTTATTATTTAGATTTTTAAACTGACATTTATTTATACGTGGATAGATTCGTCAGACAATGAAAGTTTGACAAATGAGATCTATATTTCAATTTTAAATTTATGGAGCCTATATTTCAAATCCAAACAGCTCCCTTAAATATGTCTTTACTTTAAAGAATCAGCATCGTTGGCTCGGAATAGGATATAAAATCCCTTGCGATAGTTCGAAATCGTTTGGCTCCAACCCTACTCCAAGTGATCCCAATCAACAAAATTAAGCCAATTTGCTAATGATCGGTATGAAGTGTTTTTATACCCTCCACCATAGGATGGGGGATATATTAACTTTGTCATTCCGTTTGTGACACATTGAAATATTGCTCTAAGACCCCATAAAGTATATATATTCTGGGTCGTGGTGGAATTCTGAGTCGATCTGAGCATGTCCGTCCGCCCGTCTGTTGAAATCACGCTAACTTCCGAACGAAACAAGCTATCGACTTGAAACTTGGCACAAGTAGTTGTTATTGACGTAGGTCGGATGGTATTGCAAATGGACCATATCGGTCCACTTTTACGTATAGCCCCCATATAAACGGACCCCCAAATTTGGCTTGCGAGGCCTCTAAGAGAAGCAAATTTCATCCGATCCGGCTGAAATTTGGTACATGGTGTTAGTATATGGTCTCTAATAACCATGCAAAAATTGGTCCACATCGGTCCATAATTATACATAGCCCCCATATAAACCGATCCCCCGATTTGGCTTGCGAGCCCTCTAAGAGAAGCAAATTTCATCCGATCCGGCTCAAATTTGGTACATGGTGTTAGTATATGGTCTCTAATAACCATGCAAAAATTGGTCCATATCAGTCCATAATTATATATATCCCCCATATAAACCGATCCACAGATTTGAACTCCGGAGCCTCTTAGAGGAGCAAAATTCATCCGATCCGGTTGAAATTTGGTACGTGGTGTTAGTATATGGTCTATAACAACCATGTAAAAATTGGTCCATATCGGTCAATAATTATATATAGCCCCCATATAAACCGATCTCCAGATTTGACTTCCGGAGCCTCTGGGAAGACCAAAATTCATCTGATTCAGTTGAAATTTGGTACGTGGTGCTAGTATATGGCCTCAAACACTCATGCAAAAATTGGGCGAAATCGGTCCATAATTATATATAGGCCCCATATAAACCGATCCCCAGATTTGACCTCCGGAGCCCCTAGGAAGGCAAAATTCATCCGATTCGGTTGAAATTTGGTAAGTGATGTTAGTATATGGTATCCAACAACCATGTAGGAATTGCTTCATATCAGCCCATAATTATATATAGCCCCCATATAAACCGATCCCCAGATTTGACCTCCGGTGCCTTTTGGAAAAGCAAAATTCATCCGATCTGGTTGAAATTTGGTACGTGGTGGTAGTATATGATATTTAACAACCATGCCAAAAGTGGTCCATATCAGTCCATAATCATATATAGCCCCCATATAAACCGATTCCGAGATTTGGTTTTGGAGCCTCTTGGAGGAGCAAATTTCATCCGAGTCAGTTGAAATTTGGTACAATGTGCTAGTATATGGCCGTTAACATATCAATAATTGTATATAGCCCCCATATAAACGACCCCCATATTTCAATTCTGGCTCCCTATGTACCGTGAAAAAGTCCATATCGATTCGTAATTATTTGTAGTCTTACCTACACATAATTTTTTGTCTAATGTATACCACGTATGTACTAACTCACAATTTAGAAAACGATTTAAGATACCACAACCCAAGTAATTCGATTGTGGGTGACAGTCTTTCGTAGAAGTTTCTACGCAATCCATGGTGGAGGGTACATAAGATTCGGCCTGGCCGAACTTACGGCCGTTTATACTTGTTGTATGATCGCATCTTTCGTTCGCGGGCTCATAAAGTTTCGAATTTAATTTCATAAAACCTACGAATCAATTCATAGACATTCTTGAAATTTACGTTGGGCGAGGTTTATGTGGCAGCCCGCTTTATTTCAGACTCACTTTGACTATTCTGTTCACTGTGATATCACGTTTTTACTGCCGAACCCACCCTATTATTTTCTTCTGTAGCACAAACCTGATTGTTCCAAGAGCTATATCAGGTTGCTTAAGTTGCTTTCCATTTTCCAGGCCCGCCAGTTATCTAAAGGTATAATTTAGAATGATATCTTTAAGTTTAAATGAGGCCATATTTACTTGATAACGTTGCAACACTTGCAATTTTCCCATCACACATTCGACCTTATAACAGCCTTCGCACACAGTATGAACTTGCAGGTAGCCAGCGGCACAGATTCAGATTCTACTGTTGGTTCCTCTTTGAAATTCTCTGGTATGTTCCTATAGCAAGGCTTAGGGAGCCACCATGGTGCAATGGTTAACATGCCCGCCTTGCATACACAAGGTCTTGGGTTCGATTCCTGCTTCGACCGAACACCAAAAAGTTTTTCAGCGGTGGATTATCCCACCTCAGTAATGCTGGTGACATTTCTGAGCGTTTCAAAACTTCTCTAAGTGGTTTCACTGCAATGTGGAACGCCATTTGGACTCGGCTATAAAAAGGGGTTCCCTTGTCATTGAGCTTAACATGGAAGCGGGCAGCACTCAGTGATAAGAGAGAAGTTCACCAATGTGGTATCACAATGGGCTGAATAGTCTAAGTGAGCCTGATACATCGGGCTGCCACCTAACCTAACCTAACATATAGCAAGGCTCCCATATTAGGTGAATATTGTACTGCTCAAATATACCGTTGAATTTGTTCTCGTTATCGTTGCATTTGCGACAGTCCATGGCCTTTTTCGAGCTGAATCCAAAGATTTTATTGCATTTGTTGGAATATTATTGCCGGGAGTTTAAGTTCCAGGGTTTTTTGAGTATACCCCAATGTCCATCCAAATTGGAGCCCCAATGTCCATCCGAATTGGAGTCATCGGTATAAAAATCTATATATATATATAAATTGTTATTCCACGAAGTTTGTATGCATCATGTGCCACTGTTTGGAATAAGGAATTAAAATTTCTTGTCGAAACGGGTTTTCACCAGAGTTTAACTAATTCACATCTGGTATTATTTTGAGAACCAAACTGTTACCATGCTTTGTTTCAGATAGCTCGTACAACCGTACAGTCGTTATTGCAGCTGACTGTTTGGCCAATATTACTAAAAACAATAGATGCAACATTGCGTTAAGGGAATATTTTCCTATCTTAACGAATGTGCCTGAAATAAACACACAAGCCATTCGCTGAACTTTATCGACTGCTAAGTGTCAACAAACACTTTTTGGTCTTCCCCTCTAAGAGAAAAAAAATATACCATTATGCGATTTTATATCTAACGCATGTATAATAGATAATTTAAAACAAATGTATAATTTAATGCATTTTATGGAAGAGTTCATGTATATAATTAAAAAAAAATCATATCCTTACTAGTGTCTCACAATCCTTCTTATCAGACTACACTAAGTGTGTACATTTTCTTTTCAACCCAAATTTACTTAGATATGATTATATAGGTAGAAATGTTTTCTTCATTCCCTATAAACACGTTGAGCCAATTTATTGTACTATGAAAATTTTAATTGCACTTTTAATTTTTGTTAAGTTTTTTTTTTTTCAAAAAAGTCATTAATATCGAATTTCCTATATGATTAGCACTGGGCTTGTTGGCATTGAAGAATGAAAAAAGTAAATAAAATAGACAAACAATTTTGCGAAAAATTTCCTCTAACCAGAAGTTTTGATATATAAAATATCCCAGTTTTTGCAATAAATTATTCTATTGAACTCTATTATCGAGATCTCATCCTTTTCAACGCTATAACATTTTCCACTAAATTATTTCACTTCACGTCTCCTCTGAAGGCCATTGGGGAACCGAAAGATAAATACGATGCCTAGCTCCATGCCATTCATTTCTTTTGAGCTGTCAATGGTTGATGTCTTCCAAGAAAGACTGACACTTTGGGTAAACAATGGCATTGCCATCCTCTTGGCCATTTCCATTGCTTGGGCAGGGTATTGTGCGCATTTGTTTTCAGTATCGCCATGACCACTTAATACCACTTGGCTGTACCATGGACGAGCTGTTTTTTCATTCCGGTGATGTCTCGGAGTATATTCCCAGCATTGTTTGTCCATAATTTTCCAATTCAACAGAAAGTGATAATAAGACTTGCCACTCAACAGTTTGGTGGCACCAAACCACAGAGAGATTTGTGTCAATCGTTGGTCCAACAAGGGTCTTACTCATCACTTGCTACTATCTTTCGTGCACCATCTTGGCAGTAATGCGTTTTTTCGTACCCCCTCCCCCCCTATTCACGAGTTTTCCTTCAGCCTTCTCTGTTATCGCAGAAGATGCAATTGTCACCAGAGCATCAGCCATGATATATAACCTCTCCTCGGCCACTGGACACATGCACACCCAGTAGCTGTAGGTAATAATGATATTTTCCAATGGAGAGAACCTCAAGCCATGTATTTGAGGTCTTGTTGGGGTTTCGTAATGGCTTGCAATGCCATCGCAATTTCCGCATTTCTTGCATCCAGAGAGATGGAAGGTATGATGACGGGAACTGACCCAGAAGATGTTTGAAGGACTACTGAGGACAAGGTATGGAATTCATTATTTTGCCATTGACACTTGTGTTTAACCTATTTATGTTGATTTTACGACATACCATAAATAAAACGGAATAGCAATTGGGATTTGGTCATGAATGCGAAAATACATTTCTTCGTGGAAAGCAGCAATTGCGCTGTCGAATAATTGACGATTGTGATGATGGCAGCTTAGAACAGTGGCTTATAAATGCAAGTTTCTGCTACATTTTTCTGTCCATGATTTTTGGTAATAGCTTTGCGATGCCTGAGAAAATAAAATATGCACCAAAAAATTTCAAGAAATTTTTTCCAATTAAAATATTAATTGAGTTTTAAAAAATATTAAATTAAAAATTTAATGGATTCAACAAATTTTTTTATTCGAAGAAAAATGAATAGCATCAATCAACTTTTTAATTGATACTATCATTTCTGCGATTGAAGACATTTCAACTAAAAAAATAATTGGATAAATTATTTTCGTGATTGAATCGGAATAAAAAACTTTTGTGTATGGCTACCCTAATATAGAGCATTCTGGAGAAAGCTATAAAGAAGATTTTACTTTTGATCTAGCTAACACTCATAGTATACAAGTATATACGACCGTTAATTCAGCCAGACCAGATCATGTGTACCCTCCACCATGGAAGATCTACTAAAGACTGTCATCCACAATCGAATAAATTGGGATGTGGTAACATTTGCTGATGACAATAAATCTTAAATCTTCTAAATTGTAAGTTAGTTCATACGGAATCTATGTTAGATCAAACAAAGCAGATTCAATTCCTATATACTCGGTTTATACAGAGATAGATAATTACGAACCGATATGAACCCCTTTTCGCACAATAGAGAGTCTAATTTAAACTGGTTCGGAGGAAATTTGTTCCTCCATGAGGCTCTAGAAGTCAAATTTGGGGCTCGGTTTATCCGGCCATCATGTGCCAAATTTCAAGTGGATCGATTAGGTTAGGTATAGTGGCAGCCCCATATTTCAAGCTCACTTAGAACATTCAGTCCTTTGTTATACAACTTCTCTCTTATCACTGATTGCTGCCCGATTCCACTTTTTATAGCGGGTCCCTTGCCATTGAGCTAAACATAAAATAGGTTTCTATGGGATCTGTTTTAATATATCGAACATCATTTATCCTAAGAAACAACATGTTGCTATCAACGGTAAATTCTTTCTGTAGCTGTAGGGTAAAATCGTGGATATTGGTCGATATTGTTTATCACCTATCAATTGTGTTTATATGTTTCCATTTGTGTGGTATTTTTTGTTTATGGAATAAAAGGTGCAACATTCTTCAAATTGATTGTCATATATAAAGGACACTGTCATAGATTTTGGGTCCTGTATCCCTCACAATATCATGAATAAATTATAACTTTGGACTGACACTATCATTTGGGTGAAAATTCAATACCGATCATCCTTAATTGAACAAAGGACTTTGTTTCAGCTCAAATTATATCTCTGATCCGTTCTCAGTTAATTCATAAATATATGGATCTTCCATAGTCTACTCAAAACCACTGTACCCGTCTCTACACTCTTATGGATGGTGCAATTCGTATTTGTCTCAGACTCCTCATAAAGTTTACTCTGCTGATGATTGTGTGATGATGTCAATGGTGATGTTAATGCCATTGCTGCCACGAATGGCTCTGAAAATTATATAACCCACACCAAGCGAGTCCGTTCCTAAGATCCCAAACCATAACCACCGCTTTTCAGGAAGCGACGGACAGTGCATTGGTTGTCTTTGGCAGTGCCAGATACTGCCACATGACATAAAATAATGCGACACTTTTAAAGTGTCGGTTTGGGGCATATTTTTTGTGTGTTGGTTGGTTTCTGTTTTTTTCCAACTTTTCGGGTTTTTACCTTTTCGTCGTTTATTTTGTGTGTGTTTTTTTTTCCGTATTTATTTCATTATTTACCTACCCAACGTTGAGGTGTTGATGTTGCTGGCCAAAACCATTAAAATGTGTCGTCAGTTCACTTTTGAGTGCACAAAAAATAAAGAAGAAATTCATGTGGACATTTTTAACGGCACTTTTTGTTTATGAAGCTGCCACAGAGAAAAAAATTACCGAATTTATAGCTTCTAACACACTCTGTTGACTTTATAAATTTCCCAAATTACCGTATGAGTACATTCGAGAAACGAGAATATTCAACGGTGCCAATGCCAATGGTGACCCCCACCACTACTTCTCTATGGCATGGAGTGGAAAAGTGAATTGCCGTTTTGGGAATTTATGCTGAAGCATTCGACATCACTGCTTGCTTTTAATTCACAAACTCTACTCAGAAATAGGAGTGCAAGCGTATGTGTGTGCGTGAACGTGTCCTGGTTTAGAGAGGACAACTCCTATCGCTGCCTGATGATCCAAGAAAGACATATTTCAAACTGTCGTCAATGAGGCATTTTAAGTTAGTTAACTTTAATGGAATCATTTTAAAAAATTTATGTCTAAAACTTCATCGTAAACAAATGGAGCGGAGATAAATTGAATTCAACTCATTTCGCAAAGAATATGCTTACAAGCTGAAATGATATTGTTTAGGTTACGTATGTATAGCTTTCATTTAAAAACAGATATCTTTGTTGATATATTCCCGTACTGTAAGGGAACAAAGTCCATTAAAAAAGAGCTCCCACCAACTAAGAGAAAACATTATCAGTGTTTTAACTGGAACTGATGTTCACTGTTTATTTGGACTATGGATGTATTCTAAGATATGGAATACGACAACAAGATTAAAAATTAATAATAAAGGGTGGTTAAAATTTCAAGGGCCGATGTTGATTTTGAATAAAACACAAACTATTTAGGAAATTATTGTAATTTTATTTTATTATGATATATTGGTATTACTCAATTATGTATCGGCCAAATGGGCGCCGCGATCTCGGTGGCACACCTTCATCCGATGGTCCAAATTTTCGATGACGCTGAGGCATAACGGAGGTTCTATGCCGTTAATGTGCCGAATTATCTCATCCTTTAGCTCTTGAATTGTTGCTGGCATATCGACGTACACCTTTTCTTTCAAATAACCCCAAAGAAAAAAGCAAATAACCCCAAAAAGAAAAGCCATTACGTGAGATAACACGGCCATTGAATTTGTTGCGCAAAAGAGCCATTGTTTCGTTAGCTGTGTGGCAAGTGGCACCGTCCTGCTGAAACCACTGAAGATGATTTTCTTCGAAAATTGATCATGCACTGTTGCCATTTCTTGGAACAATTTAACACGTTGTTGGATTGTTTATCTCTCCATGGTTCAAATTGAGTAAGTCTGAAATAGAGAAATGTCAAATAAAATTCGGAAAAAAACTTGGCGTTTAGGTGTGGTTCATATTCAACATCGGCCCTTACAATTTAACCACCCTTTATTTTTGAAAATTGAGGTTAAATATGGAACCTATAAAAAGTACTTTCATAGTTTGGCTTATGCGTGCTAAAAAGCTCCGTTGATCTGATGCACACGTAGAGAAGGAATATGGTCACCCTAACCATGTTCCAAGAGCAAAATGTTACTTTTTCACGGAAAACATGTAGCATGTTTGTCGAAACCATTTTCTTTTCGCGGAGATAATGTATCTGATTTCGGAAAGCATGTTATGTTTGACGAGAAAAGAATATTTTTGCCACAAAAATGCTATATGGTCGCTGTGAAAAAGTAACATAGTGCTCTTGAAACATGTTTGAGGTGATCATATACCTTCTCTGGGTGCACAGACCATACCAGATTAAAATAAATTCAATTAAGATTTTCATATTTTATTATAGTTTTTGAAAATCGCTTTCAAAAAAAAAAAAAAAGAAGAAGTGAACCCTATATGGCACTAAAGCCAATTTAATTCGATTTTTAGTTCACGCAAGTATTAAGTTTTAAGAAAGTTTCCTTGACTTTAAAAAAACTATAAAAAGTGGAACAAATTATACACAAATGAAGCATAAAGATTTACTACATTCGTGTCTCATAAAACATTTTTAAATTTCTTAAAATTTGTAAATATCACTACTAATGAACACATCTTGAAGTTCGTATGGCACTAAACTAATTTTTAACTCCATTTTTTTCCTTCAAGCTACGATATTTTCTTTACCAAGCGAAAAAAAAATATAATAAATATCAATATAAAGTAAGTAATGTCTAATAAACTATTTTGAATTTGTCTAAAATACCCTACGGGAAATGGATCAACCTTGTCCTTGGTGTATATGGACCAGTCCCAGTTCTGGTCAAAACGTATGGAAGGGACCAGTCATTTTAATATGGGTTTGTCATTGACGGTGTAAATTTCCACTTTAGGACACGTCTTGGTCTCATTCCGAAGGACACGTTCTGGGACAATTTAGCAGGAGCATTCCATAGACAGGTCCTCAGGTACACCGAAAGAATTTTCTTCGTAAAAAGAACGAAAAATTTCGTTAAAAGTACGAAATTTGTCATTGTTTTATAACCAAAGAAACTTTTTATTAAAAGTACGAAATATTTCGTACTTTTAACGAAGAAAAGTTCTTCTAAAATTTTCGTAGTTTGTAAGAAAAAAAACTCGTACTTTTTATGAAAAATGTTCGTACTTTTTATGAAAAATGTTCGTACTTTTTATGAAACAATTTCGTTCTTTTTATGAAAATGTTTCGTACTTTTTATGAAAAACTTTCGTACTTTTTTTTTGCAAAATGTTCGAACTTTTAGAAAAAAATGTTATAGTCGAAAGTGCATTTGGTTGTAGTTACAAGTGTGAAAAATTACATCACTACTTTACATCTTAAGTTTTTGAATAATTTTTAGTTTTATTGCTTCAATTTTATTCATAGCGCTGCTCTATCACCCAAAAGAGAAGTAGCATAGACATGCATACAAAAAATAGAATAAAGGAATACGCTCAAGCACATTATAAAAATGAAACTTCTTCGTTATTTCAAAGAAAATGTTTCGTACTTTTTATGAAGAAATTTTAACGCAGAATGTTTCGTAGAATATTCGTAAAAACTTCTTCACAAAATTCATGAAATTTGAAGAAAGTTTCGTTAAAAGTACGAACTTTTTACGAAGAAAAGTTAATGTAGAATATTTCGTAGAAGTTTCGTATATTCGTAAAATGTTCTTCGTAAAATTTACGAAAACGAATGAAAATTTCGTTATTTTAATGAAGAATTCACGAAGAATAGTTAATGAAGAATTCTTCGTAAAATTAACGAAGAGAATTCTTTCGGTGTACCCGTCCCGGACAAACTCTTAGAAATCTGTTTCGTTTTGGACAACCGAATCGCATCCGAAATAAAAAAGTTTTGAAATATGTCGAACAATAGGTTACATTGATAATTTTATTTCACTAAATGTGTAGATCCAACAAGATTTTAATATCAAGCGATTACGGAAATCAATAAACTACGACTATTTAAAAATTGCAACCAACTGGAGCACCGGTACCAGTTCTGTGATAGGTCCGTCAGAGGCAATTTGCACCAATTTCCGTAGGTGAAACAGGCGCGATATCTTCGTTTGTAATAGAGTTTGATAGAATCCCATATCAAATAGCTCCCATATAGACGTCTCCTAAATTTTCGTTTTGAGTATAACCAACTTGCAGTATTTACCCTACGGGAAATGGATCAAACACAGGACTGGTACATGACTAGTCCCTGGTGTATATGGACCAGTCCTACACATAAAAAATTTTTTTTTTGATTTCAATCATTTTTTTAATTGAAATGTCTTCAATCACGAAAATTATAGTATCAATCACCCATTTTGATTGAAAACCAACACGATTTTTAATTAAAAATTTAATTGACTTTTGTCACGGAATCAATTAATTGTGTGATTAAATCAATTAAAAACGTGATTGATTTTTAACATAAAATTCAATCACAGTTTTAATTGAATCAATTAAAATTTTAATTCATTTCGCGACAAAAATCAATCAGCTATTTGATTCATTCAATTAAATAATTAATTGAAATTGGCTATAAATTTCGATCAAAAAATTTATATATTGCGAACCCAAAATCGTATGTAGTTTTTTTTCTTTTGAAATAAAAGAAAATATGTGTTTCTTATAAAACATATTTAATATTTTATTATTTTTTTAATTATGCAATAGACAGATAAATTTGGTTCTTGTCATTTGTGTTTTGTTCTAACATAACTTACAAATACAACTACTATCAATAACAACTATATGGTGAAAAAATAGACTATATAAATCATTATCTTCCTTATAATAATAGCCATCTTAGCATGTTCCTTCTAATATGTAGATGCGCCTAGATTTCCAATAAATCAGCAGCCTGTAAGCTAAATTAGTTTTTCTGAAAGTAAACAGAATTATTCGAATTTCATTTTGTTCAATTAAAAGTTAATTTTGTTAAACACAACCTGCATAGAATATCAAGTTCAATTCTTAGTTCCAGGTTGCAGATTTATAATCTTCTTTTGCATTTGTAGTCTTTTAGCATAAAAAGGTGTATTAAGGAGCTCGGTAATTTAATTTTAGTAACAATTCCTTTCCAAAATTTCCACACATTAAAATCGTCTATTAAAATTTGAACCGATCAATGACAAAAATAATGGGAAAGCAATGTAATATTTGGTATAATATTGATGATACTTTGCAAATTCTGGAAAAAGAAAAAAATATAAATGGAAAATACATATTTTTATTATTTTCGGATATTTTTCATATTTTTAAATCCAAAAGAAAGAACTTTTTTACCATTACATAATTCAGCTCAGATATACTGCTCTCTACTTGGGTTCAAACTGAAAAAGGCAGGTAAAACAAAAAAGGCAATTTAATGCCAACGCTACTTCGCAACTTCAAGGTGAATCTTCCACCAAACCCATACCGCTCTTGGTTTTAAGAAAACTAGGAGTGGAAAAAATTTATAATTTTAAAAGATCAATAAGGTACCCACTTTTTTATTGCAAACATATTATTATATATTTGATAAAATGATGGAGTTGATGGGATTGATTGGTCAATTTCACGAAATAAAATTGGTCACTAAAAGAAATGAATAAAAAATATATTATTTTAGTCCGTTTAATGTAAACAGGCTTCAATGGAAAACGGTATTCACATTTCACAATTTCTTACCTTCAATAAACGTAGATTGTTTTCCATTTTTAAAATGCCACAAACACAGGTAATTTGAAATGCGTTCTGTCATATATTTTTTTTCAAACCTTTACCACGTGGCCGTTTGTTGTTGCACACTTTATTTATTTCAACCCTTTGCTATGATTTGTTGTTGCGTTCAAAATATTTATGCACACATTTTGAATGCAGCAGACAGAATGTCGCCAATCATGTTTTTCAATTTACGCGAAAAACAAAAACCCAACCGTTCGTTACGAGTTACTTCCACAGACTGATCTCTCCATCATACATTGTTGAATAAAAACCCATTCTCTTGTTCTCTTTTCGCTCTTTCCATTGCTCAAAATTATTCAGTATCAATCACAAAGGTGATTGGATCAATCACATGTGTAATTGGAAACGGAAAAAAATTCAATCACGTTTGTAACTGAAAATTATTTCCGAATTGATTAAGAAATTGATTGAATCAATTAATATTTTAATTGGAAACGTAACAAATATCAATCATTTTTTTAATTGGTTTTTATTCGGATTTGATTAAATAATTAATTGAATCAATTAACATATTAATTGAATCCGTTTCCAAATTCAATTAAGTGTTTAATTGAAAAAATATTGGTGATAATTTTTTGTGTGTAGTTCTGGTCAAGGCGTATGGAAGGATCCGGCCACTTTAACATGGGTTTGTTCCTAAGGACACGTCCAGGGGCATTTTAGTAGTAGCATTCCATAGACAGGTCCTCATGGACCAGTCTCGGACAAACTTTTAGAAATCTGTTTCAGTTTGGTTATCTGAATCGAAACAGATTTGAAAAGCTTTTGAAAAATATTTAACAATAGATTATTCTGGTAATTCTACTTCACTAAATGTGTAGAACTAATAAGATTTTTATATTAAGCGAGTATGGAAATCATTAAATTATCACCATTTAAAAACTGTGACAAACTGGATCACCGGTACCAGTCCTGTGACAGGTCCGTCAGTGGCAATTTGCACCAATTTCTGGTAGGGTATATTTTGGTTTTCAAAAATTTTAAATTTCAGCATTTCAAGATGAACTTACCCTCCAATTTTATTTTTTTTAACATATACAGAAAGAAGAGCTTCCATTTGTGAAGATATTGTCTTTTGGCGCTAAGAAATTTTCTTGAAACACAAATAAAAACTATTAGAGACAATCATTGCAACGCTTGTTATAATATCGGATTTATTTGCTTTTAAAGAAAGCACTTTATCACAAAGGGTTATTTAGTTTGTCTAAAATTTCGTTTCGGAGGAAAATATTTTTTCTTTATGTATATGAAACATCATACTTACCTGGAAGATGATATTCATCTAAATCGGTATTTTTGGATCAGTGTATATTTTTGGATCATTATTGTTGTTTTGATCTCAGCTTAAAACCATGCATTGACTAAACTACAAGTGTAGCTTAACCGAGAGAGGAAAAGTAGGCTTGTCAAATTAATTTGGACAAAGCGCTATAGACTGCAAAGACGGTTGGATCACAATATTTTGCGAGGACTTTTTACGGGTCAAAGATAATTAAGATTTTATTATTAATGAGGGGACAAGCGTGGGGACAGGTGGCATAAACTAAAATTTATTTGCCTTAGGAAACAACTTTACCTATAAATGAAAAATTCGTTGGGGATGAAAGAATTTTTGTCTGTAAAATAGAATCTAAAGATTCAATTCCATTGTCGGAGGTATATGAGCCTTAGTCCCAATGACAATTCTACTTATTTTTAAGTAATATATAAACAATATGTCCTCTATAACATACCACACTATATGCCTCTTCTTACACTTCATCATCTTTCTTATCCCAACATTCTATATACTTTCTAGTTACATGACAAAATCCTTCGTTATTTTGCCGACACCAATTTCTACGGCTTTTGAACTACTTGCAGAAAAATGTGTTTTTTTTAGTTGAAATCTGTTTGAAGATTCTTAAATATGCATTTCATTTTATTTAGGCTCTTTTCACACCTCTCTTGTTTGTTCGAGGTTTTTTTGGATCATATAGAGAAATCTTATCGAGCATTTAGGATAATTACTTAGAGAGCATAATGATTTTCCTCAATGGATAAACTTAATGACGTTTACCCAAACAAACCATGAATATCCTTTTGTTGGCAAGACTTGAGACATTTATATTTGCCCGGCGAGCATTTGCTCCACGATTAAGAAAATCCAACCGAATAGAAAGACTTGCAATAATGTAAAATTCCATTAAATTCTTTTCTTTTGATGTGTAAGGACATTTTTGTGAAACTAAAGAGGCAAGAGGACATAGGCAAACATTTGAGGTGTGAAAAGGAAATAACAAACAAAGACCAGCATTTCCATTCAGCCTCATGGATATTCTTCAATGCTAACATAGCATTGGGTCTACGAAATTTTGAAAACACACACATCCTCACTTGAGGCATCCATATACGACATTAGAGTTAAGCAAATATTTACACAATGAACGGATAGTTGAGATGAGATGCCATGCGATGATATGAACTGAATTGAGTTACGATATTCCGTTGCATTTATCTACACATCTCATTGCATTGAATGCTTCTGTTGATGCTTATGGTCGGTCTACTTTATCAACTAAAAAATCACCTCGATTGCGAAGCTAATGTCCTTAGAGGGCAATTCATCTTTTAGAGAGGTGAAAAGAAAACTTATGAAAAAAATGTTCTTTACTTTAGATTTCCTTAAGAGGGTTATTTCTTTAACTGTTTTGTAATGCCCTATATAATAGAGAAACGTATACAGCGCCTATCATAAATTCCTTCGTAACATACACCGAAAGAAGAATTTTCGTTGCTACGAAGAAAATATTTAAGTGTAGATGAAAATATTTAATATTAGAGCGTAATTTGTTTGTCTAAAATTTCATTCCGAGGCAAAGTATTTGTTCTTTATTGTTTACCTGATATACATACGATAAACGAGAATAGTTTTCCTCAATAGATTTGATTATTATTGGATGCAATGACCTCTACATCTGATGAAGAGTATTTGAATGATCGATACAAAAAAATTAAGATTTTTTTTTTAGATTTGTTTACCCTTTTAATGGACGCCTAAATTCCAGCTAGTCTTTGTTGAGGTGTAATCCTTCAGATGCTGCATGTGCTATATGACTATCTGTGTTCGAAAGTTTGCTTAAGTTTGATGCTGGCAGACTATGCATACAGTGTAGATATTTTGTGCCTTCGGCCCGTCACATATGTACATATGTATGTGTAACTGAATGTATGTTTGTTTGTATTTGTTATTCTGAAGAAGTTTCGATGCTTGCATTGTTGGTTGTTTCACAACTGGCCAATGGTGGGCTGGTTGTGTAAGGGCTTGAGTGGTTGCTTTGTTCAATGAATTCTTTCTTAGGGCCCTGTTAATATATGTCAATGTATTGGTGTTTACGCGTAAATGGGGGACATGTGTGTGTGTGTACTTTTGGTAAACACAATAAACGCTTCATGCAGTATTCAGGAAGTAATCAAGACTCTAATCGTTGTTTACCATCATAATTTGCATATGGCACTTTTTTAATGTGTATGAGTGTGCGAATATGGATGTTTGACATTTTGCAGAGTATGTTCACCACACAAAAAGATGTCTGTGTGTGCATTTTGAGGCCACTAATGGCCCTAACTGAGTGCTAGCTGTTTTCTTCGTTTTCTTTTGTATTTTGTTTTTCGGTTCACTCATTCATTGTCTTTGCACACAAAAAATGAAAATCAACTATTGTCTCAAAGGGTATGTGCAACGAGGGCTATATGATGACTTGATATATAAAAATAAAATATTGAAACGAAATATTTTATATTTATGAAGAATACACTAACAACTAAACCAAAGAGTGGACTCTATCATCTTAAATCACCGCTTTTGAAAATGCTATAAACAAAAAGTTTTTCGAACAAACTCTAGGCCCCGATATTTTTCCCCCCATTTTACACCTTATACCACAGTTGTTTTTAAATAAGTGAAAAATACGGCGATTGACTCATGAATCAATCAAGTTTTGAAAAATTAAATAAAATGAACCATACAAAGTAATGAGGAAAGAATTAAGTTCGAGTTTAGTCCACTATGTGATACATGAAAATAGGTAAGGCTACCAATTACCTTTGTTATATCAATTTCCTGATTCCAAATAGGATCTGCTTCTGTTTCATTACGTGACCCAGGTCCTTTAACCTTCATCATACCCTACAACATAATCGGCAACTGATTCTTTCCATTATCGGCCTTCACTCCTTCCATAGTTCACTTGTCTTATGCAATGTAAACTGTGGAAGCACAATATGGGCAATTTAACTCTAGTTTAGTTCATGAAATTATTATGTTTTGAGAAACCTTTCTTGACCTTTTTAATTCTTTGCATACGTTAGTTAATTTTACTAAAAATGGGAAAATTATACACAAATAAAGCATAAAGATTTAGATTCGTATTTTCCACAAATAAGTTCAAAATTTTTTAAAATTTTTAAATTTTATTACAAAAAACGGCTATCATGAACTTACAATAAAGACATTCTTACAGTTTTGAACTCCAATGTTTCCCTTCAAACTACAAAATTTGCTTTATCAAGTTCAAAAAATAATTGTGCGTAATAAATTTTCTAGAATTTCTGGTAAAATATTTAATTATTTTTGTCATGTCGGATTGTCATCAGCGTATATAACAGGATGGCTGATAAGTCCCCGGTCTGACACATAGATGGCGTCGTTAGTATTAAATGCATATTATTTTTATATAGTACCAACCTTCAAATGATTCGTGTCAAAATTTGACGTCTGTATATCAATTAGTTTGTGAGATAGAGAGTCTTTTGTTAAGCAACTTTTGTTATTGTGAAAAAAATGGAAAAAAATGAATTTCGTGTTTTGATAAAATACATACATAATACAGTTTACTTAAAATTTCTAAATTTAACCAATTATTTCCTCTCTCACGGCTTTTTTGAGTGTACCTTCTGCTGAATCCTTACGACTATTCCTTTATCGCCTGGACTTTCACTTGCAAGACACCACGTAATCTCAAATTACAAATCTATCACGTGTAAACCATGACAGGTTTTCAAAAATATCCGGATTTGCAAATCGATTTTTATACCCTGCGACACACTGTGGAAGCCAGAGTTTTACCCGAAGCCAGAGTTTTACCCCAATTTGGTTGAAATTTTGCACTAGGAGTACAATTAGTAGTGTAGTCAAGTGTGCCAAATTTTATTGAAATCGGTTCATATGTAAATATAGCTCCCATATATATCGTTCGCCCGATTTACACTCATATGGCCACAGTGGCCAATCTTTTACTCCGATTTAATTGAAATTTTGCACAGGGAGTAGAATTAGCATTGTAGCTATGCTCCGATTTAGTTGAAATTTAGTTGAAATTTTGCACAGGAAGTAGAATTAGCATTGTAGCTATGCCTGCCAAATTTGGTTGAAATCGGTTCAGATTTAGATATATCTCCCATATATAGCTTTCGCCCGATTTACACTCATATGACCACAAAGGCCAATTTTTAATTCCGATTTAGTTGAAATTTTGCACAGGGAGTGGAATTAGCATTGTAGCTATGCGTGCCAAATTTGGTTGAAATCGGTTCATAGTTAGATATAGCTCCCATATATATGTTTTTCTGATTTCGACAAAAATGGTTAAAATACCAAAATTTTCCTTCTAAAAATGACTCTAATTTTCCTAAACTTCTAATATAAAGGGTGATTCTTTTGAGGTTAGGATTTTCATGCATTAGTATTTGACAGATCACGTGGGATTTCAGACATGGTGTCAAAGAGAAAGATGCTCAGTATGCTTTGACATTTCATCATGAATAGACTTACTAACGAGCAACGCTTGCAAATCATTGAATTTTATTACCAAAATCAGTGGCAGAAAATCCGCTTTTTTATCGACAAATTTTGTTCAGCGATGAGGCTCATTTCTGGTTGAATGGCTACGTAAATAAGCAAAATTGCCGCATTTGGAGTGAAGAGCAACCAGAAGCCGTTCAAGAACTGCCCATGCATCCCGAAAAATGCACTGTTTGGTGTGGTTTGTACGCTGGTGGAATCATTGGACCGTATTTTTTCAAAGATGCTGTTGGACGCAACGTTACGGTGAATGGCGATCGCTATCGTTCGATGCTAACAAACTTTTTGTTGCCAAAAATGGAAGAACTGAACTTGGTTGACATGTGGTTTCAACAAGATGGCGCTACATGCCACACAGCTCGCGATTCTATGGCCATTTTGAGGGAAAACTTCGGAGAACAATTCATCTCAAGAAATGGACCGGTAAGTTGGCCACCAAGATCATGCGATTTGACGCCTTTAGACTATTTTTTGTGGGGCTACGTCAAGTCTAAAGTCTACAGAAAAAAGCCAGCAACTATTCCAGCTTTGGAAGACAACCGAAGAAATTCGGGCTATTCCGGCCGAAATGCTCGATAAAGTTGCCCAAAATTGGACTTTCCGAATGGACCACCTAAGACGCAGCCGCGGTCAACATTTAAATGAAATTATCTTCAAAAAGTAAATGTCATGGACCAATCTAACGTTTCAAATAAAGAACCGATGAGATTTTGCAAATTTTATGCGTTTTTTTTTTTTTTTTAAAGTTATCAAGCTCTTAACAAATCACCCTTTATATCGAGCGATAAATCATAAATAAACTTTTGTGAAGTTTCCTTAAAATTGCTTCAGATTTAAATGTTTCCCATATTTATACCCTTCACCACTACTGTGGAACAGGGTATAATAAGTTTGTGCATTTGTATGTAACGCCAAGAAGGAGTAATCATAGACCAACCTTTTAGTATACGGATCGGCTTAGAAATAAATTCTAAGTCGATTTAGCAATGTCCGTCTTTCAGTCTGTCTGTTGGTGTATTTTTGTGTGCAAAGTACAGCTCGCAGCTTTAGTCCGATTGTCTTAAAATTTTGTATAGGGTCCTGTTTCGGCTCAAAGACGATCCCTATTGATTTTGGAAAAAATCGGTTCAGATTTAGATATAGCTGCCATATATATTTTTCACCGATCTGGTCATAATTGGCCTGTATATTAACCGATCTTCCTCAAATTCCGTACATCCGAATATGTTATGAGTCTCGAAAAACTTGCAAAATATCACCCAAATCGGTTCAGATTTAGATATAGCTCCCATATATAGCTTTCGCCCGATTTATATTCATTTGCCCACAGAGGCCAATTTTTTGCTCCGATTTAGTTGAAATTTTGCATAGGGACTAGAATTAGCATTGTAACTATGCATGCCAAATTTGGTTAAAATCGGTTCAGATTTGGATATATCTCCCATGTATAGCTTTCGCCCGATTTACACTCATATGACCACAGAGGCCAAGTTTTAACTCCGATTTAGTTGAAATTTTGCACAGGGAGTAGAATTAGCATTGTAGATATGCGTGCCAAATTTGGTTGACATCGGTTCAGATTTAGATGTAGCTCCCATATATATGTTTTTCTGATTCGACAAAAATGGTCAAAATACCAACATTTTCCTTGTAAAATCGCCTCTGCTTAGTCGAAAAGTTGTAAAAATTACTCTAATTTTCCTAAACTTATAATACATATATATCGAGCGATAAATCATAAATAAACTTTTGCGAAGTTTCCTCAAAATTGCTTCAGATTTAAATGTTTCCCATATTTATACCCTTCACCACTACTGTGGTACAGGGTATAATAAGTTTGTGCATTTGTATGTAACGCCAAGAAGGAGTAATCATAGACCAACCTTTTAGTATACGGATCGGCTTAGAATTAAATTCTGAGTCGATTTAGCGATGTCCGTCTGTCTGTCTGTCTGTCTGTCTGTCTGTCCGTCTGTCTGTCTGTTGATGTATTTTTGTGTTCAAAGAACAGCTCGCAGTTTTAGTCCGATTGTCTTAAAATTTTGTATAGGGTCCTGTTTCGGCTCAAAGACGATCCCTATTAATTTTGGAAAAAATCGGTTCCGATTTAGATATAGCTGCCATATATATTTTTCACCGATCTGGTCATAATTGGCGTGTATATCAACCGATCTTCCTCAAATTCCGTACATCCGAATATTTTATGGGTCTCAAAAAACTAGCAAAATATCAGCCAAATCGGTTCAGATTTAGATATAGCTCCCATATATAGCTTTCGCCAGATTTACACTCATTTGCCTACAGAGGCCAATTTTTTGCTCCAATTTAGTTGAAATTTTGCATAGGGAGTAGAATTAGCATTGTAACTATGCGTACAAAATTTGGTTGAAATCGGTTCAGATTTGGATATATCTCCCATATATAGCTTTCGCCCGATTTACACTGATATGACCGCAGAGGCCAATTTTTAACTCCGATTTAGTTGAAATTTTGCACAGGGAGTAGAATTAGCATTTTAACTGTGCGTGCCAAATTTGGTTGAAATCGGTTCAGATTTGGATATATCTCCCATATATAGCTTTCGCCCGATTTACACCCATATGGCCACAGAGGCCAATTTTTTGCTCCGATTTAGTTGAAATTTTGCACAGGGAGTAGAATTTGCATTGTAGCTATGCGTGCCAAATTTGGTTAAAATCGGTTCAGATTTAGATATATCTCCCATATATATGATTTTCTGATTTCGACAAAAATGGTCAAAATACCAACATTTTCCTTGTAAAATCGCCACTGCTTAGTCCAAAAGTTGTAAAAATGACTCTAATTTTCCTAAACTTTTAATACATATATATCGAGCGATAAATCATAAATAAACTTTTGCGAAGTTTCCTTAAAATTGCTTCAGATTTAAATGTTTCACATATTTTTTTACTAATATTGTATTCCACCCTAGTGCATTAGCCGACTTAAATTTTGAGTCTATAGATTTGTAGAAGTCTATCAAATTCTGTCCAGATCGAGTGATATTTAAATGTATGTATTTGGGACAAACCTTTATATATAGCCCCAACACATTTGACGGATGTGATATGGTATCGAAAATTTAGATCTACAAAGTGGTGCAGGGTATAATATAGTCGGCCCCGCCCAACTTTAGACTTTCCTTACTTGTTTTTTACTAAAATTGTGTTCCACCCTAGTGCATTAGCCAACTGAAATTTTGAGTCTATAGATTTTGTAAAAGTCTATCAAATGTTCTATCAAATGTCCAAATCGAGTGATATATTAAGGTATGTATTTGGGACAAACCTTTATATATAGCACCCAACACATTTGACGGATGTGATATGGTATCGAAAATTTAGATCTACAAAGTGGTGCAGGGTATAATATAGTCGGCCCCGCCCGACTTTAGACTTTCCTTACTTGTTTTTTACTAACATTGTGTTCCACCCTAGGTTATTAGCCGACTTAAATTTTAAGTCTATAGAATTTGTAGAAGTCTATCAAATTCTGTCCAGATCGAGTGATATTTAAATGTATGTATTTGGGACAAACCTTTATATATACCCCCCAACATATATGACGGATGTGATATGGTACCCTACTTTAGACTTTCCTTACTTGTTTATTTTAAATATGTCACGAATCTTCGTTTCCAAATTTTCTTAATAAGTTGCAACAATATCTCTTATTTTCACGTATGCTCCATAATCGAATTTGCTTGATTTTAGATGCCTCTCATTAATATTTTGGCAATATGTAGTGTTCTAATTACCTGTTTACACATCCGTCTATGTTTCAAATAACTGGCACTACTTCTTCCTCAAATAGGTCGTCAGTGCGTATAAGTAACATAGATGAAACAATAAGGGCGTTGCTTATACGTCTCAGTACGATAGCCCAAACTAGTGCCCAAAAACAACTTATGTTAAAAAGGATTTTGTCTGAAATATCCATTGTTTCGATTAAATGTTCAATTGGAACATATCAGCTGATTCGTAGTTGAAATGTTCATAATATTGATTTGGTTTCCATTGTAGGTAAATATGTGTAACATATCGAAATATTGGTCTCGGATCCCATAAAGTATATGTATTCTGGATCGTGGTGAAATTCTGAGTCGATCTAGCGATGTCCGCCCGTTCATTCGAATGTCCTTTCGTCTGTGGCAATCACGTTAACTTCCGAACAAAATAAGCTATCGACTTGAAACATGGCAAAATTAGTTGTTATTGATGCAGGTCCGATGGTATTGCAAATGGACCCTACCGGATCACTTTTAGGTATAGCGTCCATATGAACCGACCGTTAGGTTTGGTTTGCGGAGCTTTCTAAAGGAACAAATTTCATTCGTTCAAATCGATCCGCAGATTTAGTTTGCGGAGACTCTTGGAGGAGCAAATTTTTTCCGATCCAGTTGAAATTTGATATGTGACGTTAGCAAAAATTTGTCCATATCGGTTCATAACACTGTGACGCAAAATTCAACTTTTTGACTCCAAACAAAAAATTACTTTTGCTAACCGATAGTACTCGATGAGAGGAGAAAAGTAATTTCTGGATTTTGCTACATTGGTTTCCGTTCGATTTATATGAGCCAAATTCGATTTTGAGCACTTTTGTTTTGCTTTTCGCATAGCCATAACTCAAAATATGTTGTGAATGTTTTCTTGCAGTCTTCAGCAAAGTTGTAGCTCTTGACACGGCCAACAAAAATGTTGAATACATTAACGGCCACTTTCATGTAGCTCCGTTAGGTTTTAACTGCCAGTTAACAGAAAGTAAATTGCAAATATCTTTTTTCCGGTTAACTGTAACTGACAATTATGCAGCAGTTAAATTTCTAACTGGCGTGTGAAATATATAGGCAAGATGACTGATATGTCCATAGTATGATTTAAAAGTTCTTTAGTTAACGGAGCACTAACGAAGCTTCATGAAAATGGGGGTAAGTCGAATTTTTATCTTTATGCTAAAAACCGCAAAAGTGTCGAAAAAAATAACCACTTTTATCACCGATTTTTTCCGTTTTTCGACTACAGTTCTTGAACTATTAAAAATTTTACCAAACAACTAAAAGAAGACATGTAGCCTATAAAATTATGAACAGATAAAGAATGACTAAATGTTTTACCACACCTCTTATGGAAGTGCATATATAAGTGGTCGACATGCATGCTAAAGTCACAAAAAATATATATGTGCACAAAGATAAAGCGAAATAAAGTAAGCAAACACTTTTAAGATATCTTGGCCCTTTTTTGCTTTCTTCTATCCATCCATTCATCCGTGGTCTCGGCTCGTTTCTTATTCATCGTTGCCATTGTACTTCTTAGATGATAGAATGTTTTTGTGTATGCATGTAAAGCCCATAAAGCTTAAGCTCCTTTGAGCTTTAAGCATATTCAAGTCAAACAACATATGCATGTAAACATATATATATGTATCAACGTGTGTATGAGTAAGCCTTGCATCAAATAAAATCCATAGTTTTGAACATCGAATACCATCAAAAAATCCAATTTCTCCATATTCATGGAATTCATGACAGAATTATCGCATTGGCGATAGTGCCCAAGAATGGCGTCCGTAATAATTTAACAGCCCTGTAGACCTAACACCAATGCACCATTGTAGCAGGGAGTACCCAACCCGAATATTACACCTATGTGCGATGCTGTCACCATTAGTTTGGCTTTCCTTTGTTTGTTCTTTATGAAATTTTGATGAATTCCATGGTTCTGTCTGTTAACCCATCCAACCGAACCACACAAATATTTGAAGACCTCAAGGCAACGGCAACTGCATGGTACCACCATTACCACAACCCTTCCCAGCAGCTGCATTGGGAAATTTATCGTTGACAAACAAAGTAGGTGGGGAAAAAGGATGACAACATAACCGCACTATGATTGGGTGTGACAACATTTTAAAGGGCTTTTGTTCCTATTTTGATTCCCTCTGAAGTGCTTTGCCTTTGTGTTTGTCATTTTGAGAAAGACAGTAGCAAAAGGAATTTGTTGTTTATTCTCTTGGATGCAAATCCTCACTGCAGGCTGTCTTGGAAGAAAACGCAGACCCAATGGCTGCGGTGTTCGTACATATGAAATCATGTTTACTCTAATTTGCTGCATTGTATTTACAAGAGGGACCTAATTCGAAAAGTTTCGTAAAGTAAAGTATTCCAAAGGAAACAATGTGTTTGAAATTATGAATGTTGCATCAATTATTATATGAAAGATACAACTGCAGCTGAGGTAGAGGGAGACGACAACCAAAGCCAAATTTAGTGAATCAGAAAAAAGAAAATATTTTGTTTTTATGTTGAAGGAAATGTAACAAATCTACAGTTTTAATAAAATCTTAAATGCATTTGGGAGAAGCATTCTGAGAAAATTATTCTTGGGTGGAATTTTAAGCCGACCACACATGTGCGGTAAATGCTGTGTAGGATTCAGATCTCATTTATCGAATTTTCATTCTGTGTTTGCGGTACATTAGCGACGCTATTCACGTTAAAATAAATGTTTTTTAAAACATATATAAAAAATATAACATATATTTCAACGTAAAGCATGATTTTTTATTAAAAAAAAATCAAAAATTTTTTGAGTTTCATTTACCTTAAACGAAAACTGACCAACCTTAAAAACTTTAACTTACTTATTCCAGACTTCTGTCTTTAACAAAGGGATGCACTAAGGTGGAACACAATGTTAGTAAAAAATATGGGAAACATTTAAATCTGAAGCAATTTTAAGGAAACTACGCAAAAGTTTATTTATGATTTATCGCTCAATATATATGTATTAGAAGTTTAGGAAAATTAAAGTTATTTTTACAACTTTTCGACTAAGCAGTGGCGATTTTACAAGGAAAATGTTGGTATTTTGACCATTTTTGTCGAAATCAGAAAAACATATATATGGGAGCCATTTCTAAATCTGGACCGATTTTAACCAAATTTGGCACGCATAGCTACAATGCTAATTCTACTCCCTGTGCAAAATTTCAACTAAATCGGATTTACAAATTGGCCTCTGTGGTCATATGAGTGTAAATCGGGCGAAAGCTATATATGGGAGATATATCTAAATCTGAACCGATTTCAACCAAATATGGCACGCATAACTACAATGCTAATTCTACTACCAATGCAAAATTTCAACTAAATCGGAGTTAAAAATTGGACCCTGTGGTCATATGAGAGTAAATCGGGCGAAAGCTATATATTGGAGATATATCTAAATCTGAACCGATTTCAATTAAATTTGGCACACTTGACTACACTACTAATTGTACTCCTAGTACAATTAGTAGTGTAGTCAAATTAGTCCATATCGGGCAAAAGATATATATGGGAGCTACATCTAAATCTTAACCGATTTCAATAAAATTTGGCACACTTGACTATAGTACTAATTGTACTTCTTGTGGAAAATTTTAAGCAAATTTATTTATTTATTTATTTATTTATTTATTTATTTATTCATTGTCTTTGGATTACAAGAATTCCTTACAGACAAACAACTTAAAAATTATACATATATCAAAATCAAAAATATATGAATTCTAGAATTTCTAAATACTTTGATAAACTTAAACTAAAATCAAGTTCATAACAATTGGAGATATTATTAAATTCATTTAAGGCACGAGAAATAGGCTCATTTGCTGAATAATTACTTTTGTGTATACAAGTATAAAATAAAGCTCTACTACGCAAAGATCTTGCGGGTACATTAAATGAAATTAACTCAAGAAGTTGAGCACAATCAATAAAACCAGAGATTATTTTAAACAAGAAAACTTGCGATAAATATGTTCTTCGATTTTCAAGAGTCATTAAGTGAATTAATCGACATTTATCAATATAAGAAGGAAAAGGATCCGAAAACGGTATAAAGCGTAATGCGAACTTAATAAATCTTTTTTGAATTCTTTCAATGCGTCCCGAATAAACACCATAGAAAGGACTCCAAATACATGAGCAGTATTCAAGATGAGATCGTACCAATGCTGTATATACTAATTTCAGTGAATATGGATCCCTGAAATGTTTACAATTTCTCTTAATAAAAGCGAGTAAGGAGTACGCTTTTGGTATAATAGTATTTATATGACTAACCCCCATTTTCATAAAGCTCCGTTAGTGTTCCGTTAACTAACCAACTTTTAAACCGTATTATGGACGAAGCTGTCATCTTGCATATATATTCCATATGCCAGTTAGGAACTTAACTGACGAAAATTTTTCAGTTAAAGTTAACTGGAGAGAGGATATTTGCAATTTACTTTCTGTTAACTGGCAGTTAAAGCCTAACAGAGCTACATGAAAATGGCCGTAACAAACGTAAATTTGTAATCAAATATAACACCCAAATCTTTAACCTCCTCAACTCTCTCAATACAATATCCATTGAGTTTATAGTCATAGAAAACTGGACTTTTACATTTATAGAATGAGATCTTGCGACATTTCCCGACATTAATCGTCAGGAAATTGGAAGAACACCAATCTGCAAGACTATTTAGATCTTCTTGAAGACGGCGTATATCACTAATAGAACTTATGCGCATATATAACTTCAGGTCATCTGCATATAACAAAATTTTAGACCATTTCAGACAAGAAGGAACATCGTTAATGAATAAAACAAATAATAAAGGTCCCAGTATACTACCTTGAGGAATCCCAGATGTAGCAACATATACATAAGAACAACAGTCATCAATATTCACAAAATAATTTCTATCGAGCAAATAAGATTTAATCCATTGTAGAAATAAAGAATGAAAACCTAAAGCAGCTAAATTTTGGATAAGTATTCTAATAGACACTTTATCAAAAGCTTTGGATAAATCAGTATATATTGTATCAACTTGATAACCGCGCTCAAAATTAGAGATACAATAATGGGAAAATAAAGTTAAGTTTGTTGTAGTTGATCTTCCACGGACAAATCCATGCTGAAAGGGGGAAATAATGGACTTTACTGCAAAGTATAGCTTCTCAAACACAATGTACTCAAAAATTTTACTAACATTACATAATTTAGAAATAGGTCTATAATTGCATATATTATCCTTAGCGCCCGATTTAAAAATCGGAGTAATCGACGCCAACTTCCAGCTGTCATGAAAAATACCTTCTTCTAAAGACATTCTAAACAACATCAACAATGGTTCAACCAAAGAGCTGGCACAATTTTTAAGAAAAAATTCGCAAAAACCGTCAGAATCAACACGATATGACGGTTTCAGTTTAGAAATCCCAAACTGTATATCATTTCTGCTTATATCAAGCGAAGAAAACCCAACAGCAGCATTATAATTTACTTGAGAATTATATAAAAGGTCACTAGAGACAAAATTTGAGCTAAAAAAATCAGCAAAGAGATTAACAGCTTGCATAGTTGAAGTGGAAACTTTAGAATCTAAAAACATAACAGAAGGATAATCAGAATGAATTCTTTTAGAATTAACATAACGCCAAAAAGCTTTTGGATCCTCTTTAATGCCATTCTCAATATTGAGCATATATTGTTTATATAAGAACTTATTTAAGAAATTAAACTCAAGAAGAGAATTAATATAGAGCTCTCTATTCGCAGTATTTTTATTTGCATTATATCGCTTATAAAGTTTATTGCGTTTGTTTTTTAATGCCGTTAAACCACTGGTGTACCAAGGTAAGTTATATACTTTAGCCTTCATACGCGGAACATAGGATTCAATTAAATCATTAAGAATGGATTTAAACTTATCGTAACACTCAGAAAGATTGCGGTTATGAAAAATATGACTCCAATTAATATCTCCAATCAACCTATTTATGATATTAAAATTACATCTATTAAAATCAAGCTTGATACTATCTGAGCTCAGTTTAAAGTAAGAATAAAATGTAACCTCTAACTCTAGAGGCACATGATGCATGTTCGACTTACAAAAGGGATTTAAACATTCACCTACGATACATTTCAAATCCTCACTTATGAATACTAAATCTAACAATTTAGATAAACAATTGAAGAATTTGTTAATTTGAACTAGACTCAAAGAATATAAACCATCAATAACATCAATTTCAAAAGTTTTGTTTACATTATGTGGACATAATACATCAGCGTCTAATTTTAAGGATCAAATTACATTGCTAAGATTGAAATCATCAATCACTAGAAATTGAGAATGAGAATATTTCATATACAAATCAGTTATATTTTGAATGTGAGCATTGTATAAGCAATCACTGCTATTCGGTGGAACATATGAAACCGATAGAATGAGCATTCCATTACTGCCTGTTATTGCAATGCAGACTTGATCGATTATAGTATCAGGATTCATAAGCACCAATTTCGAGATTGACAACGCTCTTCTGACTGCTATTAAAACACCACCCCCTTTAACACAATTTGCTTTTAGATAATCTCTATCCTTACGGTAAACACAAAACAATTTCGAATCAAATAACTCTTCATCTAAAAAATCAGCATTCAACCATGTTTCTACCAGTACAATAACGTCATATTCAGATTCAAGAGAGGCATTAAAAATGTCATTAGTTTTAGTACGCATTCCACCAAGATTTTGGTAATATATTTTCAAACTTAAGCTTCCACACATTCCATTATGTCTCATATATCGGCGGCCACCGGTTGATTTCTTTGAAAAAAATGAAATGGCCGTACTTTTACTTCAACAGGCCACAATGCTGGGTTAAAAAGCTCATTATAATATCTCCCACATATTCCCAACTTAAAGGAGATGCGCTTAATTAGGTTAAAACTCTGGCTTCTGGGGCCATATATGTCCATATCGGGCGAAATATATATATGGGAGCTATATCTAAATCTGGACCGATTTCTTCGAAAAAAAATCAATAGGGTTCTATACTGAACCAAAACACACACTTGTGCCAAATTTGAAGTCGATTGGACTAAAACTGCGACCTAGACTTTGATTACAAAATGTGTTCACGGACATGGCTATGTGGACTCAGGAGCCCACCCTGAGTATTTTTGCCTAAGACACCATGTGTCTATCTCGTCGCATTCTGGGTGTTGCAAACATATGCACTAACTTATAATACCCTGTTCCACAGTGTGGCTCAGGGTATAATTACATAGCAATGATTATGAATTTTCTATTATTTAAATAATAATGTGTATTAATTAAATAATTAAAATAATAGTGTGTAAATTGCGTATCCTAAAATTTAGTTTGCACAATCCTTCATGTTTTCTATTTTCATTCCCAAATGAGTCAATATTGTTCTCAACGGGAATATATGCCTCTTAAGATTGCATATACACATGAAGAACCTTATATTATCGCAACTGTGTTTCAAATTAACTAACTAACTATCCATCCATTTTTGTTTTGTTTGAAATTTATTTTATATGAATTGCATCGCTGATGTATAACTTCATATATGAAAATGCTTGAGGATAGTTTTGCAATCAATGTCCCTTGATATATGAAAATTTATTACTATTAGTATTTTTTTAAAAATATTAATTGAGTATAATAAATATCGACCAACACCACTGTTCTTGATGCATTCGTGCAACAAAAGAAAGCAACTACGATATATAAACAAGCACACTTATACAAAGAATGCTAATCCGTAAGTAGATACAGCATCAAGATTGTAGATTATTCCTACAATCAACCCTAACAATCAAAAAACGAAACCCATACACCCTCAAAATCGCTTCTGTAAGCTTCGAACTTGTGAAAAATATCCTAGATAGATTTGGTTAAGTTTAGTGACAGTCCGTTATTTCAGACTTAGACTATTCAGTCCATTTTGATCTTAAATACCCACCACCATGAATTAAATATACTAGTTTCCTTTGAAAATTTCAGGGGGGTTTGATGACAGATATTTTCCAAACCAGATCAGTTCAACCAGTACGCTTCCCGAAGATAAATTTGAAGAGTTTACCTATGAAAACTAGATCAGATTATGAATTTATAAGAACCATTTTTTGTTTGAGTTTTAGAGGAATCATAAACATCGCTTGTAAGTGTGCAAGAATATGATGAAATAACGCCTTGATTTGAAATCTAAATATTTTTACCCCAATTATTTAAATGATTACGAGAAGTCAAATCTGGAAATTTTACAATCAGTTTCAAGCAAATTTCATGATCAGTGCACCTTCTGTACCCTCAAGATCTGAAATCGGTCTTACCAAATGGACCGATAAAAACTAAATCATATACACTTTTTTGTGGGTCTAAAATACCAGTATGTGTGTTTATCGATATTAGCACCTTAATTTCTTTACCAAATTCTGTCCCGAAACATATGTGTACGTATGTCACCTGACTGACTGATGGCTAAAGTGAGTGTGAATATGAACGTTGAGCTTGAAGAATTATTTATGTCATAAAATTGCGCAATTTGCCTTGGGGCTAAATTGGATATCTAAGATTGTTTTGTAAAGATAAGACGCTATTGCCACTACATCGTCAGATGCAGCAGCCACAACAACACCTGCTGTTGGCTTTAGTGTTGCTGTGAATACAACATCAAATTTTCCCCATCACATCAACCACAAGTGAAGGCCAGAGAAGAGAGGTGGAACTGGCGCATGAACAGAACTGTGGGAAAATTTATTTATGAATTTTAAAAGTGGTTCACCTAAACATAAAATCACATTTTCCATGTTTCTTTTAGAGGGTTTTGTCTCCGAAGAATAGAAAAATTTATGACCATATCAAACACACGCACAAATCTACACAGAGCCATTTACGCTTATTCCTTCACTTTCACACTCTCTCAAACAGTCAAATGTGCGTATTCACATTTCTACTCTAAAAGGACATAAATAAAAATATGGCAAGTGCATGAATAAAACTCCTCAAGTATGAAATAAAAACCAAATATCCTTACAACAACATCGGTAACAAAAAACTTAGTAGCATGACAAAACATGAATTTCCTTTTCGAAACAATGAAACTTTTCAAATAAAAAGCGAAATATGTTCCCGTCTTATTTTCATTTTATTTCTTCAATGACCAATTTTTCACTTTTGTATGTTTCCTATTAAGTGGAAAGACCTCCCAAATCCCACTATCAACACCCAGTTGGGGTAGTTGCCTTCATACCATACCAGCCTTGGGAAAAAGGGCAAAACAACTTTGGAATCGGAGACAGTGCGACCGTCAGAGCACTGGTAAGCCAGAGGGTAGACTTGGTGAAAACCCAAAAAAAAAACACAACTACAACAAAGCCCTAAAAGCTGAAAATAACTCGAAATCATTCGAAATACTCAGCATTATATGAACTTCAGTCTCTTATAATCCTCTTTATACTCTTTAGACCTAAGTGACCTTTCGAATAAGTGTGCTTGTGTGTATGTGTGCAAACTTCTCCCTCACTTCCTATAGGGTTGTAGGCTGAAGTAAATGTTAGTCCATAAGATTTACCCCAACTCATTCACTCATACATCGCCATAGACTCGGACGTACATAGCATTTACAACTATCCCCCTTATATTGGGGGGAAATAGGTTCATTCAAGCGAAAGTTCACACTTACTCAGGTGGAAAAATTGCAGTGTCATTTTACCCACATATATGAGGGGACAAAAACTGTCCTTTGCTATTACAGCAAATAGAGTTCGCAATTTTATGTTGCTAAAAATAATCTGATAGTCCTAAAAATTCATCAAAAGCTACTATAATGCTATAAATATAGATGGACTTTATCTAGTGGAGATTTCGATACTAGTGAAAATTGCAACATTTTCGAAATTGTTTGTAAAATAAAAACGATTGTGCTGTAGCTTTTGGATTTAGGATATCTGACAGCATTATTTCTAAGCATAGAATGATACTATAATTGAAGCATAAGGACTATTAGGGAAGAAGAAATCATCACAAAGTTTAACAGTAATAAAATCGACCTTAAACTCAAAAAAAATTTTCTTTATTTTAACTACTCAGGAAGTTCTTTTAATTCAAATTTTTATAACTCACTGTTTTCATTTTAAAAATTGTTTTGTTTCAAATAAGGTAAAAACATAGTAAGGATTAATAAAGTGGTACAAATTATTTAAATTTTGTCAAAAAAAAATCTAAATTCATTCTAGAAAAATTGCGAAATTATAAAAATATTTGAGGCCAAGCATTTCAGACAAGCATTAGAATGCATTAAAAATCATAAAAATCATAAAAAAATAAAAATTATGTATTTATCAAAATATCGCAACAATTTTTAATTCACGTCCAAAACACTGAATTCGGATCACATCTAAAGAATTGATGCATATTCAGTGCAACGGCTGTTGAAATGGTGGACATCCGTCCTATAATAAGCCCATGTTAAATTCATCGCTTCTGCGCCAATTTTGCTCCAATACCGGATCTAAAAAGAACATTTTCACTACTTTTTTGGCGACGCTTTTTTTTGCTGAGTTACTAAAAGCAGGGATATATATCGACATTTAGTGCATTAAAAACGTTACTGTAAAAACACGAATTGGATTTTTCCCCACATATTGGCAGTAATACATCTATAAAACTACCTATGTTTTTATCCAATTCCTTTCGCAAAATAATTGCTGGCTTGATTTAATGGCCACATTTTTATATGAAAAATTTCTTTTGGTGATATCTTATTAAATATGCGTCCTAGAGCGAAAATGACTTTAATTCGTGACCACTCTGAAAAAATTAAAAAATCCACTCAATCCTAAAAAAAATTGAAATTTTTATATAAAAAACTTCTTTTGGACATACGTCCTTAAATATGCGTTTTAGAGCGTAAAGGACATTAATTTGTGACCACTCTCAAAAAAAATTGAAAAATCCACTCAAATCCTAAAAAAGACTGAAATTTTTATATGAAAACTTCTTTTGGTCTTATCTCCCAAACTAAGCGTCCTAGATCGAAAAGGACTTTAATTCGTGACCACCCTCCAAAACTTGAAAAATCAACCCAAATCCTAAAAAAATGTAAATTTTTATATAAAAAATTTCTTTTGGCTTTATCTCCTTAAATATGCGTCCTAGAGCGAAAAGGACTTTAATTCGTGACCACCTTAAAAAAAAATTAAAAAAAATCCACCCGAAACCTAAAAAAAATTAAATTTTTATTTAAAGAACTTCTTTTGGCCGTATCTCCTTATATATGCATCCTGGAACGAAAAGGACTTTAATTCGTGACAACCCTCAATAAATTGAAAAATCCACCCAATTCCTAAAAAAATTGAAAAATTGAAACTAAAAGAACTTTAATTCGTGACCACCCTCAAAAAAATTAAAAATCAACCCAAATCCTAAAAAAAATGAAATTTTATATGAAAACTTCTTTTGGCCATATCTCCTAAACTAAGCGTCCTAGAGCGAAAAGGACTTTAATTCGTGAAGAGAATTTTGTCGTGATCTTATGCTCATCTAAGAAGTTTAGGATAAAACAAGTATATACAGCAATAAGTTCGGCCGGGCCGAATCTTAAATACCCACCACCATGAACCAAATATTAGGGTTTCCTTTGAAATTTCGAAAGGCTTGAGGACTTGAGGACACTTCCCGAAGATAAATTTAAAGATTTCACCTATGAGGACTATATCAGATTCTGGATTTATAAGAACCATTTTTGTTTGAGTTTTAGAGGAATCATTAACATCTCTTGTAAGTGTGCAAGAAAATTATAAAATAAAGTGTTGATTTGAAATCTTAAATCTGTAGAAGTAAAATCTGGATATTTTACATTGAGGTTCAAGCAATTTTCATGATCAGTGCGCCTTCTACACCCTCAATAAGTGAAGTCGGTCTATATGAAGGCATTACCAAATGGACCGACAAAGACTTAATCCGATACACGTTTTTGTGAGCCTAAAATACCAGAATATTTACAATTTCAGGCAAATCAGATAAAAACTACGGTTTCTAGAAACCCAAGGAGTTAAATCGGGAGATCGTTCTTATGGGGGCTATACTAAAATATGGACCGATACTCACCGTTTTCGGCTCACCTCTTTATGACCCGAAAATACCTCTAGATTTCCAATTTCAGGCAAATAGGATAAAAACTTCGGTTTCTAGAAGCCCAAGAAGTAAAACCGGGAAATCGGTCTATATGGGGGCTATACCAAAATATGGACCGATACTCACCATTTTCGGCACACCTCTTAATGGTCCTAAAATACCTCTAGATTTCCAATTTCAGACAAATTGGATAAAAACTACGGTTTCTATAAGCCCAAGACCACAAATCGGGAGGTCGTTTTATATGGGGACCATACCAAAACATGGACCGATACTCACAATTTTTGGCACACGTATTTGTGGTCCTACAATACCTCTAGATTTCCAATTTCAGGTAAATTGAATGAAAACTGTGGTTTCTATAAGCCCAAGAAGTAAAATCGGGAGATCGGTCTATATGGGGGCTATACCAAAATATGGACCGATATAGCCCATCTTCGAACTTGACCTGCCTGCAGACAAAAGACGAGTTTGTGCAAAATTTCACTACGATTGCTTCATTATTGAAGACTGTAGCGTGATTACAACAGACAGACAGACGGACAGACGGACATCGTTATATCGTCTTAGAATTTCTCCCTGATCAAGAATATATATACTTTGTATAGTCGGAAATCGATATTTCGATGTGTTACAATCGGAATGACAAACTTATTATACCCCCGTCACCATTCTATGGTGGTGGGTATAAAAATATACATCGCCTAGCCCTTCTGTTTTGTTTTTTTCAGTGAATACAATTACCCTGGTCGACCTCGTGCTCATGAATTTCATTTATCATTTCCACCGAATACGTCAGATACATATATGTATCGGATATTGATAAAATCTTACAGTCATATGCTATTCCTAAGGGTATGGTAACCCAGCAAAAAAATTTGGAAGTTCTTCCAAAGGCACAAGTTTAGAAGCACTTCCAGAAGATGCACTCCCAACGATGTTCTTTATTTTAACAACCCAGGAAGTTCTTTTAATTCAGTTTTTTATAACTTGGGTTTTTCATATTTTTAATGGGTAATTTTAACTCTTTTTGTTTCAAATAGGTTAAAAACAGAGTAAGATTTCATAAAATGGTACAAATCATTTAAATTTTGTCGAAAAAATACTAAATCCAATCTGAAAAAATTGTGAATTTTTGAAAATATATGAGGTCAAACGTTTCCGACAAGCGTTAGAATCCATTAAAAATTATAAAAAATTATAAAAATTATTTATTTGACAAAATATCACAGAATTTTTTTATTTACATCCAAAACATTGAATTCGGATCACACCAAAAGAAGTGATGCAAATTCAGTGAAACGGCTGTTGAAAGGGAGGACTTCCGTCCTATGACAAGCCCATGTTAAATTCATCGCTTCTGCGTCAATTTTGCACCACTTCCGGATCCAAGAAGAACATTTTCATTACTTTTTTGGCGACGCTTTTTTTGCTGGGAACACGATGCAAATACTCGACCAAAATGAGTGAAAAACGTTTTTATTTTCCAGGAGTATTTTCGGAATATTTGGATAGAGTTTTTGTAAATCGTTCCTTTCTTGAAGTTATATATCCAATATGAGCTAGAAATTTACATCATATTGACTGGATGTATTTCTCTCTTTAAGTGTCGATATTGTGTGATTTTTCAATTCCACAGTTCGTTTGGTCATCTCCACAGATATTCAATGTAGGGTGATTTGTTAAGAGCTTGATAACTTTTTTTTTAAAAAAAACGCATAAAATTTGCAAAATCTCATCGGTTCTTTATTTGAAACGTTAGATTGGTCCATGACATTTACTTTTTGAAGATAATTTCATTTAAATGTTGACCGCGGCTGCGTCTTAGGTGGTCCATTCGGAAAGTCCAATTTTGGGCAACTTTTTCGAGCATTTCGGCCGGAATAGCCCGAATTTCTTCGGAAATGTTGTCTTCCAAAGCTGGAATAGTTGCTGGCTTATTTGTGTAGACTTTAGACTTGACGTAGCCCCACAAAAAATAGTCTAAAGGCGTCAAATCGCATGATCTTGGTGGCCAACTTACCGGTCCATTTCTTGAGATGAATTGTTCTCCGAAGTTTTCCCTCAAAATGGCCATAGAATCGCGAGCTGTGTGGCATGTAGCGCCATCTTGTTGAAACCACATGTCAACCAAGTTCAGTTCTTCCATTTTTGGCAACAAAAAGTTTGTTAGCATCGAACGATAGCGATCGCCATTCACCGTAACGTTGCGTCCAACAGCATCTTTGAAAAAATACGGTCCAATGATTCCACCAGCGTACAAACCACACCAAACAGTGCATTTTTCGGGATGCATGGGCAGTTCTTGAACGGCTTCTGGTTGCTCTTCACTCCAAATGCGGCAATTTTGCTTATTTACGTAGCCATTCAACCAGAAATGAGCCTCATCGCTGAACAAAATTTGTCGATAAAAAAGCGGATTTTCTGCCACTGATTTTGGTAATAAAATTCAATGATTTGCAAGCGTTGCTCGTTAGTAAGTCTATTCATGATGAAATGTCAAAGCATACTGAGCATCTTTCTCTTTGACACCATGTCTGAAATCCCACGTGATCTGTCAAATACTAATGCATGAAAATCCTAACCTCAAAAGAATCACCCTTTATATATTTATTGTAGAAATTTTTTACATTGCATCTATCAAAGTTTCCAAAACCTCAAACCTAGAAATCCCATAAAATTCTCTATCAACTTTGAAACCCTATTCACCAGCAAAATTGTAAATTGCATTTTATGCAGTTAAAGCGAATTGGATTTTGGGTACTTCAAAATCGCAAGTGGGTAGAGCTTTGGCCATGTCATAGCTCAGAAAAGAACTGCCAAGGAATCGTCAATCATTTCGACAAGTAGATGGGACCAATACTGAACTCAGCAATAACAAGCAAAGTGAAATGACTTTGCACGAAGGACTCTACACCGCAAGAAACCCACAAAAACTAATGGCCGACCAAGAACAACAAAGCAACGAGAACAAGAGGAGGACAATGACAGCGACAACGACTATGACAATGTTCGCCAAAGGTAATCAAAGACTTTGCATAAGGAGTTGCTTAAAGGAGGAGGAATCCTTGTCGCAACACCATCACTATAACCACAATACAAACAATCGAAGTAAACTCTGTTAAACAAAAGAAATACGAGAAGACATAGCTGTCTGTCATTTCTCATAAAGGCCATTTTAACTTGGCTTTGAATGTGCCTCATATTGTAGAACTGAAGATCGCGCAGCCCCTAGACCACAATTGGGCCACATTCGCACAATCATATTCCTTGGCTTCACAATGCCACTCATGGTTGGCAAGGGCAGGGACTGGTATTGGAGTAGGTATTGCCTTACCGAGCCACGGTTGTCTCCCATAGTTTCTTTTGGCAATTTCATATTGGCCTCACGTGCAACAACTGTAAAATTTGGCAGTTGTTACAATGAAACTCATCGAAAGAATGAAAGCAAGAAAAAAAGAGGAATATCGATACAAGCTGTCAATTGTGTTTCGTCCGTCCGTCCATTTGTTTGTGTGAGTGCGCGCGTGGTTTGGACGATGACATCCAAAGTGAACTTGTTATTGTTATGACCACCATGGTCGTAGTCAAAGAAGGCATCAGGTTTTCTTGACCTGCAACACTAAACTTAACCCAAAAAAATTAGGTAAGGTCTATTAAGCGGTGGAGACTGCGATGTTATTTTTGGATCAAGGACAAAGTCTAGTATGACCTAATGATTTTAAGGGGCCATCGATCCAGATGGAACCAAGAAAACTTCTCAGGTTGTTATTAAATCGTGAATCGTATCATCTATTTAGTTGTTTTGCTATGGGTTTGATAACTTGTATCCAGATCAAGTAAGATTAAGATGGATGATGGCCATAAAAGATCAGATAACGCTTTTCACGTCATTACTAAGTATGGATAAATGAACTTGAGGCGGCAGCATTTTTCCGACCTGGGGTGGGAGGTAATCCTTATATCTTTTCACTTCTTCAACTGCAGCATCTTCATATGGTGAATTTTATTCAGACTAGTACTGATTTAGAACCTCTTCTAAAAAGAGTGGTGGTTTTTTTGCGGAATAATATCTTGGCCAAATGTAAAGAGCTTGGTCTGCGCTTAAGTGCTGCGGAGACATTCGGAGCATTTCTCATGATGGCATTCTGTAAGTCGCTTGTCTTTAGAGTCTACACTGGCACTGCATAACTCAGTGCCAGTGACCGGACAATTCTTTGTTCACACGCCAATGCTGCCACACGCCAAGTGACTTGAGCAAATTGCTCGTATCTGGGAACTTACTACAATTAGCAGTGGCAATACCACCAAATCTGACCGCTGCTTCAATTGTAATTCGACCTTTTTTTCAGATATTGGGTATCAGAGAGAGAGAGAGAGAGTCCCAGGAAATATTTATAAATCCTGGCGGCATTCAACTCCGGTATGCCCATACTACTTTGCCTGGGCCTATTCGTTTGTATTCAGTTCTATGGTCTCAGTGCGACAACGTGGTGCTAGTACTAACCTAAGCAAGTCAAGTAGAGGGTATGAAGCGATGGGCACCAATGCAGCAGTTGGCGTTTCATGATCTTCCTCTCAGCATCAAGAGCCTGAAAGGAGGCAGTAGTTCACTGTGGCGGCGATATGCGTTGCTCATTTGTTCCCTATATATATATATCAAATATAGGTCAAACATAAAGTGCTTGATCTTCATATAACAAAATCTAAGTGAGTCCTGCGGAGACATTCTGCAGTAATTCTGAAGACAGCGTACTGACAAGTTTGTATGTTAATTACGCTACCTTTCATTCGAGTTACAACTGACACTGCATGCCAATGTCAATTGTTTTAGAGATACTCTACAGATTCTTTGTTCGCCCATTATCACAATTACGCCGGCATGTAGTGGAAATTGCAATTCTTTGTCTCGAATCAATGTCCACTATACCCCTTTTTCAGATGTTGCGTATTGGAATGAATCCCAAAAAAATATTGAGAAATCTGGGCTAATATCTTCAGCCCAGTTCATATCTGTGCCTGAGCCAAAGTTGTGTTCGTCAACTTTCTAACGTTAGGCCTTTCCTGGGCATCTCGAGCAGTGGGTATAAAGCTGCGCTGATATTGTCCCGGAACTTTCTCTCGGCAGCATAAACCTAAAAGGAGGCGTTACCTCATTGAGGCGACGACTGGGTTCCTGAGTCGACTTAACAATGTTCGTCAAGCTGACGACACAGTTGTGTAATTAAAATGAAGGTTACGTCGATTTGCATGTAATTTTACTCATAGGATAAAATTGAGAGCCAATCGTTGTTCCTGGTTCCTTTCCTCTTCTATGACCAAAATGAAAACCCCGTCACTGCTAAGGAGAATTCATCTTTTACAAAAAAAAAAAAATACAATCTGATATACCGAACACGAATTTCGTAATGGCAACGTTTAGTGCAAATTGTTAGCTACCACAAAGGAAATGGAAGGCGACGACTCAGGCTAAAAACAACAACAATGACAACAGCAATAACGGGAGAAGGAAACGGGAACCAGAACGACAAAAGTATTATCGCCTTGCAAGTATGTAACTTGACTCTCAATTAGGAACTGGCAACATTTTGGTATGTCCTAGAATGGGAATAATTGGGAGGGGATAGAAAAGTTCCCATACGACTCTAAGAAGACTTGAAGGCATGTTTCAAATGCCTTCAAGGGATTATCATACAAATGGAGAGTACTATGCATGTGTGTGTGTGTGGGTATAGGCGGTAGCTATTTGAGAGAAATAGAGAGACCGCCCAAAGCATTTAAGCGCCTTAACACAGCATGACTTTACGCGTTCGTGGTCAGCTCATAATTGTCGAATATCTTCCCTTGGTCAACGTTTTCCACACAATCCGGGTACTTAAAGGAATGTTCCAATTTTGAGATTATGTCCATTTCTATGCACCATTGAAACCGTTGAAGGATATAACATTAACTCATGTTACAGGAGACATGTTTATAATCCTACATGAACATTCAGGTCATCGTATACGAGGTCAGAGTTGAAGGGATAGATTTGGCTTAAACTTCCATGGTATAAATAAGACGCGTTACAAGGTTTCACCATTCAGTTTTCTCATATTTCACTTAAATGGTTGTTAACCACGGCGATGGAAATACGAAATTATAATTTGTGGTACTGGTAATGATAATTCGTTGTATAGATAATGATAATTTATTGCATTCGTATGATATGATTGGCCTTTAGTTTACATGTCGACGGTTATCATATCAAACTTATTTTAGAGGAAGGGTGCTTCCATTTAATACCCATCTAAGATGAAATGAATATAACCTAATAAAAGGGAGGTCAGAAAAAACTCAACTTAGTCTCATTACAACTCGATAGTGCAATAATAGAATAGCGCAATAAAATTGTCGTCACTTACCTTCTGTTTGGATTGATTCAGCGTTTTTAGTTTGAAGAAACAAAATAAATTATACTATGCCAAATCATAAGAACACGCAGCATTTGTTAGCTGGTGATTGTTTCTTCGACAAGCGACACGGCTTTTGTTAAATCCAGAATTAAATCGAATTGGCAGAATAATTTAACCCAGTATTACATTTCTCGATCTGTACTACGATTTATAAGCACAAAAATGATGGCCAACACTTCAAACTGTTTTCTGTTTGAATGCAACTTACATTCCCTTTTAGATTATATCTGTGGGATTTGATGGAAGAGGATCATAGCTCATATATCAGACTTTGAGAATGGACGGCGTTTGTTGTCCACGGTATCCATCGTGCTGATAGCTTTCTTATGCCCAAAGTTATGTGCAGGGTATAAACTACTCCAACTATATTCGCTATTTCGTGCTCCTTCAATCAGTTATCTACAATTTTTACGTCACATTAAAACTTATTGAAATAACTATCTGAGGATACGACTCAAAATTCTGACGAAGAATCCGATTCAGAAGTCATGGTTAGGTATCTTCCCAAATCCGACATTTTGATATTACCCCAAATCTTGGCCCATTGCCACTTACCGACACCGACGGTAAACTCTCAAAGCTTTTACAGTGATCCTCGTATAAATGAGACTACGCCATCAGCATTTACAAGCAATAGAGCGACCAACTAACCGACTGACTAACCACATTAAATTCGATGATATCTGTTTTTGAAGTGAATTTCGTTACTGCCATGTCCCCCCTAACCCCTTAGAGACCATCTCAAATTCTAATCACATGATTTGTATGTACAACATGTTACACAAAAACCAATTGAAGGAATCTCCGTACATACCCCACATCACTTGGAACAGTTGAATATGATTACACTTCTCCAGTATCAAACAGTGGCCATAGCCATTCATTCAGGATTCATGTGTCCAAGTGTCAAATAAATGCAAATTCAATTATTATCACTTATTCCGTCGAAGAATGCCAGAGTGACCAAAAAGAAATGTCTAGAGAATATGATTGGCTTAAAGGAAATCAAATAACTAGATGAGGGTAATGCACATGTATACAATTTTGCGAGGAAAAAATGCGATAAGAATGTTCGAAACATTCATGGGAAGAATTTCTTATAAATAATATTTCCATTTACTCCCTTATAATGGAGTATGGATGAAATTCTTTTAACCTGGTCTAAAACCAAAAACTAATAATAATACAAAAAAACACCTAAAGAATTAATAACGGGGTGGAATTTGAATACCATACCATAATATAAACAATAAACAAAGGAAAATATGGACATGTTTTATTTTAGTGCTGGATAACCAAGTCGCGAGAAAACACAGTACTTGTTTATCTGGAACAAATGTGATCAGTACTGGCATTAGCTGTTTAAATAAAAAAAATCAAATATAAGTGAAATTCCAAATTCCAATTTCTAATGCATAAATAATAACAAAAATTTCCTAGTGCGATTACATATTGAGGTAAAACTATTTTAGATTCATCTTATTGGATAAATTAACCAAAATAAATAGCAGGTGTGAATCGAGAAAACGTCACCTGGTAATATTGGAGAGATTTGCAGTGATTAGATAGACACCAGTGAAACTTTTTTCTGAACAGCTTCTACACATAAAATCAGTGTTAGAAGAAGTCAGGCTTTATACAAACCCTAATATCCCTAATATATTAAAATTTGATTTCCAAACATATAATTTTTACACCCATCCACACATATTTAAAAAAAATGTTATGTCTCTAACATAATATGTTCTAACATATTAACATATACATATGTCGCAAACATGTTATGGTAGTTTATGAACATTATATGCTTGCCCTTAAAAATAATTAGTTAAAAATTTGAGTTCCAAGCATACATATAAGTTTTACACCGAAACAAATGAAAAACAGTGTTATTCGTATCTGCACTATCCCTGGCAATACCTTCTGCTAGGAAATAATGACTTACTGTCAACGAATGCTTTCGGTCACCAATATTTTTCCATAAGTACTACCATGTAGAACACGCGATTAACAATCTACGTCACATCTCGTGGTCTGGGTTCGAGCCCAGGCAGATATTACTTTTTTTTTTAATTACTATACTTTTTAATTACTATAAATTTTGGATTATGCTATTCACAATTTTTTATACCCTCCACCATAGAATGGGGGTATATTAACTTTGACATTCCGTTTGTAACACATCGAAGTATTGCTCTAAGACGCCATAAAGTATCCGTCCGTCCGTCTGTTGAAATCACGCTATCTTCCGAACGGAACAAGCTATTGACTTGAAACTTGGCACAAGTAGTTGTTATTGATGTAGGTCGGATGGTATTGCAAATGGGCAATATCGGTCCACTTTTACGTATAGCCCCCATATAAACGGACTCCCAAATTTGGCTTGCGGAGCCTCTAAGAGAAACAAATTTCATCCGAACCGGTTGAAATTTGGTACATGGTGTTAGTATATGGTCTCTAACAACCATGCAAAAATTGGTCCATATCGGTCCATAATTATATAGCCCCCATATAAACCGATCCCCCGATTTGGTTTGCGGAGCCTCTAAGAGAAACAAATTTCATCCGATCCGGCTGAAATTTGGTACATGGTGTAAGTATATGGTCTCTAATAACCATGCAAAAATTGGTCCACATCGGTTTATATGTAGCCCCCATATAAACCGATCCCCCGAGTTGGCTTGCGGAGCCTCTGAGAGAAACAAATTTCATCCTATCCGGATACATGGTGTAAGTATATGGTCTCTAATTACCATGCAAAAATTGGTCGAAATCGGTCCATAATTATATATAAGCCCCATATAAACCGATCCCCAGATTTGACCTCAGGAGCCCCTTGGAAGAGCAAAATTCATCCGATTCGTTTAAAATTTGGTACGTGATGTAAGTATATTGTATCCATCAACCATGCAGGAATTGGTTCATATCAGTCCATAATTATATATAGTTCCCATATAAACCGATACCCAGATTTGACCTCCGGTGCCTTATGGAGAAGCAAAATTCATCCGATCTGGTTGAAATTTGGTACGTGGTGGTAGTATATGATATATAACAACCATGCCAAAAGTGGTCCATATCAGTCCATAATCATACATAGCCCCCATATAAACCGATCCCGAGATTTAGTTTTGGAGCCTCTTGGAGGAGCAAATTTCATCCGAGTCAGTTGAAATTTGGTACATTGTGCTAGTAACATATATGGCCGTTAACAACCATGCCTTACTAGGTCCATATCGGTCTATAGTTATATATAGCCCTCAGATAAATCGATCCACAATCACACAAAAATTGGTCCATATCAAGTTCATAATTGTATATAGCTCCCACATAAACGACCCCCATATTTCAATTCTGGCTCTCTACGTATCGTGCAAAAAGTCCATACCGATTCGTAATTATGCCCCCCCCCCCCCCCCCCCCAGAATAGTTCTTGCCCCCCAGAATAATCAAAGCTACAGTTGTTTTATATTTCAATTCAAGCTTTGCGATGTGTTTAATCCAATTAAGATTGTGGCAGAGAGAGTATGTTAAGCATATTTTTTAGTATTGATATTTACATTACAACTAAAAACACGTAATAAAAACACTAAAAGGAAACTTGAGACGCACATTTTCAAAAATAGTCAATTTATAACTACGTTGATTAAAATCAAAAATCGTCACATGCCCAATTTACCATCTAAAATCGTCAAAATCACGAAAAATCCACAGAGTTGGCACCGCTGCTCTCGACAGTTCTGTTCTCAGAGAATTTTTAAAAACTAATCGAAGATAGACGTTTTATAATATTCAATTTATTTTTTGCCTTTTATTTAATTTTTTATTCTTAGTATTTTTTATACACGATGAATATGTTAAGTTTATGTTTTGCTTTATGATTTCTAGTCCTGTTTTAAAACACACATTTTAAATAAAATATTTTTCAAACACATACTTAAAGCAATGCTTTTATTTTTTGTTATATTAAATAATGGTAAGTTGCTATTTGATTATTTATAGCGGTGTCGTGGAACCGGCTCCCACACACAATAAAATATTTTTTGTCTTCAACCATGAAATTAATTGATCTAATTAATTATACCCTTCACCACTACTGTGGTACAGGGTATAATAAGTTTGTGCATTTGTATATAACGCCAAGAAATAGTGGTCATAGACCCATCTTTTAGTATACCGATCGGGTAAGAATTAAAATCTGAGTCGATTTAGCGATGTCCGTCTGTCTGTCTGTCTGTCCGTCCGTCTGTCTGTATATGTAATTTTGTGCACAAAGTACTGCTCGCAATTTAAGTCCGATCGTCCTGAAATTTGGCATAGGGCCGTTTCTTGAGACAGAGACAATTGCTATTGGTTTTGGAAAAAATCGGTTCAGATTTAGATATAGCTGCCATATATAATTATCTACGATGTGGTCATAGTTAGCGTGTTTATCAACCGATTTTCTTGAAATACCGTACATCCAAATATTTAATGAATCTCGCAAATCTTGCAAAATATCAGCCAAATCGGTTCAGATTTAGATATAGCTACCATATATATCTTTCGTCCGATTTAGACTCATATGACCACAGAGCCCAAAGTTTACTACCGATCTTCATGAAATTTTGCACAGAGGGTAGAATTGGCATTCTACCAATGCTTGGTACACTTGATTGAAATCGGTTCAAATTTAGATATAGCTCCCATATATATCTTTCGTCCGATTTGAACTTATATGGCCTCAAAATCCAGGGTTTTGCCGTGATTTGCTTCAAATTTCGCACAAGGAGTACGTTTAGTAGTATAGGTAATTGTGCCAAATTTGGTTGAAATCGATTCAGATTTAGATATGGCTCCCATATATATCTCCCGTCCGATTTGCACTCATATGACCAGGGGGCCCAAAGTTATACTCCCATTTACGTGAAATTTCGCATAGATAGCAGAATTATTATTCTAACTATGCATGTCAAATTTAGTCAAAATTGGTTCAGATTGTATATAGCTCCCATATATACGTACACCAGAGTTGGGGAAATATGGTCGACTGTTTCATATTTTAGACCCATTTTCAATGGGATTTTCCTCCAATTGACTGGATAGTTTCCACAGAGAATACAAATATGGCCAAAATTCTCACAGTTTACACAAAATTCTGTGATGATTTCCCCATATCTTAGCCATATCCTACACACTGCAATGCCAAAATTTCCACAGAACGGATGAGTTTTAAATAAGGCTCCAAGTCGCCCTACACATATCTTGGCGAGATCTAACCAATATCCTTGTAAAATCGCCACTGCTGAGTAGCAAAAATTGTAAATATTACTCTAATTGTCCTATATCTCGAATACATATGTATCGCCTGAAAAATCATAAATCTCTTTTGTACAATTGCATTAAAATTTCTCTCGCTTCATATTTCCCATATTTTTTTACTAACATTGTGTATCATCCCAGGGCGTTAGCCGATTTAAATTTTAATTCTAGAGTTTTTGTAGAAGTACAAAAAATAGTTTCCATTAAAAGTATTTGTATCTGGAAATGCAAACCTTTATATAGCTCCCAGCAAATTTTAAGTAGTTGAGATGGTAACACAAATGTTTGTCTACATAGTGGTGAAGGGTATAATATAGTCGGCTCCGCCCGACTTTAGACTTTACTTACTTGTTTTTAATTGAAATGTATTCAATCAAAAAAAAATTATAGTATCAATCATCAAAGCCAATTAAAAAATTAATTGATACAACTAATTTTTGTGATTGAGTTTTTTTGTTTTTGATTGATTTTGCTGCATATTGCCTTTAACACCGCAATAAAATTGAGGATGTATAGTTTTATCAATAGGCGTAATTTATCGCTTCGGAAATTTCGACAAAATTTTGAGGGGTGTCTGGGGGGGGCTATGCCCCCCCAGAGAATATTTCTAGCTCCGCCAATGCCTATACATAACTTTTTTGTCTAATATATACCACGTCTGGACTAACTCACAATTTAGAAAACGATGTTAAGAAGTTTTAAGATACCACAACCCAAGTAATTTGATTGTGGATGACATTCTTTCGTAGAAGTTTCTACGCAATCCATGGTGGAAGGTACATAAGAATCGGCCTGGCCGAACTTACAGCCCTATATACTTGTTTTTATTTGTGGTACTCAAATACATTGTACAAGGATTAGGCATGTGGCATACCTCTCAACGAGATTGCTTATCAGCAAAGAGATAAAAATATGTTAGGTCCAAAAAATCTTATCATTCTTATTGAGCAAATTCAACACAATCAAATGCTATCGTGAAATGAGGCTTCATAAAGATTCGTTGAAGATAATAAGGGAAGATCTGCAGTGGATGAAATAGCTTAACAACGTGTTTTATATAGTGCATACAAATGTTATATCCAATAAAAACGCATATATTGTTATTCTATTAAAATATGCCTCAGTTAACGTTTGTTTCATTATCTCCTTACATATCAGTTCAAAGACTTACGAATACCGCCTTTATTTAACATAAATTAATAACCATACATAGCCGATTTCCAAAAACCTGGTTCTCTTACTACTTCATCTTTAGTTATTCATTTTAGCCTCGAGCACAGTCTGAATAATCTTAACATAAATATTATGAAAGTAACAAACATCCTTTGAATCCTTGTTAGTTATTCACACAAGTGTTGCAATTGTAGGTTTGCGGTTTAACAAGCAAACTGTGTCATACATCACCTGCATCTTCAGGTAATTTGTGACAAATAAGGTAACAGACATTGTTTGTCCTCGTACTGCATAAATGTCGGTGGAAAATCTCAACTTTTTGCAGCAACCAATGACAGAGGCCATAAATTTGTAATGTTTTTCTTAAAGTTTCCTAGTGTCTCTTTTTGTCACCCTGTTTCATGGCTGAGAGGTTTTTATATATCTACAGAGAAATGACAATGATGTGTGACTAAAGTATGGTCTGAAATAAAAAAAAAAACAGAAACATGGATAGAGATAAATTATTGTCTACAGACGGAGATATAAATATATTTAGATGAGAGTCGAATTTTACATTTTTGTTGTTTTTTTTTATATTTCTCAAGATAAAAAAAATAAAATTAATTTTATAATTAGTCTCAGGGCAATGATTTATTGATAAAAGTATGTTACAAACTACCAAAGAAAATAAATCAAAATGTTAATAAATTTTTAAGCTTACAATATTACGCCATTGTATTTTTTGGAGTGTATTTGCTGCATTTGCTACGCATATACAAAGAAACAATGACATAGATACGGAAACGGAAGTGAGAAGAAAAGTAAATAACTTGAATGTCTTCTTTTGTCGCATTAAAAGTCATTTCTAGAACAAAAGCTATGTGTCAGGACAACTTTCACATTCGAGCAACCATACAAGAATAGCTGACAGCACCAAAAAAATGAAACAAGTTAAGAAAATCAAAAATCGGAAGATGTAGACTGCATAACACCCTTCCCTAAATTGTATGCCAGTATTTATTTAGTATCTTTAATTGTATTTTATGCAAATCTATGGAACATAACTATCCATTCATTTGGTAGTAAGGAGGCTGCTAATGTTTTTTCGAACAGGTTGGTGGGTTCAGCTGTGAAAAATTGTATATGCAATAGTGGCTTTAGTTATTGAGGTATCTCAATGGACTGAATGGAATAACTTAACCTAACTTAAGGTGAGTATTAAGTTCGAGTTTAGTCGCTAATTTTCACCAAAGTGAAAACTAAAACAGTAAAAAAAAGTCATAAAATTATACATATTTGTTGCAGATTTCTTATAACTTGATGGGGAATATCCCAAAGCAAATTTTCACAAAGTTTGTATTCCTTAAAATGGATTAAAGAAAAGTAATCGTGAAAAAATGACGATTTTAGCGGCTAAACTCGAACTTAATACCCACCTTTAGCCTTAAATGTTAGCAAAGCCTAGGATTTTGATCAAAAAGAATTTTCTCAATATATTTTTTGTTCGAGGAAATATTTTTATAAATAGAGTCTAAAACTGTGTATCACGGCTTTAGGAGCAATTAAAAAAAAATGTTTATCAAATAATTATAGCTTAAAGAAAAAAGAAAGAAAAAAACCTACAACCTATCGTGATGTTTTCTATTAACAGAGTTCAATAATTTTCAGGAAAGTCATATATTAAAATCATTAAAATTATGTACACATATATCTCCTTTTTTTAATTTCATAATTTATTCATATACCATATTTTTAAAATGTTATTAATATGAGTTGAACAGATAAACATTTTTTGATTTCTAATAATGTAAATTTGGTGCTAAATTTATAAAATTTTATCTTGTTGTACTGAAAACTCAAATAAAATAAATGAATTGAAAATAGAACCAAGCTGCACTCATTGGTTTGAGTAATGCCAAGGATTCATCCCTCATGGCATGACTGTTTGTACTTTAAATATCAAAATAAAAAAATTCAGATTATCTTTCCAAGTAGTGAATTTGAGGTAACTTCGAAAATTATTTGAAGTTCATCACGAAAATGCCAAAGTCGGACGCAGCCTACCTCAAATCAATTGTGAGTCAATTACTCTGGGATACAAACAAATGCGCACACTTATAGTACCCTCTATCGCTGTAGTGGTGAAGGATATACCAAACAACACCTTCATGATTCAAAGCTAAAGAATAGAATAGGAAAAATGTCTGATATGATGACACTCACACTTTCACACATACCAACATAAAAAGAGAAGACCCTCTCATACATACAAACTCCCATTCAATAACAGTCTTCCACAAAAACAACAAAAAAAGAAGTGATAGGTGAACTGACGGCAAGCTCACAATAATACCAGCAACAAAACCCAAAACGATGTACGAGAAGAACTGCAGAAGGATGTTGTCGTATGTAAATGTCTAATTTTCTTGCAATACGACAAGAACAACAACAACGCTTGTGTTATGCATGCCCCACTTGGTTTGCAGACTCTGTTCAAAATTACGTTGAACATGCAACCCAAACGAAAACGCTAAGATTGGTTTAGGTGTCGCTAGGAGTGGGGATGTAGGACGTCTTTGTAAATGGGTGCATTCAGACAAAGAATTTGCATAAACTTCTCTCGGCAGCAGTTAAATTTGAATACACACACACACACACAAACAAATTACAACAAACAAAACACACTTAACAAAAAACAAAAACTCATATATGAGGAGTGTATTAGAGTGGGTCCAATGGGTAAAATTATCGGTAAATCCCCGCTACACAGTACTGTACAATGGTCTTCTACATTTCATAGGATTTTTTTATCGTCTACATTTAAAATTTGATATTAATTGCCACTTGCCTTCTATCTAACTATAATAAAACAATTAGAGCTGATAATACTCAGAAGCATACGCTGCACATGCGCAGAGTCATGAAACCCTTATGAGGGATTTTGTAGACAGAAAAATTATAGCAAACACTTATGCTATGGTCACACTGGGCAAATATTTGACAGAAATCGAAAAAGAATCCGTCGCCACAGCAATCATTTTGAGCTCATATTGAATATATAACATCATGGCAGGGTTATTTTCCAAAAACCGTATCCAGATATTTGGAAAATGTTTCTGGAAAAATGTTTGATACTCATTTTGGTCACATATTTGCCTAGTGTGATCATAGCCTTATGGTGATTTCGATTGGGAAAAAAGGTGCAACATTCTCGAAATTGATTACCAAAAATAAAGGACACTGTCATAAATTTTGGATCCTCTATCCCACACAATATTATGAATTAACAATAACTTTGGAATGACACTATTATTTGAGCGAAAATGCAATGAGGGGAAAAGTGTAACACCAGGGCAACATATTTATTGCGAAACGAAAACGCCCTTAGATATAAGTAGGTCAAAAAATAAACTACATATATGTATAAGTTACTACTTGCAGTATTACCTGGGATTCAAAAATAATAACTTACCTATGTAGACCAAAATGATTCCTTTTATCAATACCAGTAATCAAAATCATATCATGATGTCCGGGTTCGAATCCTGCTGAGAACCTCCATTTTAAAAATTATTTTTTTGTTTGTTTTTTATTCTTATTAAATATTAATAAGCATTTTTTTAGAAAATTCGTTTTTTTTTTCTTGACATTTTTTAAGTAGAATTTGAGAAAAAAATTGCAACATATTAATTGATAATGCCAATAAAATATACCCTTGTTTTCTTAAGTTGTGTAGTACATAACTAATATTGGAAATTTACATCATTGAATGGATCCATGCCGTGGAGTAGGGTATAATGTATTGGATTACAAAACAACAGGTCTGAGTTCGATTCCACCTGGCATCATAGAGATTTTCAAAGTACAAATTGTACCATAAATATAAACAGAGGGAGAGAAAAGGGTACAAAAAGACCGAATATAAGAGGGAATAAAATCTATAAATAGATATGAGAACTGCAACTTAATCGTATTTTTTGTGTATATTTATGGTCAAGCTATTATTTTTGGTATGCTCGCACCAAAGCACTTTTCTCCAATGTCCTGCCCGTGTAAAAGTATTACTGCTGATATATGTACGAAGATGTTGTTACCTAATTTGGCGCATTCATACTTGTACTCATACCTGGTAATAGTAGTTTTTGCTGGGAAGAAGTGGAAAACCACCAAAAAAGTTCAAATTCGATTGAGGCGACACTTTGAGTCAAAAGCAAATGGAAGCAATGTCAAGTTTTGCACAACAAACAATTTCAGACCGTTTAAAAGCTATGGGAAAGATCCAAAGGTGTGGAAAATTGGTGCCGCATGAAAAAAGTTAATTTCACACCGGTATACTTGGTACACTGAAAAAACAGTGAATACACCAGGAAGAAAATATTTAGTTAATTTTAGAAAGTTTTTAATATTTCTAGAAAATTTTAACTAAACAGTATTACAAACGCTGACATCACGCCGATATCACAAAAATAAGTAAATATTTTTCGACAAATTCCAGAAAATTTATTACACATAATTCTTTTGTTTCACTTGTTAAAGAAAATTTTGTAGTTTGAAAGAAAAAATTGGAGTTCAAAATTGCAACAATGTCTTTAGTGACATACGAAGTTCATGATGGATGCATTTGTAGTAAAATTTACAAATTTAATGAAATAATGAACTATTTTGTGAGAAGTACGAATTTAGTAAAACTTTTTACTTTATTTGTGTATAAATTTTTCCCGTTTTTTAGTTCATTTAACTAACGTACGCAAAAAATTATTAGAGTAAACGAAACTTTCTCCATATATAATAATTCCATGAACTAAAACAAAAATAAATTGGCTTTAGTGAAATAGAGACTTCACTTTTTTTTTTTTTTTTGAGTGTACTTTTCAAGAAAACTGAGCTACCTCGTGTGTGAACAGAATTAAGATTTATTCCATTTGCTAACAAATCTTTACCTCTTTGGCTTTATTTTCTTCCGTTGTAGTTAATTTATTCCCACGGTTCCGCGAGGACTGGAGAATCGGGAGCGAGGTGGCTGCGTGCCAGGCAGCTACGTCAACAAGAGTTGCGGCCTCCACAATCTCAAGGCTTCGTATCCCAACCACAAGACGAAATGGACACATGTTTGGAAATATTCGGTTGCGATGCCGTACCTATGGTAGCCGATTGAAGACCTTATGGCAATTTCGATTGGGAAAAATTGTGCAACATTCTCGAAATCGATTGCAAAATATGGAGGACACTGTCCTAGATTTTGGATTCTGTATCGCTTATAATATTATAAATTAAGAATAACTGTGGAATGGTACTTTGGTGAAAACACAGTGAGGGAAAAAGTAGTGTAACACCAAGGCAACATATTTTTTGCGAATCGAAATCGACCTTAGTAACCTGCCAAGACGACCCTACTCAGATCCAATAATTGAGGATCCCACCGCCGCCATGGAATGCAGACCTCTTGCCGACATTGATCCCAGGGAACGAATCTATTGACGTCGAGGTTGGCCCATATGCCTACCTCAGGAGAGATGGAGTTGTGGAAACCGTCTTAGGACGTGTCTTCGCCAGCTGACCGATTGGGGATACGTGTTTGTGGGACCAGTGAGTAGCTCGTCGCAGGAAGCGAGATGAGGAGGTAAGGTACGAGTAAGCTACACTGTTTCGAATGTTCAAAGTTTCTTTGAACCCAGTTTGAAACACTGTGCGTAGCGGCACAAATAATTTTTAATCGTTGTGTCCTTTTGTTTTTCTATTTGTTTACCTAGAAAGTTTGCCCTTTGATCGATGCTTGTAGTTTTGTCGCTAAGCTTTGTTTATACTGCTAAGCATGACTCAAGAAGGCAACGAACCAGTCTTGAACCGGCCGTGAATAAATAAACATACGTGCGACTCCTTCTGCCCCCGCGAAAGTCAAGTGTAGTGAAATATTATTAAACATACAAGTTAAAATAAAACATTAAAGTGAACAATTAAAAGAACATAGATATTTCCAGGTAAACACAGTGAACAATCAATGACATATATAAAAATCCCATCGACTCCTCAACCCAAACCTACAACATAAAAGGACGGGCCACCAACAAAACTAAACGATCTCAACAAAATCAAAATACACCCATCATAAATTATCTGAACTTAATTATATATTGCACCAAAGTTACATTTTATTGCACTGAATATTTTGCCTTAAAACTATATTGCACAAATCCCTCAATGTATATTGTAAATTGAATTCCAACTTAAATCTATATTGCACATTACATTTGAAATTGAAAACCAACCTTTATTTACACCATTTCCTTAAAGTTAACTTAAATCTACCTTGCATTGTAAATAATTGTTAAATCTAATTGTAAAACTTAAATAACATACTATTTGAAACTGAAAACTAATAGTAAATAATGAACTAAAACTAAAATTACACATTGAAATAATTGAAAATTATTTCAAAAATTCTTTGAATTTAAATTTAAAACCTAATTTATCACAGTGTTCTTATTTAAAAAAGCCAAAATTTCTTTTTCAGTTTTCAACCGTCCATTCCCAAACATGCACTTTCATTGGAATTTATACCCACTTTTAGTTTTTGAGACATACTTGAAATAAAGAAAATTTAATTTTAGGTCAATATTTTTTCTCGTATTTATTTTGTACACAACATACTGTTTGAGATAATCGTAGAAACATGAAACTTTTATGTTAAACTAAATAAATTTTTCCAAAACTAAAATAAAATAGAAACATATAACCCCATCGTATATTTCTAACAAAGTGTATGAGTGTGAGTTAATATGTGCAAATATGCAAATTTTCACATACCATTCCACATATTCAACTCTCAACTATTATGCGTTTGTTGGCATTTGCTAATAAATTCCATGTTCTCTTCTTGTTTGTTTTCATTTCTCAAATTTATGCACGCGAGAATTCCAACCATGGTACAACACCCGGTACTGCAACGTCTCGTACCGTTTTGTACCGTTACTGCCACTAGTAAGAACATGAGCTAGTGTGTGTTTAAGTGTGCGTGTATACACATATACATATGTCTTTGCACACACAATTACCGGCGATATGGAAAAAGTGCCAACTATTCCATGGGGGGTTGGGTGTTTTGGCCATCTCTGAATTTTCATCGTTGAAAAGATAAGACGAGTTACCACTCCCATGCCGCTTTTTTTTTGTTTTTTGATGGGACCACAGCACTTGCATATTTTTTTCTGCTGAGTTTGCATGAGAGTCATTAAAAACAAAAATTAAAACACACATACGAACATACAAAGTAAATATGTGAAAACGACTTATTTTTAAATATCGCTATAGAAGCACAATTCTTTGGGGCCAAAGACAAAGACAAGCCGTCGTGTGTCTTGGAGGTGCCGCATAAATCTTGGAACCCTTGTAAGAAAGTTTTGCAAACAAACTTAAGTTGTACTCTACTCAATCCCTGCAATCATTTGGTTCTTTTGTGTCTGCTCAAGCAATTGTACTATAGCACGTAAAATTTGAAGGATTGGCATATCTGTGTGCGTAATAATAGGTTTTAGGGGAAAATCGGGGACTACAAATTCAGTTGTAAAAACATAAAGGAAGATTCTTATATCGACGCCTTCGATGTTAATATGTTACTCACAATATATAGAAATCGACATGGTCTTTAAGAAGTGTGACAATCTTAGCCTTACTCGCAGTATGTCCGCTGGGTGTAGCCCTGCCTTTTGATTCATATTCAGTCTCCAGTGTGTACCAGTGAATCATAAATGCAGAAATTTCCCATGAATCAGAGGCAAAATTATTCTTAGCTGGTTTCACATAGGCTCATGTGACTTTAAAGGAAATAAGACAAATGATCTCCAGTACAAACTCGATTTATTTATATTCCATTCTCAGAAAATACCATCAAAATAGTTCCATTTAAAAGATTGATTGAAGCTGAAATCTTTTTCAATTAACAAATTAATTACTACAATTAACTTTTTGAATCAAATTCGAAAGACTAATTCAGTTAAAATATCATTAAAATTTTGTTGATACTAAGTCAGTTAAGAAAGTTTTTATTAATTGAAATTTACAAATTAAATCAATTAATTTTTAATCAAGTATTTTTTTTAATGCCCAATTAAAACTGTGATTGATATTACCATTTTTGTGATTGAAGACATTTCAATGGATCAATTAATTTCGTGATATAGTCAGAAAAAATAAATTTTTGATTTTTTGGGCATAAGTTGTAAGATGTAGAACGAAATTAGTAATACTATCAATACATTCACACGTTGTTCACTTACACTAATAGAAAAAGTTTCGTTATATTAACGAAATGTGTCGTTAAAAGTCAGCCAATGAAACAAATTCGTTAATACAACGATTTTTTCATTAATATAACGAATTTTCTGCAAATCAACGTAACGTTTCGTATATATACCCGTCACCGTTCAATTTTAGAATCTAGGAAATATCCAATCACACATAAATGATCTTCCTTTAAGCTTTAGTACGAATGCAACTAATTCAAAAACATAATCTACAAATATGCAGTGCCCTCGAAAGGATCTTCAATCAATCTGCATGGTTATGTTTATATCATTTTCCCCCTTCTGCAACTGGTACAATGTTTTTGTTGTGATTTCCAGTATTTACCATTTTTAGTTTGTCATCAAAATATAATATCAAAATTCGACGAATTTCCAACTCTATTACTACTGTGCACCGTATTCGATTAACATGGTATGAAATTACATTTAATTAGACAAAGTAAACAAGCCAAGCCGTAAACTTAAATCTTGGGAAAGCTTTCATGGATACATGAATGCTCTATGCAGTATTCCTAGAACTTGAATAAAGGGTGATTTGTTAAGAGCTTGATAACTTTTTTAAAAAAAAAAACGCATAAAATTTGCAAAATCTCATCGGTTCTTTATTTGAAACGTTAGATTGGTCCATGACATTTACTTTTTGAAGATAATTTCATTTAAATGTTGACCGCGGCTGCGTCTTAGGTGGTCCATTCGGAAAGTCCAATTTTGGGCAACTTTTTCGAGCATTTCGGCCGGAATAGCCCGAATTTCTTCGGAAATGTTGTCTTCCAAAGCTGGAATAGTTGCTGGCTTATTTCTGTAGACTTTAGACTTGACGTAGCCCCACAAAAAATAGTCTAAAGGCGTCAAATCGCATGATCTTGGTGGCCAACTTACCGGTCCATTTCTTGAGATGAATTGTTCTCCGAAGTTTTCCCTCAAAATGGCCATAGAATCGCGAGCTGTGTGGCATGTAGCGCCATCTTGTTGAAACCACATGTCAACCAAGTTCAGTTCTTCCATTTTTGGCAACAAAAAGTTTGTTAGCATCGAACGATAGCGATCGCCATTCACCGTAACGTTGCGTCCAACAGCATCTTTGAAAAAATACGGTCCAATGATTCCACCAGCGTACAAACCACACCAAACAGTGCATTTTTCGGGATGCATGGGCAGTTCTTGAACGGCTTCTGGTTGCTCTTCACTCCAAATGCGGCAATTTTGCTTATTTACGTAGCCATTCAACCAGAAATGAGCCTCATCGCTGAACAAAATTTGTCGATAAAAAAGCGGATTTTCTGCCACTGATTTTGGTAATAAAATTCAATGATTTGCAAGCGTTGCTCGTTAGTAAGTCTATTCATGATGAAATGTCAAAGCATACTGAGCATCTTTCTCTTTGACACCATGTCTGAAATCCCACGTGATCTGTCAAATACTAATGCATGAAAATCCTAACCTCAAAAGAATCACCCTTTATTATCCAAGGATATGCCATTGTTTTGTTTACCTTTTTTCTCTCTGTTCCATAGAACGGATGGGGGAATGAATATGGGCTTAGTTTCGGTTGCATATCAACGAAATGCGTTGAACAGCTGCCAGAGTTGTATTCCACAACACTCACTTTGTCGGTGTTGAGTCTGGGAATTCATTGTAATTGTTGCTTGTTGCAACAACAACAACAATGCTTAGGGCTGTTATTATTGTTTGTGATACTGACTGCTGACAGACTGTGCGCCTAATGCGGATGAGGTCTATGTAGCCTTTGTCGTAGTCATTGTCACAGTAGTCCTTACTGTCATAGTGAACTTTAATCCTCTTCTCCCGTCGAATTCTTTGGCTTTTCTTGTTGGGGGAAGGTTATAGTGTCCTATTGTCGAAATGTCTCGGCAGTTGGTTGAGTGTTAGAGGCCATGGATGCCGTGGTGAAAATCTTGCCTTACTTTGTGAATTAGTGATTTTCTGCTCACTCACTGTCTATGGCAAGAATTTTGCATATGTGAAGAAGAAAACAAGGCCTTGGATAAGTATGGATAAGTATGGCTGTGTGAGCGTGTATGCTTCTATTTACGTACGTCAATCTGTTACTCTCTTCTCCGTATATGTTGGCATATATTTCATTGTTCTAAATATGTTTTTGTATTTTGTTTCTTTGTTTCATTTATTTTTTGCTGGAGAATATGTAAATTATTGTTGCACATTTCACTGTTGTTGTCCTTATTGTCGCCTTTGGTTTTGTTGTCCTTTTTGACGAACGCAATGCAAGTTGCACAAACGCCATCCAGTTATCACCCATTCTCCGATATCTTTACACATTCTTGGGCTACATAAATATGTACATATTTTTGTTGGCCTGAGAAAAAAAGTATACCTATGCATGTGTACTTTCGTGTATGACATAATTGCTTACAAAATATTCTGGCAAACTCTGTCATGGTCCCACATCATCACCCGAAAAATGTTATGAGGGTGTGTTAAGCAGGAACCAAGCATGAGAAACAATAAAGCACAGTGTTGATCCTAGTCAGTAAAAGCGACTGCAAGTAAATTGAGCCACAGGGTTTCTTTAATCATTTCATGGAGGCTATCTTCGCAATATATGGTACTGTCGGATATCGTCCTAGAAAGTGTGAATAGCATAAATCTAACAGTGAAAATTAGACTTTGATTGTGGTCATTGGATATTTGTGTAAAAGGCCCCTCTCGAACGTCGACAGGAGGGAAGATAATCAAATTGGTTACATTTTCAGTAATACATAAACCAAAATGATAGAACAACTATGGAGACCGATATTCGCATTTGATGTGTCACAAACCCAATATTCACAACAGCAAAAATTATTGATGCATTCTATCGCTCGAATCCCTCCACTGTGTTAGTTTAATATTTTAATTGTCCTTCGAGTTCTCTCACCATACACTCTTCCGAAAATTAGTAGAGTAGCATTTAACGGAACAGCCGCTTCAAATGTCTTTTACATATCTGAGGGTTTCAAAGCTTCTCTAAGTGGTTTCACTGCAATGTGGAACGCCGTTCGGACTCGGTTATAAAAAGGAGGTCCCTTGTCATTGAGCTTAACATGGAATCGGGCAGCACTCAGTGATAAGAGAGAAGTTCACCAATGTGGTATCACAATGGACTGAATAGTCTAAGTGAGCCTGAAATATCGGGCTGCCACCTAACCTAACCTAGCTCATCATAAACACATGCAGGGAGCCACCGTGGTGCAATGGTTAGCATGTCCGCCTTGCATACATAGGGTCGTCGGTTCAAACACAGTTTCGACCAAACACCAAAAAGTTTTTCAGCGGTGGATTATCCTACCTCAGTAATGCTGGTAACATTTCTGAGTGTTTCAAAGCTTTTGTAAGTGGTTTCATTGCCGTTCGTACTTGGTTATAAAAAGGAGGTCCCTTTGGTGGTATCACAATGGACTGAATAATGTAAATGAGTCTGAAATATTGGGATGCCACTATACCAACACATGCAAATCAGGGGCGAAGAATTTGGTTATAAACTATGTGTCCGCACACCATTCGTAATACAAATTGGGAGATGCTAAATCGATGATCCAAGGAGTAAAACAGTTTCCCATACAGCGATGATACATTCGTCATTCTTTGTGTTATTAGAGTGATCACAAAACCGGGTATTTTGAAAGATGGGGTTTCTCGATCTTCGATCCGAACTATTTTCGAAATTGGTGGATGGTGTGTTTTGAACCAAAAACACGTAATTTTGAAAGGAAAATCAAATTTTATTGTAATAAAAAAAAACAAAAACAAAAATCACGCATGTATTTGCTACATTTGGCATTTTGCATCAGAAAACACCAGTTCTACCGATCCACCGAAAATGAAACTGTCATCAAAATGACAATCGGTTTAAGATTATAAACAGCGGTTCCACCAGTTTTAACCACTATAATATTTACCCTCTACTTGTCCACTTACTTCTTAGTGGGTTATATAAGAGCCACATGGCCAAGTGGATAGTGCGGAACTAGGAATCGTGGTTCGATTCCTAGTACGGGTTATACAAAATCGTATATTTGCTTCTTTGGCAAGAATGGGGAAAAAACCATATTTTTTACCCCAAAATGACGAATCCAAAATTTCGTTTTTGAGGAAAGAATTTTTTTCTCTGTTTCAAAATACTATGAAAGGCACAACACTGTACTTGCTTTTACCGACGAGAATAATAAAAAAATGATAACAGTAGCAGCAAAAAAGCCAACTACAGCCACACAAAAGGGTGGAACATTAAAATAAGACAACATCCTTTTGTCTCGCGTATTTAGTTTTGCAAACTATTTCATGTTGAAGATTTCATTGGAGAATAGCAACCATTCACCCTTCATCTATCTGGTCCCCCAAGTGGTACGTCATTCACCTTCATTGCAACATTTGTTGTTAGTTGGTTGCATGCAACAACGTATACTCCACATTCGGCAATCATCTGTGATATGTAGGTGAAGGGCGTTCGTTCGCCGTTGGTGCTATGGCATGGATGCTGTTTCTCGTACATCTCGCATGATTCTCAATGAATAGAGGCTTGTGTGTGGAGATGGATGGTACGGACGATGCATGAGAATATGTTTGTATTTGTGTGAATGAATGTCCTTACTTGCAACCATTCAGTCAATTTTAAATAGACAAAAGTACTACATGCATCTGAGCACTCACACAGACATACACTGTCGAACATTACTTTTCGTCATCTTGCTTGTATGTTTTCCTCAGTAGTACAGCATTTCGACGTGGTTTTTCTTATTTGTTCTTTCGTCATAGTGGTTCATTCTGTTTGCAAAAATGTCCCTACTCACACAAACACACACCCGGCCCTTATTTGTTGTTGGTGTTTTTGTTGTGTTATTGAAATTGTATGAACCAACAACACTTGTAAGTGAAACCAGTAATCACAACAACTAAGCAAGCGCTCATGGATGTGTAAGGAAATCCTATCGTGGGGTGTCGTTTGGCGTCATAATCAACGCCTTTATGCACTTCAACGTAGTTCAATGTGTTGCATACGTGGGGACTCGCACAAAACCTTCCACTATGAGTTTTTATTTATCAGGCGCTATCGAAGGAAAGAATGGGTAACTGGTAGTGATTTTTTCTCTAGGGTTATCGGTAATCAAAATCTTACTACCGGCAATCAAAATCTTACTAATAAGTTACCTGCATAGATAAAAAGTCATTATTTTTCATTATCTGTAATCAAAATCGTACTACTCTCAACATTACCAAAGTTTTTAAAATAACGTGTTACCACTGACCATAAATATCGGTACCAGAGACCGAAATACATCATTTTTTTTTTTTGTGACAGGGTTCGAATTCTGCCGAGAACCTCCTTTTTAAAATAATTTTTATTAAAATTAAATATTGTGGAATTCTTCCTGAATCATGTTTCAAGTTGATTTTTTTTTTGCTGAACATCTTCTCGAGCGATTGTTAGTAGTGAAAAGTAATGCATATTTGTTTTTAATAAAAAAAATATTTATTTTTTTTTTCTGCCACTATTTTGAACCTTCTACCCAGAATCAATCAATTTAAAGTTGCTATATGTTAATTACTTTGTAAGAATCTAGCTCAAAAAATATGAATGAACTTTAAATTTGTTTTTTACGTAAATTTTTCCAATTAAAGTCTTAATTGAGGTTTAAAAAATATTCAATTAAAAATTTAATTGATTCAACAAATTTTTTAATTGAAGTAAAACTCAATCACACAAATTAATAGTATCAATTAAATATTTAATTGGATCAATTAATTTTTTAATTGATACTATCATTTCTGTGATTGAAGACATTTCAATTAAAAAATTAATTGGATCAATTGATTTCGTGATTGACTCAGATTTTTTTTTTTTTGTGCACAACTCATTTCATTACCATCAAGATAATTTCATTTTGATTTTATATTGGATAATTGCCAGCCACCGAATAGACAAATTTAAATCGATAAGCCGTAGCCAATGGATGCAAAAATGTTGTGTCAGTCGCCGCCGACAAAAATGGTTCGGCTTCATTCTCTGGCCAGATTGCATTTCAGAATATATTACAATAAAACACGACGCCCTTGTTTTTCGTAAAATACTATCATCGTTTTGGATTACAAAACAATATGTCAGATTTTGATTCATCCTGGCGTCATAGGGTTTCAAAGTACAAACTGCACCATAAATATAAACAGAGAGAGAGAGAGGCTTATCCCCATTTTCATGGAGCTCCGTTAGTGCTATGTTAGCTAACGAACTTTTAAACCGGGATATGTATATATCTGTCGTCTTGCTTATATATTCCATATGCCAGTTAGAAACTTAACTGCTGAAAATTCTTCACTTAAAGTTATTGGAGAAAAGCTATAACCATTTTTCTATCTACTAATTGGCAGTTAAAGCCTAATGAAGCTACATGAAAATGGTCGTTAGTCATAATTAATTGGCAATAGGTTTTTTCGCTGCGATATTGTTGCAAGAAATATATTAGAGACAGATCTTATAAAAAGCTACAATCTATAAAATAAAGCCCAATTTCAACAGACTATAGCAAAGTTTAAATGCTTTTATCATCTACGCTATGAATATTAATTTCTGACTATATAAAAAAATGCAGAGAAAAAGAGTATGTCTATTGAAGTCACACCAGAGAGAATAAAAACACAAGAGAACGAAACTGTGAAGCGACCGCAGTCGGTAATACCAAAGCTGCAGGCATTGTGCGACATCTATACGGTTGACATTTGTTGTTTTTGTAGAAGAGAAATTTTCGTCCTCATGTGTTTTTATTCTCTCTGGTCACACTAGAGTCTTGATACATTTCTCTAAAACTCTGAAAATTTATTTCCATTGTCTTTTTGTTTACATATATTTGCAAGTATTTCGGGGTTCATCTGAGATGAGGTATATCAATCGATGGTGGATATAATCCCTATAGATACTGATCGCATGATATTTCATAATATTGGGGAATATTAACCTACATCACAATTTCATTAATGAACTTTTTTTAATATTATAATTTTGTGATATCTTATACGAAGCAAGATGTCATCACATGTTAGATATGTGGGCGAACCATGAAATATGTGTCATAATTGTTTTTTTTTTTATCAACAAATCAACGTTACAGTTTTTTTCGACTGCTTCCAGTGTGAAACTTTAGTATAATCCCCATGTATAACAGAGTAGTGCGCGTGTGACAAGTGCGTGCTTCTGGTGGTTTCTGATGGTGGTATTCTTCTTGTCGTCGTAGCTGTTTGCTCGTGTCATTCCAGCCATTGTTATTTGTCGTCGTGATCCAATGACATTTTTTCCTGCATCACTATTGCAGTTTATAAATCACTCTTTAAAGCCATGGCATGTAGAGTTAATTGGAACTCTTGCAACCTTAGAAGTTTAATGTAAACACGGATATACAGTTTATGCTGATTACAAATTTATTATACAACTAATAAATTATAATTTTTAAGCTGGAATTTAATGCAAAATTTTTATATTCTATTAGGAAGATTATTTAGATTGTGGACATTTGCAGTTGTAATAGCATACATATATTATAAGGATTAATTCTAAAAACTAAATGGGACGATGAATGGAATGAACTTTTACCAAAATAAATACCACTAAATTAGTTTCACCTCTTTTGCCATATTTGGTTATATAATTTAATTAAAACTGAATTTGTTTGAAAAATTGGCCAACTTAAAACACATATGAGAAATGCTTAAATTCTGGATGGGGACGATTATTTAATATTTTACAGCTAGCCCATATATTGAGTGCGTGAATGAGGGTTAAACGATAGATGGCGCAGATACGCATCCAATAATACTGAAACTGAAATTTATGTCATAACCTCATCGTTGGTGATGATGAAATTGGATCCACTACGACAATCCCTACCAACATCGACGGCAAAACCGAATATCCATGGAGAGAAGCTTATGTATTGTGTATTTGGTGCAAACAGCTGGGTGTTGTGTACTATGGGCTGCTGCAACCGAGTGAAAAGATCACAGGAGCTTGGTATTGAACTAAATTGATGCGTTTACGCCAAGCTTTGCATGATAAAACCCCAACAACAATTTGACTTTGCGGCACGATAACACTCGGCCACACTCTACAAAACTATTAAAAACTTATTTGGAAACACTCAAATATAGCTCCTTCTGATTACCACTGGTTCCGCTCGATTATGCATGAAACGCTTAGAAATATTATCCACATCATTACTATTTGACCGAAACTAAGATATAATCCGTGACCCTAAATTTAAGAGGAACGCATGATAGTCTTCCTTAAAATCGATATGCCTACAATCGTTAGGTTAGGTAAATTGGAAGCGTATTATTTCAGACTCATTGACTATTCAGTCCATTGTGATAGCACAGTGCGAACTTATCTCTTATTACTGAGTGCTGCCCCATTCCGTGTTTAGTTCAATGAGAAGCAACCTCCTTTTTATTGCCAAGTCCGGACGGAGAAATGTCATCAGAATTACTGAGAGGTGATAATATACCAGTGGAAAACTTTTTGTGATCGATAGAAACTGGGATTGAACCATGGTCCTTACATATTTGATAATTCCTCCATTGAAATTATATCGAATGAAACCTACTAAAACCGTAAATCCTATCCGTCAATAGCTAAACGTGTTCATTTCGATTTTATAGAGACTAATAGTTGGATTTAATTGTAATTTTATAAGCTCTTTAAAGGTACATGCATAGTTTTATTTACCCTGATTTTCGATTTTAAATCGCACTTTTTTTGTGGCACTAGTCCTACCATAATAGGTAGTCATTGAGCTATTCCCATTGCGGTAGGGCATCTGAAAGTCGACTGGATGAATCCAATTTCAGTACACCACATGAAGAACTGCGTTGAAAAGTCTACAAACTATTTAAACATATAAAGAGTGAAGTGTTGAAGGGAGGGTAGAGAGAAACCCCTAAAACGCAATGCACCGTGCATCAGGCAAAGTGAAACATCGTCTCGCATCGCAGTCCAGAGGCCAAGAACAACAAAACAAAAGCATTGCAACAACTACGAACGGTTTTATTTATCGTTTACCAAGGATAACAAGGATACTTTTGCCTCAGTGGCAGCTACAATTCGCAATGCATGTTGCAGTTTTTGGTGTTGCTGGCGCTGGTAAGGCTGCTTTTGTGGAGCTGCTTTTCATGTTGCTGACATTATTGGTGTTGTTGTAGAATACCTTTGGGGTACGTTATGGATTTAAATAAGAGCAGAAACGGCAACAAGGTGAAATTGTGTAAACCACTCGTTTCTCCTTTTCCAATTTTGTAAGGAGAACATAAATCTTGTATGAAATTGAATTGTATCAAAGGAGTAGCTGCAATGGAAGAAAATAAATAAAACCGAAAATAAAATAAAACAGCAGTCGCTCTCTCTGACACACTAACACACCGCACCATTCGCATGAACTTCCACAATATCACCTCAGGGGCGAAGCGTGAAATCTGTCCAACTTAAGGTGTAATATCAACGAAAATGTTATTGCAAGTGGTAGCACAAACTACAAGGCTATGACAGTTTAATGCCATGTTATTCCATGATGTGTGAGTGTATGCGTAATTGCAATTGGTACAAGAAAAATAAAATGCATTTCCATAATCCATAGCCAAATACATCGTTGCAATGCCAATCATATTGAATTACATGGTTACCAGGGTTTTTGAACAGCACCTTGGAGACTCATTGTCAATTTCGATATACAGCATGGGGTAAATGGTATAATGGAAATTCGTGAAATATATCCTTGTAATATCTACGTGCATCAGAAGAACAAGAAAAAAAACAACAATGATGATTACTATGGTGAAACAATAAAGTTTATAAAAATAAAGTTGGATATTGCAAAATGTAGGGAAAATGGAATGGCGCTGTCAATTTACTAGATTTGCTTGGATGAATTGATGTGAAATTTATTATAGCATAATTCCTTTTTGCTTTCCCAATTGGGGCTCACTAATAATATGAATGAAAGATACATCTACACTTAAAAAAGCATCAACTCAATAGGAATCAACATTTTAATAAACCCCATTAGGAACTTCTTACTTTGATATTCCTTTTATGCAATCTTAATAAAAAGAAGATGATAATAGAACTTATTAGAAAGGAAATAAAAATAGATATTACATACTATTCGAATTAGAAGGAAAACCCTACAACAAAGTTGATGCTTTACCACTCTGTTGAGTTGATGACGTTCTCTCCCACACACTCTCTCTCTCTCTCTCTCTCTCTCTCTCTGACAGTTGTCTGTTTTCTATTTAAATACTTTGTAAGGAGTAGGTCCAATTTCCAAAATAAGTTTTTGTGCAAATATTTTTACCCAACTTCTAAGATCTGCCACGTGTAAGCATTAACAATGCAAATGCAGGCCACGGAAGTTTTCATGTTTCCCCTTCTCTATCTTGAAAAGAAATCCCATCACCAGGCAATAGAGACACAATGCTCCTGGATTTTCCTTCTAATCCCAATAAAGATTGGTGTAATTTTAGGTTTCCGTTGTTTGTGTTTTGGAAAAGAACAAAAAAAAAAAAAAAACAAAAATCACAACACCCTCATGCCAATCAGGTGTGAGTCAATTGACAAAGTAATACGGATATCGATTGGCACGAGAATACAAGCTCCATGTAGTGTCGTAGCACCGAAGCCATCATAAAGGGATTATCGTTAGCGACAATTTCTTCGCAACCTGCATCAAGAACTTTGAGCCATCGAAAAGTTGATGCTGTCACAGACGTGTTGATTGTGATTTGTGTTTATATATATATTCCATACAATCGCATATATTCTACACCCACACACACACACCCACCCCACATGTATTCACACATACATTATTCATTAATACTTTCACGCATGAGGGAGCCATCCTGCACGACAGGTAAATCAAGAATTCTTCTCTTTGGCTCTGTGTACGTTCCAAAGTAAATTCATTTGGATTTTTATTCCGGAAAAAGTTATTGAGGTGAGATGTATGAATCATAAATAATCCAAGGCGTGAAATGCTAAAGACTCTAAAGAAACAGCGCAAAAGTATTATTGATTCAAAAAGTTTGCGACTGGGAAGGGAAAACGAATTCCAACTATGTGCCAGAGAAACTTTTTTGCAAATTTTACAAAGAAGAATAAATCAATGATTTGTTTAAAAAATATTTTTCTTGTGAAATTTCTGCTTTAAAATAATCAATTGCCCTCAAAACAATCTTAAATCTTTAAAAAAAAAATTCTGAGGTCATATAATGAATGGGTCGTTGTAGAAATGTGAGATAAAGAGAAATGTAATCTTTTGTTGAAATGAGGCCTTTGAACTGGCAACGCTACTTATACAATAACTCCCTAAATATTATTAGACTAAAAATTGAGTCGATTTTGTGTCCCATACCATATAGTAACCGCCATAGAAGACTGAAGTGTATTCTTATAGGTCTGATACTCAAAAAAAAAAGACATGGTTCCAAGAGGGAGTATCAAATCCATTGTACATTTAATTTCACAGTAATTCACAAAAACATCTACTGGACTTGTGAAGGGGATACAATTAGAGTTTGGCAAATACACACTTTCATCTCTAAATATAGACGAGTAGCGAAACTACCCAGCAAAAAAATTTGGAAGTTCTTCCAAAGGCACAACTTTAAAAGCACTTCCAGAAGATGCACTCCCAATGATGTTCTTTATTTTAACTACCCAGTGTAGCATACAACGTTCTAGGAATTCCTAATAGTGGCAAGTCTGCTCTGAACCAATATGTAGTGGCACGCATCTGGTATCCGGCCTCTGCTCGTCGGCTATCGGTGGGGTTCATAAACTAACTACTAAGTTCAGTATACGCCAGAAGACCACAGAATAATCATTACTTAAAATATGCGTGCGATAAAATAAGATAGATAGGATGGAAAGAACCGGGAAAAATTAAGAAAACTCGATGCTAAGCAGATGTGTGGATGTTGACATCTGATATTCCCCCTCCCAACCTTGACCATGAGCCGTATGCAATGAATTTATACATGGTCCCAAACAACCTTCAACCCATCTCCCAGTTAGGAAATCAAAAAATAAATATTTAGTGCTCCATAATTATTTATTCAACCGAATAATTCAATGAAAACATTTCATCTTAAAATCAAGGTAACTTGCAAAGGAATTCAATTAATATTTCGAAATAATCCAAAAGCATTTAATACGTAACGAAATTTGGAAAAAAATGCTGAATTATACCAATACAAAATTTCCTTAACAGTAATCATTATATTCCTAATATTCTATTTTATCCCAAAAAAAATGCAAAGAAAGAAACAAAATAACACACTATTGATATGCAGAGATCGGTTATTTCACGAATAATTACAGAAACAAAATAGCTGAAAGAGAATATATCCAGTTCGGATATCATGGTATATATAAATATGTATATGTATATGAGTGGTTAAATATATTTGTACCGCGAAAAATCCAATAATATTCAAAGATAAACCGAAATAATATTTAATAGCAAAAAAAAGTAAATTAAACCAAAACAGATTTAAATTAATTTTTAACTTTACTAATTTTTAGGTTTCCCGAAATTTAAAATAATAAAAAAACGGAAAAAATCAAGTTTAAGCAAAATATAAAATTATTTTTTTTCAACACGATAGGATTCGATAGCAAAACCCTCTCTCACACACTAGAGCTTAGGATCAAGATATTGAATCTCAATTTTCAAGATACGCGTTCTTTTAAATTTTCGAATCATAAAAAAACGAGAAAATCCGAAAATTAAAGAAAATTAATTTTCCCTCAACTGAGCCGGGATTCGATAGTGTGGCTTTATATGTCCATACAACAACAACAATACAAGATACACTTTACATATAATCAAAATCAAAACTTTGTCACCATTATCGAGATTTTATATCAATCACTGCTATTTTTACTTTCAAAATCATATAAAACAATTTTTAATAAGATAAAAATGCGTTACTTTGCACAAAAGAAAAAAAATCACATCACCCAAACCGGGCTCGAACCTACGACCTCACGATTGCAAGCCGCGAGTCTTACCACTAGGCTAACTAATGACTTATGGGTGGTTGGCCAAATGCACAATTATAATGAGTGGCAAATACTGTTTTTAATTGCACTAAAATATATATTCACCACACCATCATAAAAGTCAATAATAAATAATATTTGATTTTATAAAAATAGCAAAAAAAGTATTAATTTTATTAATTAAAAAAAAACATAATAAAAAAAATAAAACCAAGAGGAAATTAAAAATAAGGAAATTGAAAATAAAAAAAATTAAATGACCGAAAGCGGGCTCGATCCCCCAACCTTATGGTTGGAAGTCGCGAGTGCTCTCACTGGGCTATCAACTAATTTTTGATTGATTGGCAAAATAACTACGTGAGCGTTGGGTGACTTTTGATCGTGGTTACATGTAAAAGTTATTCACCTACACACCAAACATCAATATTAGGAGAAAATTCCCCTTCTTGGTGACTTTGCAAAATAATGATTTTTGTTGCAAAACTAAAACCAGTGTTTTGATGGTTGGTAATGCCGGGAATATGTATAGGAAAAGGAAATAAATGACTTACTACTTATTGGTTCCAACGTTGAAGGATCCTTCATGGGATATCCAGTAAATCACAAAATTTTTGAATTTGGTTTATATTGGTGTTGTTGGTGTCGTAAATGTTGAAATATAATTGTATTTAATTGTCTTTGTGGTTTTTGGTTGATTTAAATAATCAATTTACGACCGATTTTCACTCACATACATACGAAACCGAAACGATTTAAAAACACGATATCTGCATATTTACAACTCTTTAACTAAAAAAAATTAAATTAACTACTTTTAAACTAAGAACTTTTCCGGATTCAATTCAAATTTAATGTCTTTGTTTTACTTTAAACCGGACAGCAAAAAAACTATAAAAACTGTAGCGAACACTTTTCTTTTCACACAATCACTCCACAATATTCGTGGTTCGATCTGGACCAGCCAAAAAATCTATGGTATCCTCAGGAGAAAATAATAAAGATCATATAGGGGTCAATTCGGAAAATGTTGCGGGTTTTTCGCTGAGGGTTGCCCGTACCCATGCAGAGTGCTTCCAAGTCGGATATGCCCAAGGAAAATTCAAAAAAAAATAGGATGCCTAAAACACAAACAAGGTTTCCAAAAATAAGCATCGATGCTTGGATGGGACGAAACCAATACATGTATATTACCTTTTAGCGAAATAAAACCGCTTATGGTTTTCCTGCGCTCCTGGTATGGAAAAATGGTAAACCCGGTAAAATCAGGATAATTTTGTCCTGGCCCAAATCACAGGCGGGTGAAATGACTATTGGAGGCCAAAATACAGGAGAAATGCCACCGAATATCCTCTGGGAAAAATCCAAAAACCAAGGAATGTCCATAAATAGAAGAAATTTCGTCCAAATCCAATTTATCTCGTCCTAATTAATAACATACAAGTTTTCAATCCAAAGAACAAAGCACAGTCAATTCTTTTATTTTCATACTTACAAAATGAAAATACAAATTTTTAGTTCAGGATACAAAAAATTTAAATGTTCGCTGCGCTGTCCGATTTCAAATTGAACAATTGACGAGATAAACTGAGAATTTGGGCAAAAGAACTCCTATTTATAGCAAGAAAACGCAATGGAAAGCCAGCGTTAGTAGGCTGGATTTTTCCAAAAAAAATGTTGGAAAATTCCTGCTATTTCGAAAATGGTATGAACACCCACAAATCCAAAAAAAGAAAAACATATTCAAGAAACGCGATCAATAAATCAAGCTAGCAATTCTAGCGTTGTCAATAGAGGGAATCACTATGAAAATAGTCAAGTCGTCCTTCAAGCTTTCGATAGCCCAGTGGACAACACCTTCGACTATGGTCACACACGCCCAGGTTCGGATCCTGGCAAAAACTCATTTTAGGATACTATTTTTTTTATTTTATTTTATTTTATTTTATTTTATTTTACTTTATTTCATTTTATTTTATTTTATTTTATTTTATTTTATTTTATTTTATTTTATTTTATTTTATTTCTCCGAAAATATACTTAATTTACATCTATCTCATTCTGTAACACTACCTTCAACCTGCGTCTACCATATCGTAGACTAAGTTTTAAGTACTATTCAAATCCAAGCTTTATTTATGAAGTCATAAAACCAATATTATAATCAAATTATTCGAATTACATGAAAGTGTAACAAAATGAATCCAAGTGCTACAAGCGACCCTACAATTCCCCCCCGCTAAAATCAGGTTTGGGGATCCGGAGGAGACACAAAGCTGATCCCGCTTGTAGCAAGAGGGATCAAATGAATCCAAAATTAAAACTATTGCCTTATATCTTTTGCATGATAAATACCAATTGCACGACCGTTCAAGTCTTCTAACTCATAGTAAACGTTGCCAATTTTCTTCCTTATTCGGGCCTTCAGGAAAGGTGGAGCCAGCTTTGAATTATAACCCTTTTCAAAGTTGCTTTGTTTGAAATTCCTCCTATATACCTCCTGACCTTCTACGTAATTCACCACTCTGGAACGCAAGTTATACTGCCTCTCGTTTTGCTCCTGCCTTTTTGCCATATTCCTAGAGGCATTCTTTCTAACAATATCCAAAGTATCATCCCTATCATAGCGAACACCACGATCCTCTAGCATTTCAAGCCTTCGCAAAAGGGAGTATGTCTTACCGTTTGTGATCATATTCTGACCAAAAGCCATATAATATGGTGAGCTACCAATGGATGTGTGAAACGAAGATCGCAGAGAACAACTGATGTTGCTAAGGTATTCATCCCAAGAGCTATGGTCGTGCCTAAGGTAGGATCTAATCGCAGCTAGTACGGAACGATTCACTCGCTCCGAAGCATTAGCTTGGGGCGAATGTACCGCAGTACAAACATGATTGACACCATACGTTCCCATTAACTTCGCAAACTGAGAAGATTTAAATTGTGACCCGTTGTCGGATACAACAGTTTCGGGAGTACCAAAAGTGTGAAACAGTTCTTGCTCCATATATTTAACGACAACATCCGCAGTGAACTTCTTCACAGGCTTCAGAAAACAAAATTTACTGAAATGATCGACAACAATAAAAATTCCAATATTCCCTGCCTTGGAACGTGGGTAAGGACCGAGGAAATCAACGTATAATTTTTGGAAAAATCTGAATGTCTCGCTAGTCTTCCCCATTGGTGGTCGCATAGTAAAATTGGGATGTTTCGTACTCTTGCAAATCTCACACGAGTTAATGTACTCGCGAACATCGTTCACCAGATTAGGCCAAAAATAAAAACGACGAATCCTATCCAAGGTCTTCTTTATACCGCAGTGGGACGAAAGTGGACTATCATGTGCCTTCCTAAGAAGCTCCAAAACTAACTCTTTGGGAACCCATAGTTTCCAAGCGAAATCATCTCGCAATTGATCTCCGGTGCAGTGTTCTGTCCGTCTGTAAAGAAAGCCATCGACTATCTTTAAATCTGGCGTCTTGTCAATTGTCTTACCAACTCTTTCTAGTAAATCCAAATATTGTTGGCTTTTGAAATGTTCGGAATTCAAATCCACGAAAGCTCCAGTCCTGTCTACATCGGACAATTCGAATATCTCGAGTTCGGACAAATCCTCACAGTTAGTACGCGAAAGTGCATCAGGAACTATATTTCTCGAACCTTTACGGTGTTCAATCTTAAACTTAAACCCTTGAAGCTTTAATGCCCATCGTGCCAACCTTGAATTGAGATCTGTTTGGGACATGAGCCACTTCAGTGAAGCGTGATCGGTCACTATAGTAAACTCATGTCCTTCCACATAAGCTCTAAATTTTTTTATGCTTAGCACAGCAGCTAAACATTCCTGTTCGGTGACTGTATATTTGCGTTGGGCTTGGTTCAGTTTCTTTGACATAAAGGCAATAGGAACTTCATCACCCTCCGCTGATTTTTGCACCAAAACGCCTCCTATACCAGTACTGCTAGCATCGCAATGAATATAAAATGGTTGCGAAAAATCTGGACTATGCAGCACTGGGGCGGTTGACATTATGGACTTTAATTCTTCAAAAGCTTTTTGAGCTTCTTCATTCCATACAAATTTCCTGTTAGCCTTTTGTAAATCCGTTAAAGGACTAGTAACCGACGCGTAATTCCTGATAAACTTTCGGTACCAACCAGACATACCCAAAAATCGTCTAAGTTGCTTAACAGACCGAGGTGTCGGGAAATCAACAATCGCTGAAACTTTCTCTGGATCTGTCTGAATAACCCCATGTCCAATAAGGTGACCAAGATAACGAACTTCAGGAACACAAAATTTCGACTTTTCAATATTAATTGTCAACCCTGCACTTTTGATCTGTTGCGAGATAATTAGCAAAACCTCTAAATGACGATCGAAAGAATCGGATACTATCAACAAATCGTCCAGATAGACAAACACCTCCGTTCGCAAATTCGCCGGTACCACCTTGTCCATCAGCCGTGACAGGGTCTGAGGAGCATTGCATAAGCCAAAAGGCATAACTTTAAATTGATACAAGGGGCGGCCAGGAACGGTAAATGCTGTCTTATCTTTCGACGATTTGTTAAGAGGAATTTGCCAGAAGGCGTCTTTAAGGTCCAAGCTCGTTATGTACTCAGCACGAGGAAGTCGACTCAAAATGCCGTCAATATTGGGCAAAGGATAAGCATCCTTGACGGTAACTGAATTTACTTTCCGGCTGTCCAAACAGAGTCGAACTTTCCCCGGCTTGCGTACTAGAACCATGGGAGAAGACCACGCGCTATCTGACTCCTCTATGATGTCCATTGCTAGCATCCGATCAATCTCGTCATAAATTAGTTTCTCCATAGCAGGCGAAACGGGAAAATGGCGTTGCTTGATCGGCGTAGCATTACCTACATCAATCGTGTGAGAAATAACAGAGGTACGACCAAGTCCTTGCCTCGCAAACGATGGTATCATATCAACCACAGCCTGTAAACGACGTTTATCTAAATCTGACAATGGCTGTTGAATAGAAATCTCAGAAACCTGATTTGGACTAGGTCGCAAAACTAAAGAAGATAGTAAATCGGGCGGCAATAAATTAAACATTTTCCAGAAATCCATACCTAAATATAGATTTTGAGACAAATCCGGTACAATATAAAGGGAAATAGCTTTCGAAACCCCTTTAAATTCAATATCAGTATCCACTTTGCCCAGAACAGTAATACCCTTACCATCTGCGGTATGAACAAACGTCCTAAATCTCCTAAAAACCCGTTTAGAATCCAAAAATTCTTTAGCAGCATCAAATCCCAAACAGCTGACAGTTGCACCCGTGTCCAATAAACCACTAATAGTCCTACCAAATAGTAAAACAGGAGCATATGGCCTAACATCATCGTGTTTATCAGAACCAACAGACAGAAGTTCCCTACGCGTATGTTTAATAACATTCCAGAAATCACGCATACGCTCCGTAGAACGAGATTGCTTTTTAGTGAGTGGTGAACTATTAAAAATCTCAGCCCGTTTAGCCTCATACTCAGCTAAACGTACATGGAAAGGCTTAAAGTAAGTCGGTGGATGTTTCCCAACTTCACCCCTTTTAGGTGAAAATCGATTAAAATTGGTCAAATCAGAAGAAACATAATCGCTATTAACTTGATTATTAGCATCAGTTAAAATCGAATTTGTCGATATAATTGGTTTTAAAATTTTTACTGGGGAAATAGAAATCGGAAAATCAGTTCCAGTATTCGGTCGTATAATTGGATCTTCAACATAAAAAGATTTTAATCGGTGTTCGTGCTCGATGATTTCGTCAGTTTGCGTGCACTTTTCAGCGCACTGGGCTGGCCGTTTTTTGGATTACAGGTAGAACAATTGGGCTTATAAATATTTGGAGCACCACAACCAAAGCAAAATATGGAACGATCTTCCAAACAATCCTGGTAACGGTGGCCACTCTTACGGCAATTCCAACAAACTAATGAAATAGCGGATATTTCATCAAAATCACCTAAAAGATCATCTGAATCTGCCAATAATTCATGAACGTTCTTACGAAAATTTGTCGGTTTTGATGGAAAATTTCTCTTCCTAATATCCTGCAAAAAAAATTCTCTACGACGGCATATATCCCTCAAATGCGCTATGGAATCAATCCGAACATTGAGTATCTCATGCTGGATCTCCGGTAAAAGATTTCGCCTAAGAATTTCGACAAGAATCTTCTCGTCTAAAGGCTGAGACAACCTGTCACTAATATTGACAATGGCCTCGTAGAACGAATCAAAACTCTCATTCGACATTTGCTTCCGATCCCGAATCAGCTCTCTCCAATCAACATCAGTACGAGAGTCTTTATATTGGGTTTTCAAAGCCGAACATAAACTAGACCAACGAATAGTTGAAACAGACTTATGGTATCTCCAGTACCACTCGCTAGCCTTTGCCTCAAATAATGTAGAAATATGTTGACAAAGCAATTCGAAATTTCCTCCAAGGGTTTCCCTAGTCAAAGCCTCTACTCTATAGAGAAAATTTTCAATAGACATCCCATTTCGGTCACCAGAAAACTTGAGTTTCCAGTTACTAATAATGTGACCAACTTTATCAGGCCGAATAGACGAATCTAAACTCGGGGTATTAGAAACATTTGAGCCGGCCAGATTTCGAGCTGGCAAATTTGACGACCGGTTCGTATCATTTGGTATCCCTAACAATTGTTCCAAAGTTTGAACTGACAAAGGATCTGCAGGAGAAGTATTAATAGGCCGAGAATTCGACGCTACAGGTGACGAAATTTGATTTGTGTGAGGGGGTTGATTAAATCGACTTAAACTGGACTGAATGCTTGAATCAATCATTCTAGCTAATTGTTCTGTAATTCGGTTCATCATCTCTTCCTGTTGAGCATTTACAGCAGCAGTAATCAAGCTACGAATATTTTCCTGATCAACTGTACGATTCATCACCGGAGACTGAGTGTCCCCCACGCCTAATGTTTCCTGGACAACAGATCTCTCTTGACCCTGATTTTGTGACGACGGTGAAGTTTCGCCAGCAGCCTGTAAACCTACACGATTGGTATCAAAATCTAAAGCTCTCTGCGATTGAAGACGAGTCATCATAGGCGAAGGTTGGTTAGCTACAGTTATTATCACACCACAGGAAGGGCAATTTTTATTTTTCTTAATATATTTAGCAAGACACGACTTGTGAAAAGTATGTGAACAAGATGAAGCAATGCCATAAAGTGGACTAGTAATCAAATGATTACAAAGTGGACATTCAGATCCAGTAGGCAATGACAAATTTCCCGTATCTTGCGACATTCCAAAAGAAACAAAATAAAACCTTAAAAAAAAAATAAGTCCGGAACAAAATATAATTACAAAATAACCTAAATTTCAAATTCCAAAAAAAAATAAAATCCCAACAAAATTCTTATAAACACCTAATAATAATAAATAATATTAGCAGTGAGTGGTGAAATAAATACGGTAGATACTCGACAGAAAAAACTGAACAACATCATAAAATTTGAAATCCATCACTGGTGATGGGTTGAGAATTATTTTGCATCGAAAATTCCTTAAAAATAGAAGAAAATTAAAAGAAAAGCCACAGACGGTACTAAATTGAAAAAAAATCCAATTAAGTAATTTCCTGTCTTGGTTAGAAAAGTATTAGAAGAGAATCATGTTTCCTAAAAGCTACGTAAACGGTTTGCTACTAGCCTAATGTATCCAATAACAAAAATCCTGAAAACTAGCTCTTTTAAAAAACATAAAACCAAAAACGATGAGGGTACTATAAATGTTATCATAAACGAAGACGGTTTGTCATTAGCCATATAAAATCCAATAACAACTATTCCAGAATTCGTCAATGAAAAGATCTATAACACAAAAATATAGAGTATAAGATATAATAGATCGGTTTGAGCACAAAGTCTAAAAAGTTACAAGCCAAAAATTACGACAATCTATCACACCTATACAAATGGTGGAAAAAATAGTTAAAAAGAAAAATTGAATGAAAGGAGAAAAAAATCTAGGTGAAGCCACACGAAATATTTTGAATTATTCAAAGATGGAAAAAAATAATTTTAAAAATTTAAAACTGTGTTGGCCACACTCGTTGGGCGCCATAAATAATAAATTATCTGTAGCATACAACGTTCTAGGAATTCCTAATAGTGGCAAGTCTGCTCTGAACCAATATGTAGTGGCACGCATCTGGTATCCGGCCTCTGCTCGTCGGCTATCGGTGGGGTTCATAAACTAACTACTAAGTTCAGTATACGCCAGAAGACCACAGAATAATCATTACTTAAAATATGCGTGCGATAAAATAAGATAGATAGGATGGAAAGAACCGGGAAAAATTAAGAAAACTCGATGCTAAGCAGATGTGTGGATGTTGACATCTGATATTCCCCCTCCCAACCTTGACCATGAGCCGTATGCAATGAATTTATACATGGTCCCAAACAACCTTCAACCCATCTCCCAGTTAGGAAATCAAAAAATAAATATTTAGTGCTCCATAATTATTTATTCAACCGAATAATTCAATGAAAACATTTCATCTTAAAATCAAGGTAACTTGCAAAGGAATTCAATTAATATTTCGAAATAATCCAAAAGCATTTAATACGTAACGAAATTTGGAAAAAAATGCTGAATTATACCAATACAAAATTTCCTTAACAGTAATCATTATATTCCTAATATTCTATTTTATCCCAAAAAAAATGCAAAGAAAGAAACAAAATAACACACTATTGATATGCAGAGATCGGTTATTTCACGAATAATTACAGAAACAAAATAGCTGAAAGAGAATATATCCAGTTCGGATATCATGGTATATATAAATATGTATATGTATATGAGTGGTTAAATATATTTGTACCGCGAAAAATCCAATAATATTCAAAGATAAACCGAAATAATATTTAATAGCAAAAAAAAGTAAATTAAACCAAAACAGATTTAAATTAATTTTTAACTTTACTAATTTTTAGGTTTCCCGAAATTTAAAATAATAAAAAAACGGAAAAAATCAAGTTTAAGCAAAATATAAAATTATTTTTTTTCAACACGATAGGATTCGATAGCAAAACCCTCTCTCACACACTAGAGCTTAGGATCAAGATATTGAATCTCAATTTTCAAGATACGCGTTCTTTTAAATTTTCGAATCATAAAAAAACGAGAAAATCCGAAAATTAAAGAAAATTAATTTTCCCTCAACTGAGCCGGGATTCGATAGTGTGGCTTTATATGTCCATACAACAACAACAATACAAGATACACTTTACATATAATCAAAATCAAAACTTTGTCACCATTATCGAGATTTTATATCAATCACTGCTATTTTTACTTTCAAAATCATATAAAACAATTTTTAATAAGATAAAAATGCGTTACTTTGCACAAAAGAAAAAAAATCACATCACCCAAACCGGGCTCGAACCTACGACCTCACGATTGCAAGCCGCGAGTCTTACCACTAGGCTAACTAATGACTTATGGGTGGTTGGCCAAATGCACAATTATAATGAGTGGCAAATACTGTTTTTAATTGCACTAAAATATATATTCACCACACCATCATAAAAGTCAATAATAAATAATATTTGATTTTATAAAAATAGCAAAAAAAGTATTAATTTTATTAATTAAAAAAAAACATAATAAAAAAAATAAAACCAAGAGGAAATTAAAAATAAGGAAATTGAAAATAAAAAAAATTAAATGACCGAAAGCGGGCTCGATCCCCCAACCTTATGGTTGGAAGTCGCGAGTGCTCTCACTGGGCTATCAACTAATTTTTGATTGATTGGCAAAATAACTACGTGAGCGTTGGGTGACTTTTGATCGTGGTTACATGTAAAAGTTATTCACCTACACACCAAACATCAATATTAGGAGAAAATTCCCCTTCTTGGTGACTTTGCAAAATAATGATTTTTGTTGCAAAACTAAAACCAGTGTTTTGATGGTTGGTAATGCCGGGAATATGTATAGGAAAAGGAAATAAATGACTTACTACTTATTGGTTCCAACGTTGAAGGATCCTTCATGGGATATCCAGTAAATCACAAAATTTTTGAATTTGGTTTATATTGGTGTTGTTGGTGTCGTAAATGTTGAAATATAATTGTATTTAATTGTCTTTGTGGTTTTTGGTTGATTTAAATAATCAATTTACGACCGATTTTCACTCACATACATACGAAACCGAAACGATTTAAAAACACGATATCTGCATATTTACAACTCTTTAACTAAAAAAAATTAAATTAACTACTTTTAAACTAAGAACTTTTCCGGATTCAATTCAAATTTAATGTCTTTGTTTTACTTTAAACCGGACAGCAAAAAAACTATAAAAACTGTAGCGAACACTTTTCTTTTCACACAATCACTCCACAATATTCGTGGTTCGATCTGGACCAGCCAAAAAATCTATGGTATCCTCAGGAGAAAATAATAAAGATCATATAGGGGTCAATTCGGAAAATGTTGCGGGTTTTTCGCTGAGGGTTGCCCGTACCCATGCAGAGTGCTTCCAAGTCGGATATGCCCAAGGAAAATTCAAAAAAAAATAGGATGCCTAAAACACAAACAAGGTTTCCAAAAATAAGCATCGATGCTTGGATGGGACGAAACCAATACATGTATATTACCTTTTAGCGAAATAAAACCGCTTATGGTTTTCCTGCGCTCCTGGTATGGAAAAATGGTAAACCCGGTAAAATCAGGATAATTTTGTCCTGGCCCAAATCACAGGCGGGTGAAATGACTATTGGAGGCCAAAATACAGGAGAAATGCCACCGAATATCCTCTGGGAAAAATCCAAAAACCAAGGAATGTCCACAAATAGAAGAAATTTCGTCCAAATCCAATTTATCTCGTCCTAATTAATAACATACAAGTTTTCAATCCAAAGAACAAAGCACAGTCAATTCTTTTATTTTCATACTTACAAAATGAAAATACAAATTTTTAGTTCAGGATACAAAAAATTTAAATGTTCGCTGCGCTGTCCGATTTCAAATTGAACAATTGACGAGATAAACTGAGAATTTGGGCAAAAGAACTCCTATTTATAGCAAGAAAACGCAATGGAAAGCCAGCGTTAGTAGGCTGGATTTTTCCAAAAAAAATGTTGGAAAATTCCTGCTATTTCGAAAATGGTATGAACACCCACAAATCCAAAAAAAGAAAAACATATTCAAGAAACGCGATCAATAAATCAAGCTAGCAATTCTAGCGTTGTCAATAGAGGGAATCACTATGAAAATAGTCAAGTCGTCCTTCAAGCTTTCGATAGCCCAGTGGACAACACCTTCGACTATGGTCACACACGCCCAGGTTCGGATCCTGGCAAAAACTCATTTTAGGATACTATTTTTTTTATTTTATTTTATTTTATTTTATTTTATTTTACTTTATTTCATTTTATTTTATTTTATTTTATTTTATTTTATTTTATTTCTCCGAAAATATACTTAATTTACATCTATCTCATTCTGTAACACTACCTTCAACCTGCGTCTACCATATCGTAGACTAAGTTTTAAGTACTATTCAAATCCAAGCTTTATTTATGAAGTCATAAAACCAATATTATAATCAAATTATTCGAATTACATGAAAGTGTAACAAAATGAATCCAAGTGCTACAAGCGACCCTACACCAGGAAGTTCTTTTAATTCAATTTTTTATAACTTGGTTTTTTCATACTTTTAATGGATAATTTTAACTTTTTTTGTTACAAATAGGTTAAAAACAGAGTAAGAATTCATAAAATGGTACAAATCATTTAAATTTTGTGGAAAAAAAAATGCTAAATCCAATCTGAAAAAATTGTGAATTTTTGAAAATATTTCAGGTCAAGCGTTTCCGACGAGCGTTAGAATCCATTAAAAATTATAAAAAAATATAAAAATTATTTATTTGACAAAATATCACAGAATTTTTTAAGTTTCATCCAAAACATTGAATTCGGATCACACCTAAAGAAGTGATGCAAATTCAGTGCAACGGCTGTTGAAATGGAGAACTTCCGTCCTATGACAAGCCCATGTTAAATTCATCGCTTCTGCGTCAATTTTGCACCACTTCCGGATCCAAAAAGAAACTTTTCATTACTTTTTTGGCGACGCTTTTTTTGCTGGGTAGTTAAGTTGTACGTTTCATTAGCCTCCCATTTGATGTTAAGGTCCACATGAAGATTTGTTCATCACTGCCACATTCCCCCTCTCTGGTTGCTGATAAAGTTCAAATCAAGAAAAAGTTAAGAAGCAAACACACTTATGCTATGGTATCACAAGGACCTCCTTCTTTCTCACCTCATCTTCACATCTCTATCGTTTCTACGAAACACCAACATTCAAGAAACGAATGCCAAGGAAAACTTTTACAATTTAACTAACTACGATAATAAGGTTTCACGTGTCTGATGTCATTTTAAGCCGTGATTTTCTCACTACCTCCCTCTTGTTGAACAAACGGGAACTTTTCTTAGAACATGTCTTCTCCCACACACACACACCTACAATGTCCACACTAATATAGGTAAACTTAATTTTGTTAGAGGGAAGTATGTACTGCTATTTATAATTTACAGTTTATGATAAATTTTATTTTTGAATTTTACAATATCTGAAAACAAACATACAACGCGATTAGGGCGGTTCCTATAACGCAATAAAATTTGTCACCTATTAAAAATTAATGACGACAAATATGTTTTTAATAACCGTCGTCATGAATGTGTAGTCTTACACGGACAAAAAACAATTGTTTTTTCATATGTTTCGATGTAAAAATTATATGTTTGGAATTTTAATTTTTAGCACATATCTTTTAAATGCCCGAATATATTGTGCATAAGCTTCATATACAAATTTTGGGACACATATGTTACAACATATTATGTTTCGGGACATTTGCTCAAATATAATGTCTTTTGATGAAAACATATATTAATTTAGAAATTTCGTATTAGCATATATACATATGTTTAGGAAAGTCAGAGAGAGAGCGAGAAAGAATAGAGGAAATATATAAAGATAAATAACGAAAGGCATATAAAGGTATGTAAGTGTAATTACAACACATTACAAGTATATACGGCCGTAAGTTCGGCCAGGCCGAATTTTATGTACCCTCCACCATGGATTTCGTAGAAACTTCTACCAGAATTGAAATATGGGGGTCGCTTATATGGGGGCTATATATAATTATGAACTTGATATGGACCAATTTTTGTGTGATTGGGGATCGATTTATCTGATGGCTATATATAACTATAGACCGATATGGACCTAGTTAGCTATATATGACTATGGACTGATATGGACAACTTTTGGCATAGTTGTTAAATATCATATACTACACTCAAAAAAAAGTGAACTCTCTATTTCACTAAAGCCACTTTAACTTTATTTTAGTTCATGGAATTATTATGTTTGGAGAAAGTTTCCTTTACTCTAATAATTTTTTGTGTACGTTAGTTAAATTATCTAAAACCGAGGAAAAAAGTATACTCAAATGAAGCATAAAGATTAACTAAATTCGTGTCTTCCACAAAATAGTTCAGAATTTCTTTAAATTTGTAAATTTTACCAAAAATGCGTCCATCGTGAACTTCGTATGTCACTAAAGACATTCTTGCAATTTTGAACTCCAAGTTTTTCCTTCAAACTACAAAATTTTCTTTAACAAGTGAAAAAATTTAGTTATGTCTAATAAATTTTCTTGAATTTGTCGAAAAATATTTACTTATTTTTATGACATCGGCGTGATGCTAACGTTTGTAATACTATTTAGTTAAAATTTTCTACAAATATTCAAAATTTTCTAAAATTAACCGAAAGTTTTCTTCCTGGTGGGTTCACTGTTTTTTCAGTGTACCACCACGTACCAAATTTCAACCAGATCGGATGAATTTTGCTTCTCCACAAGGCACCGGAGGTCAAATCTGGGGATCGGTTTATATGGGGGGCTATATCTAATTATGGACTGATATGAACCAATTCCTGCATTGTTGTTGGATACCATATACTAACTTCAGGTACCAAATTTCAACCGAATCGGATGAATTTTGCTCTTCCGGAGGTCAAATCTGGGGATCGGTTTATATAGGGCCTATATATAATTATGGACCGATTTCGACCAATTTTTGCAAGGGTGTTTGAAGCCATATATTAACACCACGTATCAAATTTCAACTGAATCAGATGAATTTTGGTCTTCCAAGGGGCTCCGGAGGTCAAATCTGGTGATCAGTTTATATGGGGGCTATATATAATTATGGACCGATGTGGACCAATTTTTGCATGGTCATTGGATACCACATATTAACACCATGTACCAAATTTCAGCCGGATCGGATGAAATTTGCTTCTCTTAGAGGCTCCGCAAGCCAAATCGGGGGATCGGCTTATATGGGGGCTATATATAATTATGGACCGATGTGGACCAATTTTTGCATGGTTGTTAGAGACCATATACTAACACCATGTACCAAATTTTAGCCGGATCGGATGAAATTTGCTTCTATTAGAGGATTCGCAAGCCAAATTTGGGGGTCCGTTTATATGGGGGCTATACGTAAAAGTGGACAGATATGGCCCATTTGCAATACCGCGTGACCTACATCAATAACAACTACTTGTGCAAAGTTTCAAGTCGATAGCTTGTTTCGTTCGGAAGTTAGCGTGATTTCAACAGACGGACGGACGGACATGCTCAGATCGACTCAGAATTTCACCACGACCCAGAACATATATATACTTTATGGGGTCTTAAAGCAATATTTCGATGTGTTACAAACGGAATGACAAAGTTACTATACCCCCCATCCCATGGTGGAGGGTATAAAAATGTTAGTAGCTGAATAAACATTCATAATTGCTTATCGACTAAAATACTTTGTATATAAATAAATATTTGGGGTGTAATATTCAAATAAATTACAAATATATATTTTTATTTATATAAATATGTAAGAATTTTGCTGCAAGCAAAAAAATGTTCAAAAGCTGGAATTAACTATTTGAAGCCTTAAAAACAGATATGCTTAACCCTTAAATGCGCACTGTATCTTTTAAGCTACAACCAGAAAAAATTTTTAGGTCTTAAAATGTTGACCAAATTCTACGAAGTCAAATTTGTTTCATTTAAAACATCATAATGCAGTTTTAAAAAATATGTATTTTCTTAAGAAAATCTATAGTTACTCTGTGTAATCTGAAACCAAAATTGAAAACCAAATTTTAACCGAAAATTCAAAAACCTACAAATTGGAAGATAAGTATATATACCAGAAATAAAAGTAATGCTGTTCAAAATGTTGGAGTGTAAAAATATCTCTATTCTCTACTAAAATGTAATTATTTATTTGTTAACAAAAAACTTAGTTTAATGCGCACTGTATCTTTTAAGATAAAACCACTATTTTTAAAAAACGTAAAAAAAAACTCAAAAAAATTTTAAAAAATGTGCTCTCCAAATGATCTCTTTTACCATTTTGCATATTATATATTTTATATAACGCTAAATACACTGTGGTTCACTTTAATAAAGACATGCTAAAGCTTTTGAAATAAATTGTTTGCGCTTACGAAAACCCTTCTAAATGCAAGGAACATTTCCGAAAATGTGTGATATGGATATTTTTCTATTCGACAATGTTCAATTCAATTCAAAATATCTTTTTACTTACCCAATAACTTAAGTTAGACCAAATTTATGAATTAAATAAAGGAAAATATTGGCTCATATATATAAAGGCAATACAGAAAATTGGTTGAAACGTTAATTTTATTAACTTTTTTATGACTTATTCATAAAGATGAGTTTAAGTAGAAACTAAATATTATATTTAATAATGTGTGTAGCCTCCATGTTGGGATATTGTTTCGAAAATTCGGTTCGGAAGAGAGGTGTATAATGCCTTTAGGTAATCCAGGGATATTTCCTCCCAAGTAGATTTGATGCCTATAATGAGCGATTCTTTATCTTCGTATTGTTTTCCTCCTTCATATACTTTCCGTGAAAACCATCCCCAAGCATTTTCAATTATATTTAGGTCTGGGGAATAAGGCGGCCATTTCAATAACTGTACATTTTGGCTTTCAATGAATGATTTTACTTGTCGGGCGGTATGTATTGGTGCATTATCTTGTTGTAGAATCCAAGGAAGAGGTCCAAACAAATCGCTAAACTTTGGAAAAGCTGTTTCTAATATTACTTTGTAAGTATTTCCATTCATTTTTGTGCTCTGGAAGCTTAATTCGATGGTTCCAAAGTAACTGATTGCCCCCCACACCATAACACCTCCTTGTCGGCTATGATGACGGGTCAAATAACGTTTTTCTTTTCTTAAATCATGGAAATAATAATTATATCCATCAGGACCGTCTAGATTAAACTTTTTTCGTCGGTAAATATCACCATTCTCCAGTCAGTTTGCAATGGTCCTTGGCCTACCGTCCATGCCATGTGATCTCTTGCAAACTCGAGTCGTTGGTTTTTTCGTGCAGAATTTAATGGAGGCTTTTTGACCAATTTCAAACGTTTCAAGTGTCGGGCACTCAAAATTACTCGACGTACGGTGGATTTGCTAGCTTCAACGCCGACTTCGTGTTTAATTTTTGAAATTGATTTTCCCGAATTAGAAGCACATCGGATGATACGCCTTCTTTCTGCTGCTGATGTTGCTTTTGATTGTCTTCCTTTATAATTTTTCCCATAGTCACTTGGATTTTTTATGTAATTGTCAACACAAGATGGACTCCGACCAATTTTTTTGCGATTTTACGATTTGAGTACCCCTCTGAATGAAGCACGTCGATTTTGGTTTTCTCTACCACTGTCAAGGCTTTTCCTTTGCCCATTTTTAACAAAAGCTTGTCCTACTGACTTTATGAACTTAAAAACAGTCTTAAAATTATTTTTTTTCACAAAACACTTTAAACCAGCTGAAATAACCACTGCATTTATTCAACTGAACCGCTTATATAGCGTCTGTTTTTGACATTTTCTTTCTTTTGTCTTTCGAAGTACCGTTACCTTAAAACAGAACAGTTTGTAGTTGCCATATCGCTTTGGAAACTATCCAAAAAGTTCTAAAAAAGTGATTTTAAAAAAATATGTGCAGAATTTTGAGGTCAAATTGCCGAAATGTACAAAAACTACCCTGCCTTTATCCATATGAACCAGAGTGTATAACCTATTTTTATTGGAAAAGAATTTATTTGCTTGTAGTTAAATTTTATTATTTTTATCGGAATTTTCCACAGCTTAATGAAATCTTACTTTATATAACCCGTTCACTACCGATGTCCACTTAGAAGGACATTCGAAAAAGGCACCAACTTTTATTTTCCCACTTAGTTTCGATTTACTTCTCGATGTTAGTTTAAAGTAGAGGCTTTAATCTAAATAAGCTATAAATATTGTCCATATTGGTGAGGTCTAAAATACATTTGTATCAACTTCTTTAACAATAAACGGAAAATATTAAAATTTGAGACAATTTTTCTACTGTATATTTCTAGTAAATGGAAATTTATACAAAAACTATAGCTTATACTTTTTCGGGTTCTTTTTTGTATTTTTTCTCACACTTTGAAAAATATTATAGGCCAAATAGCGCTTACTTTCGTAAGGCCATTTGGTCACAATTCGAGAATCAAGTATTCAGAACAAGCTCTTGAAGTAATTAAGGTAGGTTTTCAAACTGAAAATTTTTGTTTTACATGCTGTTAGTACAAGTAAAAACAGAAGGAAAATAAACGTTTTTAACATTAGGTTTATTTAGGTAGTAAAGGGTTAAGTATGTCTCAAAAATTTTATGAACTAAACGTGAATATAAATTTCAATGACCGTACACATAAGTTCAATATGAACTAAAGCAAAAGAAGATTTTCGTACGATTCCCAAAAATAGTAAGAATGAACTACTGTATGGTTGAAATGGTCATGATTTGGCGCCAATGATTTTCTTCTTTACTTTTAGTTAATTTTTTCTTCTATGAGATTATGTAATTTCTTGAACTGCAGTTAAAAAGTACAACAGGGCATTAACATTTCCTGGTTTTAACAACGCTTTGTGGAAATTTCAAAATGTAGAGTAAAATTTAGTTCAATTTTCGTGCGAGGTAGTTAATTCTTCTTATAAAACAGTTCACTTTTTTCGGTGTGTTTGGAGGTATATGTTACAGAGGCGATTTTTCTAGGGTATAGGCATTGATGTTGGATATTCTCAGTAATTTAAAGACTGTCCAAAAATAGCTTAATGTATGTGACAAATTAGTTGGTGAGTCAAATATGTAAAATTGGGAGATTGGTTTAAATACTGATTCAATAAAAAATGATCCAAACTGCACCTGCTGGCATCTCAACAATAAAATCTAAATCACTACGACCACAATAAGTAGTACATCACTGTAGGCTTATAAGGAATAGAGAATTTTGATTTTTGATAAAATCCTTCATTTGAATCCCTCATTGCATAATTCAAAAGTATATCTAGAGCAATTTACTTTGAGCATTCTTCAAACTTGAATTTTTGTTTTGGCCAAGCCACGAAACAAGGTGGTCCACGAATTCTCTAAAAATTGGAAGAGAGCAATATAGGTTTATGATTCTACCTTTTTTTTTTGGTAAACCGGGCAACAACTCTGAGACCGAATAGCAGAGGAATATTTAATGCTGTTTAAGTGTAAAAGTTGGATTTTCTACATCGTTTTGTGGCAACCGACGAAACATTAAACGGAGACCGAGTAACATTTGAAGAAGTGTACTGTAGGAATGTAGTCGGAAGTAGGCAAAATTGAAATTGTCAAAAATCTCGAAAAACAAAAAAAAAAAAGAGTTGTATCATTGCTTCATGTATTCCACCTTTGTTCATACATTCCTCCAGAACGAAATTTTGGATAAACCAACTTTACCCGATTTTATGACGATTTGTTCGAGGATTGTTACCAATCTGTTTTATTTTTTAGTAATATTTTTTAATAGTAACAAAATATACAGAGTTCTTGTATAAAAATCTATAACTCATGATACTCTTCAAAGGTTACGTACATCAAAATCAACTTTTCAAAAATATGATTTTGAAATTTCTAAAAAAAATGTGCGAAAGTCGACAAATAAACTTTTCTAGTTTCAATTTCCCAATCGAGCCCAAATCTGTGACTACCATTTCCACACTACACCATCCACAATATCATTTAGCTTCCCACGCGAACCAACAAAATGTTGTCGTGGTGTGTGGCTCGAGTTAGTTGAGTTTATAAGCAATGATGGCGCGTTGGGCCACTGCTTCAATTAGTTTCCAAAAATGTTAAAGTTTTCCACTCATTTGAGTGGAAGGGACTATTTTGCATATACAAAAATTGGGAGCCACCTAACCTAACGAATGAATTAAGGGATTTTAAAATTAACCTAAAATGATTCACACACAACCACTTCCTTTACAAAAAAAAAAAAATAAATTTGTTATTCTATAATTCACGTTTAACATTTATCGATATTTTAATTGGACCACATTTGTTTATTTTCTGGAATTATTTTATTAGCTTATCACTCATTGTGTATCATTGCCACAGGCATATTTGAAATTAGTTTGCTGACATTTAGCAAATTAGGAAAATAATTCAATATTCATGTCATAAATTTGACTTCAATTGAAACTTAATTAACAGCAATTGCACTAAACAAACCATAGAGATAATTCTTCTATTTGCTAAAAACCCCAAATGTGTTCATTGATAAATTTTATTTGCATTCTTACCAGGCCTAGTATGCAATAATGAATACCCACAAAACTATGGTGTGGATGGGGTGGTTAATGAAAAATTATGCTAATATTAAAAATTCCAAATGTTTAAAACACACAGCAACTCCCTTCATTTATGGAAATAATGTCGAACAACAAAGTCCTCCGAAAAAACTGAAAACCCTCGATGGAGTGTGAAAAAAACAAGGCTGTTTCATTGTTTGAAGGCAATCTCTGTTTCATTATAACTTTCTCGATGTTGACTCCATTTAGACTCTTGAGTTGTCTCTTCTCACTTTAACATCGCTTCCCTCGACCATGCGTAGATATTTTATAACAACTTTTGCACTTTACTAACCATTTTCTGTGGACTGCTGGTAGATATTGTCTTCTAACTTTTTCACCTCGTTTCCCAAAGATGTCATGCCAAAAGTCTTAAACAGCAATTTCGCTACACAAGTTTAAAGTGCAACACATAGTGTTGATAGAAGTTATTCCAAGTCTCTTCAAGTTATTTTCGTATCATTGGAATTTCCTAATAAGGCCTCTTTCTGATGAGAAATTTAGATTGGTAGTAGTTGGCACGAACCAAGTACCATATACACTCAATGCCACAACCATTTTATAAAATAACAATATAAGCTACAGAAGCATTATGGGGTTTCAACAATTGAGAAAATGTGGAGGGTTATATACCGCAAAAAAAGGTTATAAGGTTCCAAAGATTTTGTCTTTATTTTAACGAGATGTGTAGCCATGGATGTGACCCCTTTACAATAAAGACATTTCTAGGAAGTTATCTACCCTAAATTCTAAATTCTGTAAAATTAAAATTACGATACAGATCTCATTCATTGAAAACTAAACATAAATAAATATCACTGTAAAAATTCAAAGTATAATAGATACCTCAAAATATTTATAAAAAATATTAAATCAAAAATACATAATACTAAAATTAAGTGTTATCCTTAACCCTTTGACTACCGAATTGAAAGTAGCCATTGCAAAATTATTTTTTTTTCAGAACTATTTTATTCTAGTGATATAGTGTACAAAACAACAAAATATTGAAGTATAATTATGTAAACATGGATGTAGCAAGATGTCCTCCTACACCCTAAAAAAAAACACGCTTCTCTAACATATGTTCCAAACATATTTTGCAGGAAGCACCTATATTATTGGATACTGCCGAAACATTAATATGTTTGTTTTATGTGAACAAATTATATGTTTGGAAGTATTTTGAGCCCAAAAATATTATATGCTTGGAAGAATTTTCCCCAAAGAAGATTGTGCTCATTCCCACACATAATTTTCACTCCAACGGAATTTTTTTAGTTCTTGGCACCTTTTTCTGTAATACAAATAATGTTGAAGAAATTATTCAATTTTATAATTTTTTTTTTTAAATTTTACCTTTCGCCTGCACGGAGAATTGAACCGAGGACCACACTGTTTGTAAACCAACACACTATCGTTATAAGTTACATTTATATGTTATAGCATATTTTGCAGCGCCCACGAGCCCATGCAAACATAACATTATTTAACAGAAACACACATTTGTTGGCCACGTGGGGCTGTGGTTACCATGTCTGCCTTGCATGCAAAGGGTCGTGGGTTCAATCCCTGCTCCGACCGAACACAATTTTTTTTTGTTAATTAAACATTTATATTTATACTATACTAGCGTAACCCGGCCCGCTTCGCTGCGCCTTCCGAAGCGTATTTGTAGGAACATTTTGCGTTTACTTAGTCAACCATATCCTTCGTGCTGAAAACAAATTCGAAAAGATTTGAATTCTTTCAAACAAATCGGACTACTTGCTTCTTCGTTTATAGGTACAAATACGGCGGATACGCACATGTAAAACGGTTCGTCTAAAAAAATGTCGGGGAGTAGGTGTACCCTTTCCTCCAATTTTTTTAAATAATGCTCTGTATTCAAGTAGTTGGACAATCTTTTATATTTCTTGTGAATTTTAAGTGTGGTTTGTCAATTAAAGGTATCCTTCTCCTCAACATATCTGAAAATTACGCACTATATTATAATAACATACAAAGAATTACTGTTTCCGATCCAATAAATCGGAAAATGCAAAAGTAGTAAAAAAATTTTACCACATTAACATTTGCTCAAATGTTAGAAAATGATGCACCCTCTACGTTGGCTGCCAATTTTATGTAAATTTAAATTCTTTACTAAAACGAAGTCTGGCAGAAGCCTGTACAAAAATCATAAAATTATGTACCGAGTTCTCATTTATGGACAACATTACGGGAACCCTCTCCCCACCTTCGCTCCACTCCGACCTGATACCCCATATTCATTTCACAACTACTCAATGGTCCCTATAAATTCTATCGAAGTAAATCGACAAAGTTTATTTCAATTTTCCCCTTCCACAACCAGATATCGAAAAATCATGCACTAATTTACTAATCATGTATAAATTTAATCACCTCCACCCACGTTCCCTGTAAATTTCAAGTAGATCGGAGATGTTTAAATTTTGCTTTATTGTTTTAAAGGGACGTCACTTTCCCCGATACAATATCGACAAACACCGGCAAGGAAGGTTGCCTCTTCGTTCATAACCTTCCCCCACTGCCGTGCAAATTTCAAGAAAACTTAAGAATTTTTGTTTTTTTTTGCAGTTTTGGAGGAGGACCTGCTCCCCGACCAAATATCGAAAAGTGATGTAGCGTATCTTTTGTAAACGTCCCAGAAAATTTCAAGCAAATTATAAGCCTAAAGAGGCGGTCTCTCTTCCGTCCAAATATCACAGAATCAGGTATCAACTATTAATATCGTAACCTCTCCTCAGTCCTCTGTAAATTTCAAGTAACTCGGTAGAGTTTAATTGTTTCAATAGAAAAGTTTAATTGTTTCTCTGTATGTACTTAAGATAAGCGGATGTCTCCCTATGCCCTTTTATTTTTATTAAAAAATCAGGAACCTGATATAAATTTCATAACCTCACCCATTTTTTCCGTAAAATTTCAGTCGGGCGAGTTTAGTTTTGTTTTCACTGTACTTTTAAAAAAAAATTAGGGCAAAGGAGTGGTCCTCCTCCCCGACCAAATATCGAAAAATAATGTAGCGGATTTTTGTCTAGATGCCAACCGCAACATTCAATGAAAATTTCAAGCAAATCGCATAATTTTGTTCAAAGTTTCAAAAAGTAGGGCAAGGGGGAGGTCCCCCTCCCCGTCCACATATGAAACCATCAGGTACCCCATATTAATTCCATAACCTCACCGCATGTTCTCTGTAAATCTCAGATAATTTAGAGAATTTTAGTTTTTTCACTGTACTTTAAAAAAAGTCGAACAAAGGGGAGGTCCCCCTCCGCCACCAAATATCGAAATATAAAGTAGCAGATCTTTGTCTAGATACCAAACCCAACCTTCAATGAAAATTTCAAGCAAATCGGTCAACTTTGGTCCAATTTTCAAAAAGTCCGACAAAGGGGAGGTCCCCCTCCGCGACCAGGTGTCAAAAAATGAGGTACCCTATTTTCACCACATAAACGCCCCCTACGATCTCTGAAAGTTTCAAGTAAATCGGTTCAGCCGTTTCGGAGCCAACTCGGTACATACAAACAAACAAATAAACAAACATAGATTGAATTTTATATATATATAGATTAAATTTTTATATTGAAACTTCGAAATGTGGGTTATGAAAGATTTATAGTCAGAAACTGTGCTTGATATAAACGAAATGGACGGAGATTTTGGATAAAATATTATTTTTTATTGCAAAAATAACAATTTTGAAACATAAAACTGTTTTTCATTTAAAAGTTTGAAATTTTGGTAGGAATTCAAAAACTCTAACAAAATAAGAACGTAGAGTCGAGTATAAACATACATACATAATTTTATAATATACACATACATTTATTTAGGCGTGAACAGTTTTTTACTAACATTTAACACCATTTTAAATGCATTTAAAACTTATCGTGTTTTTTACTTAATTTCATTTTTACATTTAAGGCCGGTATTAATTAAAATAAACTTTTTCAATTGTTTCAGCTGCAAAACACGAACTTAATGTCCGCTTGTATATTTGAAGGTGTTGACGGACACCTTCCTCTTGGACTACTTATAAGTAAAGAGGAACTAAACTTTGTTTTTATACACTTTACTGTTTAATTTTTCACTATTTCCTCCTTTTTTCATTTTACTGTCCCAACTCTAAAAAGAGTATAGTGCCCTTTCGTTATTTTTATTAAGATCCCTTTGTAATTTTTGTATATTTTCCACCGTTTTTTTTTTTTTTTTTTAATTTCCTTTGCCTGAATATTTTGACTTACTCCTCGTACGTTCCGACTTCTTTTAACGAACCAAGAAAAAATTGTGCCAAAATGCCAAAATGATAAACAAAACATATGTCCACATATACATAAAATGCTGCTCTCCAGGCGAAAACACATGCTGTTTTTTTAATGTCTATTCTCTTGGTTGCGAATGTCTATTCTCTTTACTCCTAATACAATAATATTCTAATTAAATAATATTTAGACTTAAGCATATCAAATTTTTGGCCTTATTATAAAACAGTTTTCCGAAACAACATACAAGCGGTTTCACAGAAATTGCTCTCTTTTGATTCTCTCGCTGTGTTATGTTGATATCTTTCGTCAACCCTCCCGGTTTCCATCTCTATACTCTCTCTCTCTCTCTCTCTCTCTCTCTGTCGCTCTCTGAATAAAATATCACAACATATATATGTCTACTCGAAATTTGTAAATTTATATATGTTTACATTCACACCTATTATTTTTATGAAACATTCATGCCCCAAACATAATATATTCTAACATATTAACATATGTGTCCCAAACATTTAGTGTTAGCTTAGGAACATTATATGTTTGCTCTGTTTAAAAATTGTGCCCGAAACACATTTTGTTTATACACCCAGAAAAAAGTGACCCCTTCTTTAAGTTAAAATGAACTCCTGGTGAAGAAAATTGAACTTCGTATAGCGCCAAAGACATTTTTATTTGTTTGAACGTTGTGATTTTCGTAGAAATTAGGTAGAATGCATTCCATATATTAGTTAACATTTTCCTATATTTATGTACCACTATACTACAGAATGAAAAAAATTAACTGGATTGAATTCATATATGGAATGATTTTATTGAACTTTTTTCACTCATTTGGACAAATCTTACATATTTTTGGTAAACCTTTTACTTCAAAATTAGAGCTGCTTACCTTCGTTTTTAAATACAGTTTTATTTTTTTATATGGGCATTTTTTCTTCAATAAAAGACATGCTTTATTAATATGTTAAATATATTTATTAAGAATTAACAGCATCGACTGGCCTTGAAATATTAGTTTATTATTCCACTATTTCCAATGTCCATGTAAAGTTACCAACTGTAAAACGTAATGATTTTCTTCTTGTTGTTCCTCTCACTTTTAGTAAGATGCTGCGTAACGAGTTTGTCCTCCTTTTACAATTTCAATACCTACAAATATAACAAATCATAAACCATGTATTTTTCACAAAAGGTTAGCGTCACTGTATGAATGTTACCTGATAATTGAAGATTCCAAAACGAAGACGAATGGTGGGGTTGTTATTCTGTTGCTGCTTTCTTTTTTTATACACCATCAAGAACATTGATAGACTTATTGTTTGTTATTTATGTTCAATAATTTTTCTCACTAATTTAAAATAACAAATATTTTATTTGTTATTTATTATATTATTTTACTATATTATTTTTTAACAATCTCTCCGTATACCATAACAACGCGATTCCAACTAAAAAAACAACCCACGCGCAAACATATCGGTTGCATCGATGACAGGTATCGATTACAGGTAGGTAAAAGAAATATAGGAAATTTTCCTATATTCTAACAAGTGTGTTTCCTTAAGTTTTGAAAGTATTGAATACTTCTAAGTACGAATGAACTAAAATATTTTTCTATGTCAAGTGTTATTCGTGTGTATGATAAGCTTTCTATAATAAAGGATGTCAGTGTTATCGTTTTATAAGAAATTTTACTAAATTTGAGGAAACTTGGTTTTAGTTCGGGTTTTGTTTATTTTTACGAATGCTTTGTTATCAGTGAATAAAATTTTCTTCTTCAGTAGTAAATTCTTATACCCAGCGAAGAAAACAGTATTAGTAAAATTCCATGCCTTATTCTAGTTAATGAACTATTCCTAACTGCTTTCAATTTAGGATTTTTTTTACTGAAACAAGTAAATTTTATTATTTCACACACAAATTTAACTTAATGGAAATAAAATGGCTAAACTAAATTGATGATCATTTTTCCTTTAGTTTCGAAGGCACTTTTTTCTGGGTGTATCGGAACATATGAAAAACATATTTTTCTAACAGTGTAGGTGAACACTGGTAGTCAAAGTAGTCAATTCACCTAAATATACTTAGACACTTTTTAATACGTGACCTTCAATTCTGTTAAACAAATGTTGTTTTTTCTTGCATGTATTTTAGTATGATATGTATTTTGGAAAATAATAAAATGTACTCCCCCAAAAAAATCGCTGCTGTAACATATATCCCAAACAAATTTGGCTTCAAGTATATATATTTTCAGGATTGGTCCAAACAAAATATTGTTTGTATTGGTCAAACATATTATGTTTCACCTTAGGGCATACACTGGTAGACAAACATTTTAATGAAATTTCCTTTTTGTGGATATATTTTTAAGATGCCAATTGGTTACTTCCATTATTTTACTAGCAGCATACTCTCTAGGTCTCTCTTTTTAAACACATATATGTTTATAGGCTATTTCTAAATTAATATATGTTTGCGTTAAAGCATATTATATTTACAAACCGTTTATGTCCCAAACTTAATATGTTCTAAGATATTACCATATATGTCCCAAACATGTTATGCTAGTTTATGAACATTATATGGAAATTTGGAAGTTCTTCCAAAGGCACAACTTTAAAAGCACTTCCAGAGCATGCACTACCAATAATGTTCTTTATTTTAACTACCCAGGAAGTTATTTTCATTAATTTTTTTATAACATGCTTTTTCATACATTTAATGGGTAATTTTTACTTTTTTTGTTTCAAATAGGTTAAAAACAGAGTAAGATTTCATAAAATGGTACAAATCATTAAAATTTTGTTGAAAAAAATTCTGAAAAAATTGTGAATTTTTGAAAATATTTGAGTTTCAGACGGTTCAGACAAGCGTTAGAATCCATTAAAAATGATAAAAAGTTATAAAAGTTATTTATTTGACAAAGTATCACAGACATTTTTAATTTACTATCAAAACATTGAATTCGGATCACACCTAAAGAAGTGATGCAAATTCAGTGCAACGGCTGTTGAAATGGAGGACTTCTGTCCTATGACAAGCCCATGTTAAATTCATCGATTCTGCGTCAATTTTGCACCACTTTCGGATCCAAAAAGAACATTATCATTACATTTTCGTCTGTGTAGATATGGGTTGTAAAATAAGTAACATTGTCAAAGACAACATTTTTGGAATTATATTTCAATATACTTATAAGAATCGTGGCTGCCTTCATAACCAGGCTTGTAAAATGTTTCCATAATTCCTAAATTTGAATTTTTTATCTGTGGGAAAATGTGCATAAATATCGCCATATTATCTCTACTTTTTTGTCAAACTTGGCACACCATAATACTTTGTTACACATTAAAACCCACGAGAAATCAAATTTATTTTGAACTTACAAAATTTGGGAGCCAGAACAGAGCAAGGACATGCCAATAGATCGTTATTGTTGGAAATCATCTGATTTAGATTTCAGAATAATCTTCATTCAGAGGCGGTCCAGCCTATTTAAACCGTCTGAAAATACGTCTTCTCGACACCTGTAAATTAAGCCTCCATAGTGTTGAAGAATTAGTAATAGTCGATGTGATCATTACCCCTCTGGACAGCCTTCGCCTTATTCGTACAACTCCTTCAGAAGGCGAAACTTCGTCAAAAACTTCTCCTAAATGGTATCTGAAAGGACAAGCGCTACACAATAGAACCATAAGCTTTCTAGGCCAACCGTGGTGCAATGGTTAGCATGTCCGTCAAGGTTCACTCCCAGTTCTGACCGAATACCAAACATTTTCATCCCCTCCTAGCAATGCTGGTGACATTTCCAAGTTTTTCTTTAATAGTTTAATAGGGATGTGGAACGCTGTTCGGACATTTGCACCAGATAGTAAGCATACGTTCCTATCCATACTTTTTCTCATAAGTATCAGTGAATAAACACAAAAGAGCTCAAGACGAACATTGTGCCAAACGAACCACTGGTATGGGACTACATTCGACTTGAGCTCTTTTGTGTTTATTCAGAAGTCTTAAAATTCGGTACAAAGTATTTTATAAAGAAAATTCTTCTTCGCTATAAGAGTCATGTCAGATGTTTGAATATGGTCAAGTAGCTGACCAAGATTTGACATAAAGTGAACAATTATATTTATTTTAACCGACTTCATCCGATTTAAGTTCTTTCGAAACACAAATAAAATTCCTTTCAATTCAAGGAACTCACAACTAAAATTGCCGAAAATATTATTCGTAATCAATAAAAACCAACACACAAATGATGGGAATCCTCAGTGCCATGAAAAACTATTTGCAGATAAGGGCCTTCTTTATGGGTCTTTTACTCATTTCCTTTCAATAAATTTTGAAATATGCAATTATTTTTAAATTTCGTTATAAATAATAAACAACGTATGGTTACTCTCCGAATTGTTATTCCCTGGAGAATTTCTCCCTCTTCGCTTTATATTCGTAACGGAAATTGTCCATAGTAATTTCACACAAAACAACTTTGAGGTGGTTCTAAAAGTCCATAAAGTTGGTCTCTGTTGGACAGGATAAATTGTCTGGGTGTCAAAGGAGCAAATCGTATCTCAATGCCCACACTAGCACAAAAACTTTTCCATAGAGCGAGAACTTTATGAGTTTATGTGAGAAAATATAAACAGGAACTAAGTTTGGTTTTTCCATATTCAAATCGAATCTAATGGTAATTTAATTCCACATCTGGTCATTTCGAATGCCATGCGCAATTGTTATGCCTTTCGTTTGACCGGCGTAGGCAAACGACATTAAATTTGAAAAGTTTGTCTTCAAGCGCCCGGCAAGTTCTCAAAGGTCTAATGATAAATTAATCAGATTTTGGGACTACCGAATCTTGGAGGCCAAAAAAAAAAAGACCAGATTTAGATACACCCAATAACATTTATGCACTAAGTTTCGTTGATGGGAATAAACAGAAAGGGTTTGGGCCACCGTTTGCGGATAGCAATGGTGATTCAAAACTAGAAAAAATCTAAAGTAAACTTTTTAAATTGTTTTGCTCCGGTTGTATCTCAACATGACCGAAGAAGAAAAACTCTTTTATAACTGTGATTGGGTCCTCCCCCTCCCCCTGACCGTTTCCAGCCTTCTGTTACTGGCCTCCAGCTAATCCTTGCAAGTTAGAACGAATTCCAACAAAACGATACATGTGTACACTTCCATCTGAAGGAGAGCTTAAAGGAAAGCGCCGGGAAAAAGGAACAAAACTTTGGAAAATAGTCCGTATTAATGGCACTGAAGCAAAAAAATATTTGTCGCCATTGTTGGCTTCTAAGTCCTTGTGTCCATCTGTATGTCGTTTAGTCGATGTGTTCTTATTTCTTTGTTAGCTGGAAAGGATTTATATGCCTACGGTCAGGAAATACTTTTTTAATCCAGGAAAATATCTTTAAAGCTCCTTTGAGGAGGCAATTCGTTGAAACCCAAGAGAAGAAAGAAAATATTTCATGGTCAAAATGGACTACTTAGGCCTGGGTAACAGGAAGTCCTTTTTTTCTGCCTTGTGAAGATTTAAATTTTCCTGAGGGAAGGATATCTTCTGTAGTGTTGAAATAGACAAAGTCATTGGCCAGCTGGCCATTGGTTTTGTTCTACAGCCATTTGGTTTGTAGTTTACGTATTTTGTCTCTGTCGTAATATTGCATGCATCCGGAGAAGTGTGAGCCCGCATCCGCATCCAAATGTGAGTGAGTCTCCATGAAAAATGAAGAGATGAATCATTTAAAAGAAAACTCAACTCGCAAATGACAAGTGAATTGTTTTTATTTAGTTGTTGGACATGAAAAATGTTGTTATTTCAAAATGTTTTTCTTTGGTTGTGTTGCATAAGATAACGAGGCCATGAATATGAATTAAGAGAAATAAGGGATTTGAGTTTCATGACAAATTGAAAACAGGTATGAAGGACATTAAGTATGTTTTGTATGAAGACCATTTACTTGTCAAATAAGGACTCAAATCGCGAGACTTCTATGCAGAAAATCATAAACAAAAAAACAAGTACTTCTCTTGGCTTATAGGAAAACTAACAACTTTTTCAGAATACATTTTGGATTATTTAATTTCGTGTGAATAGACACACAAAAATGCATTTTACGTGTATTTTACGATGGAATAAAAGCTCATGATGTATTTGGTAATGAATTATATAAAATATATTTAGAAACTTTTCTCAGAAGTAAATATTTTTTGTACATTTTGGCGGCATTCTACTTAAGGTTGGTTACTTGGAAGAATTCCAAGGGGATTTGATAATATGTACTCTCCCAAGTTGATCGGTTTATTTTGTTTCTTCGAGTTTCATGCAGTTTGGATGATCAGTAAGCTTTCTATATATTTAATTTAAATCGCCAGTCCGGTGTATATGAGAATTGTATAAACCCTTTGCAATATGAAGCATAATTTATACTGAATTTTTCGAACCTAAATTTCTAATTTGAGCTCAATCTGAAAAAATTTCGGTGTAGAACTCAAGAAGTCAAATTCGGAGATCGGTCTATATGGGGACCGATAGACACCATATTTGGTACTCATATTTGTAGACCAAAAATATCTCCAGATTTAAAAATTTCAGGCAAATCAAATAAAAATCTCGTCTGTAGAAAACCAAGAAGTCAAATAGGAAGAACGGTCTATACAAAAACGGTGGATATACAAAAACGTATACCGATATAGCCCATCTTCGAACTACGTGTAGACGAAAAATTTCCAGACGATAGCGCCATTATTGAAGGGTGTAGCGTGATTATAACAGACAAACACACAGAACGACCCTCATCAAGAATATATATATATATATATATATATATATATATATATATATATATATATATATATATATATATATATATATATATATATATATATATATATATATATATATATATATATATATATATATACTCTATATATACTCTATATAGTCGCAAATTATTACAAACGGAATGACAAACTAATCGTACTTCCATCTTCAGAATAGTGATTGCGACTTGTCTGATAACAATTACGAATTTTCATGCAAACAAGTAATAGGTGGACTTTGGTTATTATGAGGCGATCAATTTATGAAATTTGGTGTAGCCGTACCACTCAAAGTTTTAGGTTGTACAAATTCACCGATTTTTGCCCAATGTTTGGCAGGCAAAAAATGCTCAAAATCTTCGTAAATAATACTACTAAATAAAATTAAATAAAACAAGTATAAACTTCTTAAGTGCAATCGGATCGAATCTTTAATACCCACAATTGCGGATCACTTACCATGCCTGAGTAAAAGTGCAACACGAGAGCTGCATTACCGAAGGCTCTAGCGAGATTATACTGGAAATGCGGACATCGGTAGATTTTCTAGAACCTGTCTGACCTTGATCACAAATAAATACACTTCATATGGTGCATATTTCGGGGTATTGCAAACAGAATGGCAACAAATTTATAATGTCTACATCCTTAGATAGTGTGTAAAAAAATATTAATAAAGTTTTAATATAAATTAAGAATAAAGTAGCTTTGAAAATTCTAAAATTTTTTTAACAGCAATGAAAATTTGATTATTTTTTTCCAAATTTTTCACGTCAAGAATATATTATTACTATTGACCCGCATACTTTGTGTCCCTTGTTTTTTTTTCTCTGTGCATACCATGTAATCGTTCTTTTACATTTTCTCTTGTCAAAGGTAATTGGGTATTTGTGGCTTTAACCGCTTGTCACATGCACGTGTACTTACCATTGTTATGTACTCCTCCCAAATGTTTCATAATTCAAAATTACTTTATTGTGGGACATGTGGTTTTTATTGAATACACGAGCTATTGACCCTTATTGTACACTATTTTGTATTTTAGGTATTGGTTCTAGCTACAAGTGATTCAAAATAATACAGTAATCCCTCGATTTACGTCGTGATTGGTTCCGGAATTTGATGACGTTAAACCACCCAGAGAAAAGTGTCTTCGAACCTAAAGGAAAAAATGTTCATCAATTTACTTTAGCCATTTTATTTCCATTCAGTTAAATTTTTATGTGAAATAATAAAATTTACTTGTTTCAGTAAAAAATCCTAAACTGAAAACAGTTAAGAATAGTCCATTAACTAGAATTTTACTAACAGGTTGGCTGATAAGTCCCCGGTCTGACACATAGATGTCGTCGCTAGTATTAAATGCATATTATTTTTATATAGTACCAACCTTCAAATGATTCGTGTCAAAATTTGACGTCTGTAAGTCATTTAGTTTGTGAGATAGAGCGTGTTTTGTGAACCAACTTTTGTTATTGTGAAAAAAATGGAAAAAAAGGAATTTCGTGTTTTGATAAAATACTGTTTTCTGAAGGGAAAAAATACGGTGGAAGCAAAAACTTGGCTTGATAATGAGTTTCCGGACTCTGCCCCAGAGAAATCAACAATAATTGATTGGTATGCAAAATTCAAGCGTGGTGAAATGAGCATGGAGAACGCAGTGGACGCCCGAAAGATGTGGTTACCGACGAAAACATCAAAAAAATCCACAAAATGATTTTGAATGAAAATGAAGTTGATCGAGATAGCAGGCCTTAAAGATATCAAAGGAACGTGTTGGTCATATCATTCATCAATATTTGGATATTCGGAAGCTTTGTGCAAAATGGGTGCCATGCGAGCTCACATTTGACCAAAAACAACAACGTGTTAATGATTTTGAACGGTGTTTGCAGCTGTTAATGGATGAAACATGGCTCCACCACTACACTCCGGAGTCCAATCGACAGTCGGCTGAGTGGACAGCGACCGGTGAACCGTCTCCGAAGCGTGGAAAGACTCGAAAGTTCGCTGGCAAAGTAATGGCCTCTGTTTTTTGGGATGCGCATGGAATAATTTTTATCGATTATCTTGAGAAGGGAAAAACCATCAACAGTGACTATTATATGGCGTTATTGTAGCGTTTGAAAGTGAAAATCGCGGCAAAACGGCCCCATATGAAGAAGAAAAAAGTGTTGTTCTACCAAGACAACGCACCGTGAAACAAGTCATTGAGAACGATGCCAAAAATTCATGAATTGGGCTTCGAATTGCTTCTCCACACACCGTATTCTCTAGATCTCGCCCCCAGCGACTTTTTCTTGTTCTCAGACCTCAAAAGGATGCTCGCAGGGAAAAAATTTGGCTGCAATGAAGAGGTGATTGCCGAAACTGAGGCCTGAGGCCGAAGGAATACTACCAAAATGGTATCAAAAAATTTTATCGCTCTTGAAGGGAACTATGTTGAATAATAAAAACGAATTTTGACAAAAAAATGTGTTTTCTTTGTTAGACCGTGAACTTATCAGCCAACCTGTTAATACTGTTTTTTCACTGGGTATAAGGATTTACTACTGAACAAAAAAATTGTATTCACTGTAAGGCGTTTCTGATAAAGTTGCAAAAAAATCGACGACGTAAATCGAACAAAAAATTTGACAAAAAAATGTGTTTTCTTTGTTAGACCGTGGACTTATCAGCCAACCTGTTAATACTGTTTTTTCACTGGGTATAAGGATTTACTACTGAACAAAAAAATTGTATTCACTGTAAGGCGTTTCTGATAAAGTTGCAAAAAAATCGACGACGTAAATCGAACAAAAAATTTGACGACATAAATCGAAACAACATTAACCGAGGAGACGTAAATCGAGGGATTGCCGTATTGCTTTATTATTGGTTTTCAATAATTTTTTCAAAAGCTCCTGCAATAGCCACAAATCTATCTGGAACAAGGAACGCTAATCACATTTATATTGAAAACAAAAACAGATTTGTAATCCACACATAGCAATTGGTTGAATTTGAATTAATGTTACATTCATATGTACAGAAGGGTTCTTCGAAAGGTTTTCAATTCACAGATGAGTAAAAAGTAAGCCAACTTCCACGCTCAATATTTATATGTGTAACAAAGTAAGAATTCGTGGGTAACGAATTTCGGACACATACGCACACGATAATAATCCCAACTTACGTATATAATAACACTTGCTAGTTTAATTCGCATAAAAATCAGTGACGCCTATTACGTTAAAAGTTAAATAACCCTCTCGATTTTAATCATGCTAAAGAGTTCAACCAGGTCCCACAAGCAAATTACTCATACTATTCTGGGATTATATAATAGCGACTACCTCATTATTTTTGTCGACATCCGTTTTTTAGCTTTTATTTGCACTTACGAACTCTCAAAAGTAAACCTCAAATGTTTCATGCAATGATGAGTTACTAAAATTTCTTGAATGAGGGGATTTATCGTGAGTTACGACATTCCTGATCGTGAGTATGAATTTGCTTGTCGTGAGTGTGCGTGAGTCTTAGCAAACACATCGTGCGTGGGTAAAATTTTATATCTATCTATTGGGCAGCTATTTCTAATCTGAACTCATTACATGCAAATGCGCTTCACTAAGCTGTTATGTTATTTTCTCCTATCCGAGAAAAAATTTATATCGGAATAAACAAATGTTTAGCTAGCGAAAATAATTATGGAAGGTTACATACCCTTTCCATAATTATTTTCGCTGGCTAAACCAATTTGTTATCGATTGAAGTTCATTTGCGTCTTAGATACCTTCCTTGTAATTTAAACATATCACGCAACAATTTCGTCCCTTCGAAGGTCTCTTCCATGGATAACATAAATTAATTTACGGCTTCATAATATGTCGACCATCATAATTATGAGCTTATCTTGTGGCGTGAACAAGTTTTAAATATCCTTCGCTTAAATGAGAAAAAAAATTGATTAATGCCTTGTCAACTAATGTTTCTAGGCTCTTATAGTGCTTCTCAAATTAATCGCACAACAATGATTTTTCACTTTTTTGCCTGTTGCCAAATTTATCACCCTGCTCTCATATTTCAGAGTGGTGTAATTTTCCCTTTGAAATTTAGATGGACTCCATTTAGTGACGGATTTTTTCTGTTGTCGTTGTTATGAGCGTGGTTGACTAACTGAAAGAAAATCTTTGTTTTTCCACAGCAACATAAGAGGATACCAAACACTCAGTCAGGGGCAAGTCGGGAATGTAAGAGAAACCAGTCAGGACTTTCACTTCTGGAACAAGCTGTCAGAAATGGAGAAATGAACAGAAAAACGTCCACAAAACAAAACATTACACTGTGAGCATGCTAAATTGGACATTGGACAATGGTTGTGACGATGATGACGGTTACGATGCTACTGTTGACTACAATGATGATGACGATGATGATGGTGACAAGAACATCAACTAACTCTACAATGGCAACAATAAAGACAATTTAACAAATTTAAAAAATGAAATTAGAAAGCGCACGTAGAAGACAAAAAGACAAATGATGATCCAACTACCGCCATAGCTTTGGAGCACCAATGACCGAGTGGCACATTCATATGGATTCGTTAAAAACGATATAGATGTTGTGAATTGAGATAGCAAGTGTTAGGTGTTAGAAATGAAAATCTGGGTACTTTTATACTCTAAATAGCTCAGAATTATCTCCTCAGTCAATATACTTGAGTTCAGAATCGTTATTTATTTATTAGTCATAATCGGCCCAATTTGAATTCATCCATAGTGAATTTTAATATGCTAATAAACTTGTAAAAAATGTGAATAAATATCAGGAATGTTGTATATACCGTGAAATGATAACCGATCTTGTTTAGAGTTGGTATATAGTTATCCTCGATTATTAACATTTCCATGTACCTTAGTTTTCAGTCGTAGGTGATTCAATTGAGTTTTGCAAAGAAATTATTGAGTGTTGGGATATTGTGTATTGAGTGTTGGTATATGAGAGATAGGACAATTTCTCCAAAAACAATATTTTTGTTCTCAATATGTCATAATATTTACTTCGGGTTGCAATTATGATGATGGTTATTTAAGTTGGAATGTTTTAATAAGCTGTAGAGAAAGTGTTTTTTAGAGTTTCTAAAAAAAATAGTTTGCTTGTTTTAATTGAATTTTACGGAGATTATAAAAGCAGGTTATTTTGACTAAAATGGGGTCTTTTTGTTATCGATGAGCATCAACCCTTATCCGACATTCAGAAAAATCATTCTAATCCTTCAATTTTCAATATCCGCTCTATTCTTTTAACTCTCATTGTTTTCAAATCTCTCCGGGTTCTTTTCACTGACCATGTGCTGTGAAAAATCTTAACCACTGTCTTCTCGCTGTTAGCTTTAAATACGAGAACAATGACCGAATTCTTTAATATGTGAATATGGTAGTGAATGTTACTACAAGGACGCACCACGACACATTCACTCACTCACTCACTCAATCAGTCGTTTGTTTAGTTATTTGAATAGTCTTGTACGAATGAGAGTGTGTTTGGGTTATTTCATATATTCTTCAGGACATGTTTACTTCTTTGTTTTCTCTTTATTGTGATTGTAGTTACTATGACTGTCGTCTGTAAGAATCGTTCTCTTCGTCTGTTGTCCTGGGTCTCTACCTCCAAAATATTCGTATTCATGTAATGATTCCGATGCGATGTGACCATGCTAAGCCATGAATGTTACCGGGAGTGAAAAACGAAGTGCAAAGTGGGGAAACAATGAAAAAATTTCTTAATTGTTGCTGTTTCTAAGCGTTAAACAATTTGTCTTCCTGTTAAGCAGTGAGATTTTTCTTCCTCAGTTCCTTTCATTTCTTTTCATTTCAATTTTATTCCATCATTATGCTGTACACCACTGCTGTACCCACCCATGAACGAAATATATACGGACGAATGTCCTCCAAAGCCTTAACTATGAAAAAGCTGTTTTGTGAAAGGAACTCTCCGCATTTCTCCATACTCGCAGTCGCCATCAAAAATCTCCCTCAGTTTGCTGGTTTTGCTACATAGTTCGCCCAGACCTGGCGAACCAGTGAAGTTGGCAACTCTGATGATGTCCCTTCACGCCCCTTCACATCACTTGTGCGTTGTGCTTCTTGTAGATTAACAAGATTTAAATTAAAAGTATTGTTACAACCAACAAATAAAAATGGTAGCTAGCTGGAGAACGAGTTCCTATTGTGTTAATTGGTGTGTTTCATGTGCTCCTAAGGCCCGAGATTTAAACGTAAAATTTAATCGTTGAATTGTGTATTTTAGCCATGTATTAAAAAGATTTAGCTTCTTACGATGGTCATCATAGAGTGGAATGTATACCGAGTTGCGTCTTTAATTTGTAACGTAGGGAAAGGTATAATGGACGAATCCCACGGTGTATTCGAATTGTTGTACATTAAGCGGGGGGAGACAAATAACCAGTTTACTCAGCCAACACAAAGATTTCTTGTGATTTTTTCGTAACATTCCAGAAAATTTCCTGTGATGTAAAGATTATATTTGAGGATCTTTAAGATTTCAATTCAATGGGTGCAAACATGTTTGAGATTTCCTATCAATCAAGTTGTCGAAAACAATCTATCTCAGAATTGATCTATGTCGACCCATTTATTATAATGGAAATGGGAAAGGGTGAGGTCGAACGAAGGAGAGGTCTCCCCACTTTTTGAGATCAATAGAAATCATTTGCAGGAAGGTTGCTGATTTCTCTAAACTCGGCTGAGTTATGTTTTAATCTTAGATCCTCTGTCTAAGATTTATTTTTTGTTCTACATTCCCTATGATGCAATAAGAAAGTTTCCTTTACTCTAATAATTTTTTGCGTACTTTAGTTAAATTAACTAAAAAATGAGGAAATTTTATAACCAATTAATCATAAAAATTTACCAAATTCGTACATCTCACAAAATAGTTCATTATTCCTTTAAATTTGTACATTTTACTACAAATGCGCCCCTCTTGAACTTCGTGTGGCACTAAAGACATTCTTGCCATTTTGGACTCCAATTATTCCTTCAAACTACAAAAATTTCTTTCAAAAAAATGAAAAAACATTGATTATGTCCAATAAATTTTATTGATTTTGTCGAAAAATATGGGTGCAAACATGTTTGAGATTTCCTATCAATAAAGTTGTCGAAAACTAACTATCTCAGATTTGATCTATGTCGACCCATTTATTATGATGGAAATGGGAATGGGAAAGAGTGAGATTGAACGAAGGAGAGGTCTCCCCATCTTTTGAGATCAATAGAAATCAATCTTAGATCCTCTGTCTAAGATTTCTTTGTTATTCTACATTCCCTATGATGCAACAAGAAACCCGCTAAAATATTAAAATAATTTCCTCTATTATCATTTGTATGCACTCCTCAATACAGGGTATAAAAATTTCGATTTCATAGTCCATTTATAGTTAGCTCTATGTTTTGCTCGTTGCGTCCTTTAGAAACTAAGATTCGAGCGAAAGGACTAAATAAGCAGGCGAATTTTATTGCTGGCTCGTTGTACGTTTTGTACATAATACGCGCAGCAAGAGGCCAAATTACAAACGCCTCTCCCCCTTACCAGGCAATATTTATAGTTTAAGGATAGCATAGCGAGAATATTTGCAAGGCATTGCACAACATTTTTTGAAAGCAATATTATTCAACACTTTTACCCAGAGCATAACATAGTAAATGGATGAGGAAAACCGGCCACTCACCACTACGGAAAGAGCCATTCAGAAACTAGTTATGAGTCTAGAATTTTGCTTTAATTTTCAGTCGAAGTGGCTAATGGCAATTAGATAAGACCGGACGAGAAAAAAAAATCTGTTGGATGGGGGAGGGAGATAGGCTAACCGCAAAATGGACTCAATAACGCATTCAAGGGAAACTGGCTAGAGTCAACATAAAGGATATGTTAATTTTAAATGTGCCTAATTACTAAAAATACATAATAGAGTAGACCATGCCATTGAGGAAAGGATGAAGAATGGCTAGTACGGTCTTGCATTATTTTGTGAGTGATTAATAATAAATGCTCTCTTTAATAAAATATTAAACCAGGAAATGTTTCACTTTATATAACCGATATAACTCGACAATTTGGATAGAAAAAAAAACAATAAACTACGAAGTAAACTAAACAATAGGTGTGTTCCTTTACTTTACTCGTAGTAAAAAGTAGTAAAAGAGAGAAATATTGAAAATCCTCTCAGATTTCTATATTTGTTAAATGTACAGGAACGAAAGAATAGTAAAAATTGTAAAAATGTCAAATAAAAAACAAAAGAAACATTGTGATTTGAATAAATATTTTCAAAACATGTAGGTAAATTAAATACTTTTATATCGAAATTTGTTTTTGACAAATGGCAGATTTTTTGCAGGAAACTTTGAAATCCTTATTACGATAGAAAGAAGCTATGGTTTTTACTTTGTTATAAAAAGTACTCCGTTTGCAAAATTTTTAATCAAAGTAAAACTCTGGCTTCTGGGCCACAAAGTAGAGTAATAGCGCATATTATCAGTATCTTATAAGGTGGGGTTTTTCATTCCGTTTGTAACACATACAAATAACGAATTCTGACTATAGAAAGTATATATAGTCTTGATCAGGGAGAAATTATAAGACGATGTCTCTCTGTCTGGCTATCTGTTGTAATCAGGCTACTTCCTTCAATAATGAACCTATAGTGCTGAAATTTTAACAGACACGTTTTTCTTCTACATGTAGGTCAATTTTGAAGATGGGACTACTTCGGCCTAAGTTTCGATTTTGCTTCCATATGAACCGACCCCCGAATTGGGGTATTCATGACATAGACATTAAAACTTTCATCCGATTTGCATGAAATTCAAAACGTAGAGGTACTTTTGGCCCATTAAAGGGTGTGCCGAATTTGGTGTGAGTCGGTCAATGTTTTGGTACTTTTTTCGAAACAAGTGGTATTGGTTCGACATTGTTTTGAAATTCCAAATTGTGGAGTCTACACGTTAAATCTAAAGCACAAAGGTGCACAAAATTTTCCTCCAGAATACGTAGAATTTTATAAGGAATGTAGTCCTTCTAGACTCAAAATGCAGACCCCACTTTGTTCAAATTTTGCAAAAAAAAATAAATTGTAAGGCCCTATCTCGAAAATATTAGATATATTCGCACACATACACAATCTTTTTATGGTAGTTTATAAGTTCTATCCAGCAAAGCAAAAATCATGAAAATCGGTGTATAATTGCGCGTTTGCCAAGTAACACTAAATTGCATACATCCGAGGTGTCCAACTTCCAACGTCTATAGACCAGCCCGTGAATCCACTAGGGACCTACAAACCTCTAAATATAAAGAAAAACATTTCAGCTTTGGCACAAAGAAAAAATTATGATGATATCTTAATCCATTAAAAAGTTACAGATTTATTTCCAAAAACAAGCGATTTGGAACTACTTTAGTTTGGAAAATTTGAAAACAAATAATTATTTTTGTCATGACATATCTACAACTTTAAATTTCATCCGATCCGGTTGAAACTTGGTACGTGGTGTTAGTGTATGGTCTCTAACAACCATGCAAAAATCCATGTCTGTCCTTAGTTACGAAGGAGTTGCCAGATTGAAACAAAATTTAACATGTGTTCATAACAGAGACGGAAGTTTCCAAAACACTTAACTTTTTTCTGTTTATACCGCGCTTTTTGTGCTAGGCTAAGAAGTTTCCGAGCTGCCCTCGTGTATATAGTCCTCATATTAACCAATCCCTAAATTTGACCTCCGGAGCCTCTTGGAGCAAAATTCATTGGATCCGGTTGAAACTTGATACGTGGTGTTATTACATGGTCTATAACATCAATGAAAAAAATTGGTTCAAATCGATCAATAATATATAAATATATAAACCGACCCCACATTTGACCTCCAGAGCCTCTTGGAAGACCAATTTTCATCCGAACCGGTTGAAATTCGGTACGTGGTGTTAATATATAATCTCTAACATCCATGCAAAAATTGGTCTAAATCGGTCCATAATTATATATAGCCCCCATATAACATTGCTTCTAACAGCCATGCAAAATGGGTCCAAAACGGTACATAATTATACATAGCCCCCATTCAAACCGACATCCAGTTTAACCTCCGAAGCCTCTAAGGGCAAAATTCATCCCATTCGCACCCTCAAAAAAAACATCGCTTCTGTTACATATACTCCCAAACACATTCTGCTCCAAGCATTTATACTTTCAGGATTGGTCCATACAAAATATTGTTTGTATTATTCAAACATATTATGTTTCGCCTTAGGCATATACTGGTAGAAAAACCTTTTAATGAGTACATATTTTTGTGAATACATATTCTTAAGGCACAAATTGGTTATTTCCATTTATTTACTTGCAGCATACTCTCTTTCGAAATACATATATAGGCAATTTCTAAATTAATATATGTTTGCATCCACACATATTATATTTAAAAAATATTATGTCCCAAACATAATACGTTCTAGCATATATGTTGCAAAGGTTTTATGCTAGCCTATAAACTTTATATGCTTGTTATTAAAAATAACGTTCTAAACATTTTAGTTCGAAACATATAGTTTTTACACCCAAACATATGAAAAACAGTCTTTTTCGTCCGTGCGGTTGAAATATTGTATTTGTGTAGTATATGGCCGTTAACAACTATATTAAACTTAGTTCATATCAGTCTATAGTTATATATCGCCTCCATATAAACCGATTCCCAATCACACAAAAGTTGTATATAGCCATCATATAAAGCGACCCGCATATTTATCTAATTACCGCGCAAAAGTTTATATCGGTTCGAAATTATTAGTAGACTTTCCTATATATACCGGTCAAGAACTGAATTATATACGTATTTAATCTGCCTTTTTGGTCTAATATACCACGTATAGACGAGCTTACAATTTAGAAGACGATGTTAAGAAATTTTAAGATGTCTTGACATCGGTAGGTGTTACCACAACCCAAATAATTCGATTGTGGTTAAAGTCTTAGGAGAAGTTTCTACGCAATCCATGGTGGGAGGGTACATAAGATTCGGTATGGGTACATAAGATTACTGTGTAATGGAGGTTATAAGAATTCGTCAAGATTTCTGCAAATCCTTATAAGATATATTAGGAAATATAACGAGTTCTTATTATATTTCTAGCTCATAAGGGGTATTCAGAACATTGGCAGTAGATGTATCAAAACTAAATAGTCTATATTGGGCTCAGTTTAAGTTGAATTAAAATATTGCCGCATACAAAATTTGGGTAAGTATGTCGGCCATAACATAAGATACACTCAAAAAAAGTGAACACTATATGACACTAAAACCTATTTAATTCTATTTTAGTTCACGTAATTTTTATATTTTGAGAAAGTTTCTGATCTACAAAATTCGTAAAATTTTAAAATGTTACCAATAATACGACCATCTTGAACTTCATACGACACTAAAGAGATTTTGAGCAATTTTGAACTCCAATTTTTCCTCCAAACTAAGAAATTTGCTTTAAAAGGTGTACAACATAATTATGTCTAATAAAAATTCTTGAATTTGTTGCAAAACATTTACTTATTTCTTTGAAATCAGAGTGACATCTGCGTTTGTATTAGACTTAGGTAAAATTTTCTAAAATTAATCAAAGTTTTCCTTCCTGGTGGGTTCACTTTGTTTTGAGTGTAGGGATCCCTTAATTCTCTTTACTATCTATCCTACCCTATACCCTATGAATTGCTTCTTGCAGAGCTAATCTGCCAACTAACTGGCGAGACTCAAAGACAATGGGATTACCAATCTATATTGGTCAAAGGGCATAGCGAACTACATTCACAAAATATTTTTGTTCGTACCTTGAGCTTACATGAATCTTAGACAATTACCGGGCAGCTTTATGTGGGGTCTAAATTCGTTCATGGAGTCATATTTCACTTGCTTATGGAATTATTCCATTGGGAGTCTTATTCTCCCCAATTTTCTTTTTCGGTATTCCAAGGACATTGTCCAATAAATTTCTAAGACAAATTTAGGATTGTAACAAAATTTGGATTTGCAAACAAAAATTCAACACAAATATATCTCAAATCAGTTACAAGCATTTTGTACAAAGGTGTAACCAAATTATGAACGGAAAGACATTTTCCTGCCACCCTCGCCCCCACCCCTCTTTCTCTTTCCTCCATTCATAATTTTGACACTCGTCTTTGGTTGTATTCCTCTCATTATGTATTCCTTTCATGTTCGCCATGTTCTCCAAATCTATACTTAAAGGGAAATTAACATCCAGATGCTGCTATCCTTCGCGAATGTCGGGACATTGCCCAACAACAAAGAAAACCAGGGAAGGAAGGCGAACCAGAAGAAGAAGAAAATAGTTGTTATTTTCCCTAAAACCCATTCAAGTGAAAACTATGCCTTTGGCACTTGATACTACCTACATAACGTGAATGCCTTAAACTATTCATCGGGGGCGTAGAAGGCAAGTGGTAGCAAATGTATTTTTGGGGAGAACAGATTTTTCGGGGGGCAAAGTATGAATGTGCATATTAAAATTTGCATAATTCAATGAAGATCCCTTTCGGCGTTACTATGATGATAATGCCTCCCAAATGGTGAAGAATGGATACGGCTTACACGGTGTGATGCGTCAAAACTATACGCGAATTGAATTGAAATAGGCGATGGCAAATAAACACATATTTAAAAGTCTTTTGCACAGAAATGACCGCAAATATTGGCCGTGCATGAAACTCTGTAGCCAGTGATTTCGATAGTGATGGTGGTGATGAGAACGGTGGCATTGTGATGGTCTCATAATGGTGATGTGAATGGCCTCAAGTAATTAATTAACGCACGACTTCTCATGAAAATATGAACGCATACACACACAGTAGATTCCAATATAAAAACGTGGAGGAATGATGAAAAAAAATAACAACAAACTCACAAAATGTCTCACCTCTTTATTCAGTCAATTCGAGCGGCTCTTTTCTCTATTCTATAGGCAGGACATTCTTAGTTGTACTGGTGTGTGTGTGTGAAGGTTGGTGCTTATGACACAGAGTATGGACAATAATCCAAGTACTTGTAGGAGACGTAATATGCATATAAAAACTATTTAAAACATTTCGAACGTACGCAAAAATGATCCCATGTCATGCATACCAACGAGGATGGTATGACCATTTCATGCTCTAATGGGTTAATTTCCAAACAAAGCATATACGCCTAAAATGCTTTCTTCAATGACCGTGGGGAGTTGAAAGGACACCTTAATAGCCATTCGCACAGAAAAGCAAAAGAAACCATATGACCTTTTATGAGTCAAGAGGAACAATGAAGGAGTCTAATAAAAATTTAAGAGAGCGTCGTCATTGTTGTGAGACCTATAATTGGGCTGTAACATAAGTTTGTAAGAACTCTGTGTTAAAGTTATTTTAGATCGATTTATTTTGTTGGAATAAATGTAAACATTTATTCCAAAGAGATTTTTATTATTCTACAGAATTGTTTTATATTTTGGATAATTTAATACAGTGGAAAGAAGCTAGCCCAGATCCTAAGATTTTGTCTTTCCAGTAATAATTAAAAATTAATTAACTTTGTCACATCGAAATATTGCTCTAATACCCCATGGGTCGTGGTGAAATTCTGAGTCGATCTAAGCATGTCCGTCCGTCCGTCTGTTGAAATTATGCTAACTTTCGAACGAAACAAGCTATCGACTTGAAACTAGGCACAAAAGTTGTTATTGATGTAGGTCGGATGGTACTGTAAATGGGCCATATCGATATAGCCCCCAAATAAACCGATCCCCAATAACAGAAAAATAACGATTGCCACTCGAGCCAAAAACAATCTAAATTTTGTCAAAATGTTATATCTGTATAGAAAATTTTGTCTAAATTTTATTTCTACACATTTTATTTATTTTATTTTTATAGAAAATTTTGTCTACATTTTATATCTTCAGGAAATTTTGTCAAAATATAATTTCTATACAAAATTTTGTCTAAATTTTATTTCTACACATTTTATTTATTTTATTTCTATAGAAAATTTTGTCTACATTTTATGTCTTTAGGAAATTTTGTCAAAATATAATTTCTATACAAAATGTTTTTCCAAAAATTTATTTCTGTAGAAAATTTTGTCAAAATGTTAGGTTAGGTGGCAGCCCGATGGATCAGGCTCACTTAGACTATTCAGTCCATTGTGATACCACATTGGTGAACTTCTCTCTTATCACTGAGTGCTACCCGATTCCATGTTAAGCTCAATAACAAGGGACCTCCTTTTTATAGCCGAGTCCGAACGGCGTTCCACATTGCAGTGAAACCACTTAGAGAAGCTTTGAAACCCTCAGAAATGTCACCAGCATTACTGAGGTGGGATAATCCACCGCTGAAAAACTTTTTGGTGTTCGGTCGAAGCAGGAATCGAATCCACGACCTTGTGTATGCAAGGCGGGCATGCTAACCATTGCACCACGGTGTTACTTCTATTGAAAATTTATGACGCAAAGTTCATATCGGTTCGTAATTATTTCTTCCCTATATAAATACCGGTCAAGAACTGAATATGTATATACGTATTTAATCGATCTTTCTTTTATCTACTATATATCGCGGGATAACTTACAATTTAGAAGATGGTGTTAAGAAGTTTTAAGATGCCTTGCCATCGGCCGCAACCCAACTAATTTAATTGTGGATGACCGTCTTCAGTAGAAGTATCTACGCATCTATGGTAGAGAGTACATAAGATTCAGCCTGGCCGAACTTACGGCCGTATATTCTTTTTAAATGTAAGCTTATCGTACATTTTACTAAAACAATTTTTTTTTTTGTTTATTCATTTTTATACACTTCACCACTAAACACATATATGTTTATAGGCTATTTCCATATTAATATATGTTTGCAACCAAGCATATTATATTTACAAACATTTTATGTCCCAAACATAATATGTTGTATCATATTAACATATATGCCCTAAACACGTTATGCTAGTTTATGAACATTATATGCTCGCAATTAAAAATATTGTGTTAAACAATTTTAGTTCCAAACATATAATTTTTACACCCAAACATATGAAAAACAGTCTTTTTCGTCCGTGTACTTTCATTGTTATGTGAAACGCCGATCGGACCCGGTAAGGAAGTCCTTCGTTATTGAATTAAACATTCAATCGGGCAGCACTTGGGGGTACCACAACGGACTGAGTAGTCTAGGTTAGGTTAAAGTGGCAGCCAGATTTATTGTCAGGCTCACTTAGTCCATTGTGATACCACATTAGACTACAGAAACGGGACACCACTATACCTAACCTATACTAACGTAAAGCCAAAACGTATTCAGAATTAGGATACGTCTTTCACGACATTATTCTAAAGACATATTTTAATTTGCATAATTTGTGGCTTACATGTATGAAGAAAATAATAATACATGAAGAAAATAGATGAAACAAGTAAGGAAAGTCTAAAGTTGGGCGGGGCCGACTATATTATACCCTGCACCACTTTGTAGATCTAAATTTTCGGTACCATATCACATCCGTCAAATGTGTTGGGGGTTATATGTAAAGGTTTGTTCAAAATACATACATACATTTAAATATCACTCGATTTGGGCAGAATTTGATAGACTTCTACAAATCTATAGACTCAAAATTTAAATCGGCTAGTGCACTAGGGTGGAACACAATGTTAGTAAACAAATATGGGAAACATTTAAATCTGAAGCAATTTTAAGGAAACTTCGCAAAAGTTTGTTTATGATTTATCGCTCGATATATATGTATTAGAAGTTTAGGAAAATTAGAGTCATTTTTACAACTTTTGGACCAAGCAGTGGCGATTTTACAAGGCAAATGTTGGTATTTTGACCATTTTTGTCGAAATCAGAAAAACATATATATGGGAGCTATATCTAAATCTGAACCAAATTTGGCACGCATTGCAACAATGCTAATTCTACTCTCTGAGCAAAATTTCAACTAAATCGGAGTTAAAAATTGGCCTCTGTGGTCATTTGAGTGTAAATCGGGCGAAATCTATATATGGGAGATATATCTAAATCTGAACCGATTTCAACCAAATTTGGCACGCATGGCTACAATACTAATTCTACTCCCTGTGCAAAATTTCAACTAAATCGGAGTTAAAAATTTGCCTCTGTGGTCATATGAGTGTAAATCGGGCGAAAGCTATATATGGGAGCTATATCTAAATCTGAACCAATTTGGCTGATATTTTGGAAATTTTTCGATACTCATAAAATATTCGGATGTACGGAATTTGAGGAAGATCGGTTGATATACACGCCTATTATGACAAGATCGGTGAAAAATATATATGGCAGCTATATCTAAATCTGAACCGATTTTTTCCAAAATCAATAGGGATCGTCTTTGAGCCGAAACAGGATCCTGTATCAAATTTTAAGACAATCGGACTAAAACTGCGAGGTGTACTTTGCACACAAAAATACATCAACAGACAGACGGACATCGCTAAATCGACTCAGAATTTAATTCTAAGCCGATCCGTATACTAAAAGGTTGGTCTATGATTACTCCTTCTTGGCGTTACATACAAATGCACAAACTTACTATACCCTGTACCACAGTAGTAGTGAAGGGTATAAAGATTAAAAACAAACAAATTTGTCGTAAATTCGTACTTTTTTTCTGAAAGAAAATACTTTCAAAGAAAGGTTAATTTCGTTCCGCATGAATGTAGTTTTACTTTCTGTGTAGTTTAGATTTTATAGAGCCTATAGGTTATTTTGTTTGTACGATGGAGAAAGAAATAGAGAGTGTGCTGCAAGAAAAATAATGGAAGTAACCAATTGGCGCCTTAAAAATATATCCACACAAAAAAAAATTCATTAAATTTTTTTTCCTACCAGTGTATGCCTGAGGTGAAACATAATATATTTTAACAATACAAACAATAGTTTGTTTGGACCAATCCTGAAAATATATGTGCTTGAAGCAAAATGTGTTTGGGGCATATGTTACAGAAGCGATTTTTTTTTTTTGAGGGTGTACTTAGAGAAGCTTTGAAACATTCAGAAATGTTACCATCATTACTGAGAGGGAGTAATCCATAGCTGGAGAATTTTTTGGTTTTCGGTCGAATCTGGTATTGCACCAATAATCCTTTGTATGCATGGCGGGAATGCGATCCATTGCAACGCAGTGGCTCCACGTCTTAGCTTTATATTTTATAATAATCATAAAGATTTATTTCCAATTTCTAGTTCTTTAGAACTTTCTTTTATATAAAAATATCCGCCATTAAGCCGAATCTTCTAACTCTAAGGACAAACCATCTTCATTGAACAGTTTATCGACTTTAGACCAAGGAAAACCCATTTGTATCAGAAAGATCCGTTTTCAATGGTATTTGTTTTATAATTATAAGAAATGGTACATGCACAGTTTTGAAATTTTTGTTTTAGACATCTCTCGCAACTTCAATCGGCCGTCTTCCAATTCGAAATCAACGAATTGGAAGACGGCCTTTATTTTAGCGGTTTTTGGGACACCTGGAAATGGCTCATCAAAACTGTTATGCGACCGTATCTATGGTATTATTTGGCTTTATGCGTTCTAGAATATAAATCTTTCAGACTGGTTGAAAGAGTATCGTTTTCCAAAAAGTTTGTACTGTTTTTTGTAGGCTAGGTACTTGTCTGACCATCCTTCTTCTTCATTTTTCCATACTTGTGTCATTTAATATTCTAGACTAGCAACCATATTTGTTTGGAGACACAGTGCCTACACCCAAAGAAAAAATACTTTCCTCAGGAATGAAATTTTAGAGAAACGATATTCCCCTTCCATACAACGTAATTCTTGTAGAGCAGATAAATTGGAATTTATGATAAATGATTCAACGATTGTCTGTAAACTATTTTATTTGTTTTTAAAGACAATTGTTTTAACGTCAAAAGAGAACTTTTTGCTGTCTGAAAACTCTTCTTACAGTGCATGTTACAAGAATGGATATACTTTTCAACCCAGAATCACATAACAAATCGATGTATTATTAATTAATGTATGTCCGATAGTCGACCTATCATTCATATAACGATATTTTTCAGGTTTACCATAAGATAGTTCTCCATCGTACAAACAAAATAACCTATAGGCTCTATAAAATCTAAACTACACAGAAAGTAAAAATACTTTCATTCGGAACGAAATTAACCTTTCTTTGAAAGTATTTTCTTTCAGAACAAAAAAGTACGAATTTACGAAAAATTTGTTTGTTTTTAATCTTTATACCCTTCACCACTACTGTGGTACAGGGTATAATAAATTTGTGCATTTGTATGTAACGCCAAGAAGGATTAATCATAGACCAATTTTTAGTATACGGATCGGCTTAGAATTAAATTCTGAGTCGATTTAGCGATGTCCGTCTGTCTGTCTGTCCGTCTGTCTGTCTGTTGATGTATTTTTGTGTGCAAAGTACAGCTCGCAGTTTTAGTCCGATTGTCCTAAAATTTGGTACAGGGTCCTGTTTCGGCTCAAAGACGATTTAGATATAGCTCCCATATATACCTTTCGCCCGATTTACACTCATATGACCACAGAGGCCAATTTTTTGCTCCGAGTTAGTTGAAATTTGCACAGGGAGTAGAATTAGCATTGTAGTTATGTGTGCCAAATTTGGTTGAAATCGGTTCAGATTTGGATATATCTCCATATATATCGTTCGCCCGATTTACACTCATATGAACACAGCATATATAGCTTTCGCCCGATTTACACTCATATGACCACAGAGGCCAATTTTTAACTCCGATTTAGTTGAAATTTTGCACAGGGAGTAGAGTTGGCATTGTGGCTATGTGCCAAATTTGGTTGACATCGGTTCAGATTTAGATATAGCTCCAATATATAGCTTTCGGCCGATTTACACTCATATGACCACAGAGGTTAATTTTGTGGTCCGATTTAGTTGAAATTTTGCACAGGGAGTAGAATTATCATTGTAGCTATGCGTGCAAAATTTGGTTGAAATCGGTTCAGATTTAGATATAGCTCCCATATATAGCTTTCGCCGATTTACACTCATATGACCACAGAGGCCAATTTTTAACTCTGATTTAGTTGAAATTTTGCACAGGGAGTAGAATTAGCATTGTAGCTATGCATGCCAAATTTGGTTGAAATCGGTTCAGATTTATATATAGCTCCCATATATATGTTTTTCTGATTTCGACAAAAATGGTCAAAATACCAACATTTTCCTTATGAAATCGCCACTGCTTAGTCGAAAAGTTGTAAAAATGACTCCAATTTTCCTAAACTTCTAATACATTTATATCGAGCGATAAATCATAGATAAAGTTTTGCGAAGTTTCCTTATACTACGTCGCACTAGACACGAAATCCTCGTAAACGAGGATTTTGGCCGAAATCCTCCTAGATCTCGGTAGATTTGCAATAGGCAAATATCAGCTGGCTCGTAGAGGATTTCAACAAAATCTCTTTCAAAATCCCCTATACTGCCTTGTACAACTGTGGTTTTAGTACTAAAAATGCGCTTTTTGCAACCCTACCCCAATTTTCCTTGTAGATGAATGTGTGTGTGCGTGTACATATACGGGTTTGTGTTTGTATTGATATATTTACAAACAGCTGTTAAATCCTCAAATCTACGAAATCTCGTTATTTTGCCAGTCCGAACACTTGAGATTTGTAAAGAGATTTTGGTTCTAAATAGCGAGATTTCGTGCCTAGTGCGAACGTAGTATTAAAATTGCTTCAGATTTAAATGTTTCCCATATTTTTGCTAACATTGTGTTCCACCCTAGTGCATTAGCCGACTTAAATTTTGAGTCTATAGATTTTGTAGAAATCTATCAAATTCTGTCCGAATCGAGTGATATTTAAATGTATGTATTTGGGACAAACCTTTATATATAGCACCCAACACATTTGACGGATGTGATATGGTATCGAAAATTTAGATCTACAAAGTGGTGCAGGGTACAATATAGTCGGCCCTGCCCGACTTTAGACTTTCCTTACTTGTTTTTATTTGCTTTTAAAAAGATTTTTTAGCGCCACAAGAAGAAAAACTCTTCTTTATGTGTAGAATACAGATTTAATTTATCGAATTTTCATTTTCTCTATTCACATAACACAAACTGCCACTTTTTAAATGCAAATTATTGTAAACACTACAAAGTAAACATTAAAATTACCCGATTGTTGTTGTTTTTGTTCCAAAATTGAACTTAACAGAAATTTTGCATTCTCTATCTTAAAAACCGCTTGATATGTTTGGAAAATTCTGTGTTTTTCCATACTTAAAAAACACACGACTTTACATTTAGGACACAAAGATGCGTGATTATGAACTTTCTTTTAATAAACATTTGTCTTTAATATTATGTGAATGACTTGGCTTAATATGCATAATATTTAAAGTTTTTTTAAATATACGTAGCTTTTTCAATGGAGAACTTATATTTCTTATAGAGAATTGTTGATGTAGCTCAAGGCCAACCAAACAATGAAGTCACAAATTGAAAATGCTAATTATAAAAAAATTTCATACATATATTGAACTCACCCGAATTAAGGCATCACTATCAACCGTAATTATTTCATTACCTATGCTCGAATTTCATTTTAATTCTACGAAACAATCACAATATCACTGTACGCCATCATAACAGATTGTTCAATTAAAAGCTAAATTAGCTCGCCAATTGAACCTCGAAATCCGGCGTATTTTATATGTAAGAACAAATCATTATCGTTCACATACAAGAACAAACAGATAGACAGACAGACACACAGACAGACATATATGGACAGACCATTATGAACACACGTATGAGTCGGGAATGTTTGAAATTCATTAAAAACTCATAATTATGTATGTGAGTGTTTAATTTAAATATGATAACAACACCAACAACAAATTAAACCGCATCGACATGTACAACACACAATGTATTGGCCAAACAACAACACTACCAATAACGACGACGACAACAACAACAGCAAATAAGAAAATGACCTCAGATATATAATTGATTTTAAATTAACTCGATGCTCATGCAAGTCTATAAAACATGCAATTACAGTTGACGCCATAAAAATAATGATACTCTGGTCAGATCTGGTCTCTGAACCTGGCATTAAGGGTCCAACAATGCTAGCTAGGGCAGTGCGACAGTTAATGCTGATGCAGCTGCTGTTTTCCTTCGGACTCTAAAGACATTAACTATGAAAAAGAAAATTTAATATAAATGAGGATATGAACAGCAAATGATCCATTGCATTGTACTTTTTCGATGGCATATTGTGACTTGGTAGCAGCTCACATATGAATACAAAAGTCGGATTATTACACTGGGGTGGATTGAAAATACAAAACCCACTCCCTAAATAGTTGACAGATAAATAAAAGAAGACTTTAAACAAAAGTGCAAAATCCTTTAATATTAGCCTTTATTTAAAACTTTCTTATTTTTAATTCAAATATCTAATCCAATATTTCAGTTATTTATTTATTTATTTATTAAATTTAACTTAGCTTATATAAATATAAGGCAAGTATAAAGAAAAAAAGAAATAGCATTAGCTACAAAGGCTATCAGCTAAACATTTTGATAAAATATAAAGGGAAACAGTGAAAATTTGATTTTACATATTATATAATTGTGTTGGTACGAGAAATGAAATTATATACTCTATTTATGTTATCTAAAGAAGGTATTTTTAAAATGTTAATTCCTTTATTTCAGTTAATTTAAAGATTTTTATTCAAAAATGTTTTTTTGTTTTACTTTAAGGGACATTTACCTAGATGGATAGACGCAAAATCCTGTCCTAAATATAAAGAAAAATTTTTCAATATTTTTTTCAGTGTAACTCGACAAATACAATTAATTTCATATTAGTATTAAAGTTTCATTTTGAAATTTAAAGTGTCCAAAATTTTTCCCTTGTTTACTTTCGCACTGCATCCCAGCAAAAAATTTTGAAGTTTTTCTTAAGACACAACTTTAAAAATTGTCCCTCAAAAGATGTTCTTTATTTTAGCTGCACAGGAAGTTCATTTGAGTTAATTGTTTATAACTCGTTTTTTCATATTTTTAATGGAAAATTTAAAATTTTATTTTTTCAAATAGGTTAAAAACAGATTAAAAATTAAATAAGTAGTACAAATTATTTCAATTATGCTGAAAAAAATTCTAAATCCTCTCTAGAAAAATTGCGAATTTTTTGAAAATATTCGATGTCAAACGTTCCAGACAAGCGTTATAATGCATTAAAAATCATAAAAAATTTTAAAAATTATTTATTCGTCAAACTATCACAAAAATTCTTTATTCACATCCAAATCACTGGATTCGCATCACACCTTAAGAAGTAATGCAAATTCAGTTCAACGGCTGTGGAAATGATGGACATCCGTTCTATGACAAGCCCATGTTAAAATCATCGCTTTTGCGCCAATTTTTCACCACTTCCGGATCCAAAAAGAATATTTCCACTACTTTTTTGGCGACGCGATGAATTTAACATGGACTTGTCATAGGACGGATGTCCACCATTTCAACAGCTGTTGCATTGAATTTGCATCACTTACGAATTCAGTGTTTTGGATGTGAATTAAAAACGTTTGTGATGTTTTGCTGAATAAATAATTTATTTATTTTTTATGATTTTTTATGGATTCTAACGCTTGTCTGAAACGTTTGACTTCAAAATTTTACAAAAATTCGCAACTTTTCAAGAATTGATATTGCATTTTTTTCGACAAAATTTTAATAATTTGTACCATTAAAAATTACCCATTAAAAATATGAAAAAAGTGAGTTATAAAAAATTGCATTAAAAGAACTTTCTCTGTAGTTAAACTAAAGAACATCTTTGGGTGGACGTTTTTGGAAGTGCTTTTAAAGTTGTTCCTTTAGAAGAACTGCCAATTTTGTTTTGCTGAAAAACACTTTTGCATATAAGTCATTGTGGCCAAAAGTAACTGAAGTTTTTTTCCCTTCTAATGGGATTCGAACATTGTTTTATTTTCGTCTAAAATTTACATCTTACATTAACTAAGCTGCCAATACACATTTTTCGCTTATGTGCCTCAATTCTCTTTCAGTTTTCAAGAATCACCATCATCGGCGAGCAGTAGATATGAAGCGATGAAGGGGTTTAGCTCACTATGCAATCTACGAAGCGTAGCCATTGTTGGTAGTGTCACCAGAAAAAAGACAAAGACATTTTTTGGAGCCGATTTAATTTTATTCTAGTTAATGAAAATTGATTGATGGATGATTTAGTTCAATTTTGCCAAATGTGAGAAAGTTTTAATTATTTTTTGCTTACTTTAATGACGTGAACTAAAAATGAGAAAACGAGTTTTCTACAAATGAAAATAGTTCATATTTTCCTAAAATGGGTGAAGTTTGCTGAAACAGAGTTTATAAGTATAAGTAAATTCTACTTAAGTTAGGCTTGTTTAGAACTTCATATAGCGCTTAACACATTTTAAAAATTTTTAATTCCAAAATATAAAATTTTATGAAACAACGGAAATATTTATTATTTCTAATAAACTTTTCTCAAATTGACATAAATTAATAACTTATTTCTTTCAAGTTGCAATTACTGAACTATTTTATTTCAAATTTTCTAATATAAACCTACATTTTCTTTCATAATGGGTTCACTTTTTTCTTGGTGTAGATTCACTACCATTACATTTTCATTTTTTTTATTTTTCATTCTACCCCATTGTTGATGTCCTGCGTGTACATATTCTGCATTTTGATATATGTCTGTTGTTGGTGGTGGTGTGGTAAAAGTCCATCGATATGTATATTTTTACAGTTCATATCATTATTTAATTAAATTTCCATTTTAACAGACGTGTTCCTTTTGAAGGCATTTCATGGTTCGCCTCACTTTAGCTTTTTGCTTCTTTGCCTGTTGTTTCTTTTGAAAATATACACTAACACATACGCACATTCACATATGTACACTGAAAAAAAAACTTGTCCGGTTCCAGCCTTTACACTGCTCTTCTAAATTTGAAAATTACATACAAAAGTAAAATACATTATGGGAAAATTTAACTATCTCGTGCTAAAATTGAACTAAATTGTATTCCAAATTTTGAGATTCTGTAGTTCAATCGTACTATTTTTGAGAAGTGTACGAAAAACTTCTTCTGTTTTAGTTAGAATTGAACTAATTTGTATGTCATTGAAATTTTACTGGCATGTAGTTCATAAAATTTTTGAGACATACTTGGAAGAAAAAAACTTGTCCGGTTACAGAACGAGTTTGCCTTTACACTGCTCTTCTAAATTTGAAATTTACACACAAAAGTAAACTACATTATGGGAAAATTTAACTATCTCGTGCTAAAATTTAACTAAATTGTATTCCAAATTTTTAGATTCACATTTTAACCACGCTGTAGTTCAATCTTACTATTTTTGAGAAGTGTACGAAAAAAATTTTCTGTTTTAGTTAGACTTGAACTAATTTGTATGTCATTGAAATTTTACTGGCATGTAGTTCATAAAATTTTTGAGACATACTTGGAATAAAGAAAATATCGCTGGGCTGGGGGAAAAGTTCTTAAAAAAATTTAAAAATAAATTAAAACAAAATAAAAATTTTGCCTTAAATATTAGTTTACTTTAGCGCTAGTTTTACAACAAACGTTTTTTTTCTGTGCATACTTCGTTCCTCAAAAAAATAATATTAGTGTTTCATTAAATACTAATAAATACTTTTAAGACGTGTTAATCACCATTTAAATTTCTAAATTCTCAGACTCACATTTAAGTATAAATTATAATATAAACTATAGCATATTCCAAGAATTGAATAAAACTCCAGTTCGTTTAGCTTCATTTTTAAATCATTAAGTTCCATAACTCTTTCAATAATATTAAAGATTTGTTTCTAATTTTTAAGGAAAAATTTAGCTCATATAAATGGAATTTTCTTTTATGTAAAGATACCCCTCTAACAGTTGAATTTCTGCACTCTACGAAAAATGCTTTGATTCAGAGCACAGGGCTAAGTAAAACTTACATTCGTATTTCGCGGTCCAGAAAATATTTTTTCAGTGTATATATAAACATTCCCATAGAAATACAATGCGTAAATACCTACATGAATATGGATGACTGTGTAAAATCCTTTTACGTTCATATTTGAATGAATGTATGGCACTTCGTCAGCACTGTGAATTTACGTTGAAGGTTAATACAGACTGCATCAACAAAATGCACAGGATGCATTTACTGCACTCAAATGGGCTTGAATAAGACCTAGTTGCCATTCTACGGAACTCTTCATGAGTTGGTACTGCAAGTTGAATACTTCAACGCTTATGCCGCCTATTGTTAATATTTTGCAAAACAAAAATGGCATTAAATTTCATTACAAATTTGTGTGCTTGTCCGTGAAGTACCAATGAAAAGAAAAACAAAAATTAGCTTTAAAAAAAAAAAAACAGACGTAATCCCTCTCTGTATTACTACATTTTCGTTTGGTTTATATAAATGTTGTTTTGTTCATACATTGTGTACTAATATTTGTCTTTTATGTCGATCCTCTCCAAAGACTTCAAAGAAATATTGAATAATAAATTTAACAATTTCATCAAATATCGTAAAAACGACCTCATGCCGAAATAGGAACAACAGTTCAACTGAACGAAGAACATAAAAAATTTAAAAAAACCCACTTTCCTCTTCACTTGAGTAAAACTGCAAATCGTATTTTCCTTGTAATCCTGTCCAGACTTGCTAATGATACTTTCCTTAAAAACAGTTTAACGTATTTTTATATTCTCTAACTTGGAATGTACTTTAAAAAAATGTATATTAAAAAAGTTTACAGAAAAATATTTTTGTCTTCAATTTATTGATTTTTTATTTTATTTTTTTTTTTTCCATGAAAGAAATTATAGTATCAATCACGTCAATTAGATGTCAAATTTGGACGACTACGGTACTCATCGTCGAGATGTTAATACAATCGCCGACTAGAATCTGTCTTCATGGATATTTTTTATAGGCCATCCATGATAGTAACTATTTAAAAACTTGAGTAGAAATTGCTTTAATCTTTCCGACTTAATCTTTCCGACTTAAAATTAGGTGAAATTATCACTTTTGAAGCCATACTTTGACGATTTGCCCGCCGTATAGTACATGGATGTCATTTTACTGCACATTAAATTCCAACAGCTCTCGTTTACCTGTAGATGACAAAAAAAGATTCTCCTAAATGAAGTTTAATTTTGTATGTTAAAATACATACAAAGAAATATGAATCACAAAGTGTACAACCTCCTCTGTCTTATCAAGTGAATTTTCAAAAGATGAAATTCTCAGAAGAAACTGTTTGAGAAAATGGCAGTAAAGTTCATCGCTAAGCCAATATTTTACGTTGAAAGCATATTTCGTGGTAAGCTTTTAATGGATTCTTTTTCCAATTCATAAATTTAAACTAAAGGTTGATGTGCAAGCCCTTTGCCGCTGTGTGCAAGTTGACGCGTTTACACCCACTTCGATTCATTTTCACATGTACCATGGAATGCCTTAAATTGCCATCACAGTTATCTGGGACCATGTTTGCTCCATTACCTCCGTCAAGGGCACATAGAAAGGCGGAACACGAAAGCTAGCACACACAAACGCGCTCCCATTCACCACATATACTCCAAAGAACGCATCGTACACATCATCCAGTATCATTTAATTACTCTTAAAATGTTGAAATTTAATTATCCATGTTTTTTACATTTTTTCTGTATTAAAGTTTTCTTTAAACGCATCATCGTGGGAATTTGTTTGCTGAATCATAATTTTTCTAGCAGGTGGTAGATTCAGTAGAGCATGATTATATGCTAGCAAAGTTAATGAAATTGCATTTGGTAGCATCCGAAAAGGGACAAAAGATGTAAATTGAAAATCCTAAAGTAGGTGATATTTTGGATGCACTTATATACGAAACATCGCGATGGTATGGTTTTCGCTTTGATCAAAATTCAATGATATAAAAATGAAGTGAAAAATTATCAAGTTTTAAAATTAAAGAAAAAAAAAATGATATGATAATTTAATTAGACTTTTAAGTTAACGTAATTGCAAGGCTTATGTTATATATGTATAACACATATGTGTTACTACACCAAGAAAAAAGTGCCTACGGAACTAAAGGAAAAAATGTTCACCAATTTAGTTTAGCCAATTTATTTCCATTAGGTTAAACTTTGTTTAAAATAATAAAATTTACTTGCTTCAGTAAAAAATCCTAAACTGAAAGAACTTAGGAATAGTTCGTTAACTAAAATAAGGCATGGCATTGAGAATTAACTACTGAACTAGAAAATTTTATTCACTGATAAAATAAACGTAAAAATAAACAAAATATGAACTAAAACCAAGTTTCTTATAAAATAATAATTTTGACTTCCTTTATTATAGAAAGCTTATCATACATATGAATAACACTTGGCATAGAAAAATATTTTAGTTCATTTGTACTAAGAAGTATTCAATCCTTTAAAAACTAAAGTAGACACACTTGTAAGAATATAAGAAATTTTCCTATATTTATTTTATCTACCTGTAATCGATACCTGTCATCGATGTAATCGATATGTTTGCGCGTGGTTTGTTTTTTTATTTGGAATCGCGTTGTTATGGTATACAACGCGAGGGCTTGTTAAAAAAATATATAGTAAAATAGTATAATAAATAACAAATAAAATATATAAAATATTTGTTATTTTAAATTATTTTTTTTTAAATTTCATTTTATTAATGCTATTTATCAATAATTGATATTTACATTACTCAAGACAAAAATAGATACATTTCAAATGGCATTGACTCAGTGGCCAACCCATATATTAAATAATTTTCTTTTTATAATTTAACATATTTTAATTTGTGGTTATTTCATATTAGTATGCCTATTAAATTCGTTTTTAATTTAGAACTAATATTAACAAATCTTTTGGAACTTTTCTCTTCAATCTTGTGAAAGTTTCGGGATTTGACATAAGGTTTGAGGCTTATGAATTTGGATGACTATCAATCCTGGATTTATATCTTGTTATTTGGGATATCACCTCTTCCTTTACTGTCTTGATGTTAAGTTCCTCATGGAGACGTTTGCTTGTTATGTAAGTTGGAGCGTTTACAATTTCTCTCAAGGTTTTTGAATGGAATTGTTGCAGAAGTTTTATGTTCGTCTCAGAGGCAGTTCCCCATAGTTGTATACCATATGTCTATACTGGTTTTATGATACATTTGTAGATTAAAAGTTTGTTCTCAAGGGAGAGCTTCGAACGACGGCCGATTAGGAACCTCAGCTTATTTATTTGTATGTTTAAAGCCTTCTGTTTTGTTTGAATGTGCTTGTTCCATTTCAGCTTCCTATCTAGGTAGATTCCTAGATACTTAATATCATCATGCTGTGGTATTTGAGTTTGGTTCATAAGAACTGGTGGACATGTTGTTTGTTTTAAAGTAAACGTTACATGAGAGGATTTAGTTTCGTTTGCTTTTATACGCCACTCTTTCAACCAAGTGGAGAGCTTATTTAGAAGTCTTTGCAACAAGGAGCTAGCGGCTTTGAGATTTGTATTCACTGCTAGGACCGCTGTATCGCCTGCAAAGGATACTACCAAAGTCTGTTGGCCTACAGGGTTATCTGCTGTGAACAGTACATATAATAAAGGACGAAGTACCGGACCTTGTGGGACCACAGCATTAATATCTTCGATTTGGCTAATTTCTCCCTCCTCTTTTACATACAAGTATCTATCCTGTATTTAAGATTTCACGAATAAGTAATAATTTATTGTAAAGAATGCCTTCATGCCATACTTTATCAAAAGCTTGTGATATATCAAGAAATGCTGCCGTGCAAAACTGCTTGTTTTCAAATGATTTGTTAATAGTCTCAACTAAGCGTCTGAATCCAAATTGGTGATTTGGTATCAGAAAGTAGTGGGAAAAAATATGTTCGTGATGGTGTATAAAGAAAGAAACACCAGCAGAATAACAACCCCTTCATTCGTCTTCATTTTGGAATCTTCAATTATCAGGTAACATTCATAGAGTGACGCTAACCTTTTGTGAAAAAATTGGTTTATGATTTTTTATATTTTTGGTACTGGTATTGGAATTGTAAGAGGAGGACAAAATCGTTACGCAGCAACTTATAAAAGTGCAAGATACAAAGAATAAAAAATGCGTTTACAGTTGATGACATTACATGGAAATAGTGGAATAATAAACTAATATTTCAAGGCCAGTCGATGCTGTTGATTCTTAATAAATATATTTAATATATTAATAAAACGTGTATTTTATTGAAGAAAAAATTGCCTATATGAATAAATAAAATTGTATGTAAACACGAAGGTAAGCAGTTCTAAGTTTGAAGTAAAAAGGTTTACCACAAATATGTAAAATTTGTCCCAATGAATGAAAAAGTTCAATAAAATCATTCCACATATTAATTCAATTCAGTTAAATTTTTTCATTCTGTGGTACATAAATATAGGAAAATGTTAACTAATATATGGAATGCATTCTACCTAATTTCAACGAAAATCACATCGTTCAAAAAAATAAAAATGTCTTGGACACTTTTTTCCGGGTGTACTATAGCAAAACAAATTACATTCAAACGTATTCTAAGTGTGTACTTTTAACAAATGAATTCACATTTTTATGCTCGATATAGACTGGTTTTACGCTCTAATTAATAATTTTACATACTATTACAAGTTTATACCAGCTTATTGGACAAGAAAATGAGAGAATTGATATTATAAAGTTGTGGAAAAGACACAATCCTGGCTATACATGTTTCATCGCTGGCTAAAACGAATTCCATAGCCTTCAATAGAGATCTGGAGCAAGAGGTGACTAATCTTTGGTATAATATGCTACCTTCTAACGAAAATAACATACGAGAGGGAAAATGTATATCTAGGCGTGCTTCTTTTCAATAACTTAATAATACGTATTCCTTCTCCTCAGTAGATTTGATTAATAACTCTAATTTGCATAATAAGAAATATTGGTTCGAGACCCTACAATGCATACACATCAAGATTTCCTCAATTCGCATCAAAATTATTTCTTGATTCATACCAGTCCTTGATGTATGTTCGTTAATCTGCCCTTCCCTTAGTTATCTTTATGATAGAGATCGTAATGATAAGGATTTTATATGGCGAATAAGAAACATTCGAAACCGAAGTTCAACAGGTAAACTTATTTCGGGGCAAGCAAAGGCTGTAGACTGAAATTCAAAAGATGTAATCCACATGGACTACTTGGATAAGGTCAAAATTGTCACAGGATCATGAAAAAATCTGATAGAGCGACAGTGACACGCCGAATACACTTGCGGTTTCTTAAAACTGACATCGCTCTAAACGTGAATATTTATTTGCTGGGATAGAGAAAATAGTTACGATTTTCTTGCGAAGTTTCAACAACTGCATAGCATTTTTCCGTCCATAACAATATCTTTCATTAAAGATGATGATAACGTTGTCCAAAATAAATAAACGAAAACATCATTATTTATTACCTCGAATATTGAATGAAACTGCAAACAATTTAATTGCTTCCGTTGAGTTCTTAGGTTCACATGGCAACATAATTCGTTCTTTATGGCAATTATGATTGATGCCTGGTTTTGTGCTGATTATTAAGAATTTTCACCATGAAACTCGGGATCAAAACATGCACTGAAGTTTTATGGCGCAAAATTATCCTGTCAGAAAACAACTTAAACTGAATAAGCTTAAAACAAGAGTGCAATAATAATCACATATCGCTGTTATCTCAATTTGTAGGCACTGATTGCAACGCGTGAAATGGTATGCCATACAAAATGAAATCTAATTAAAAACCAACAATGACAGCACTTGTGATATATAAAACCAATCGAATGAATGATTGCTGAAGTGTTCAGGAGAGAAACAGGGTCGTCTCTTAAACCGCAAAATGATCATTTAAATGAGATTTGTGTACGATGAAAAATTAACTCGAGGAAAAGAATGTACATCATCTGTGACATCACAATTTTCTCTTTCAAAAAATAGCCCACTATAAAGAAAAATTTTGGACCTCTCAAGAAATAAAAATCTTGATGCTTATATTGGAATTATATACAAAAAATTGAGGCATCAGTTTATTGATCAAACATAGATAGAAACAGTCTCTGTTTCAATGCCGGCACAGGCGGTTCCCTTACATGGGACCAATGAATATTGTAGCAGTATGGCAGGTATATTCCTTCTTGAAACGTGCACTACATACAATATACTCCGCTACGCCTAATCGAAACAGATGTATTCCTCAATTCTAGGTACCCTACTCTTCTAACTGTCATCCTACTCTCTCTGATAAGGGCATTCAAAACCTGTTGCATCACAGTGGGATTTATATACAAAGTTTGTCTAATTATAACATCCCATCCACATGGATTGTCACATATTTAAAAAAAGCACACACTAAAAAAACAGTGAACCCACCAGGAAGAAAACTTTTCGTTAAATTTAGAATATTTTGAATAGTTTTAGAAAATTTTAACATAACAAATTCAAAAAAATTAATTACACAAAAATAATTTTTTCCCCTGGTTAAAGAAGATTTTGTAGTTTGAAGGAAAAAGTTGGGGTACAAAATTGCAAGAACGTCTATAGAGACATAGGAAGTTCATGATGGACCCATTTGTAGTAAATTTTACAAATTTAAAGAAATAATGAACTATTTTGTGAGAAATACGAATTTAGTACACCTTTATGCTTAATTTGTGTATAATTTTTTCCCATTTTTAGTTCATTTAACAAACGTACGTAAAAAATTATTAGAGTAAAGGAAACTTTCTCCAAACATAATAATTCCATAAACTAAAATAAATAAAATTGGCTTTAGTGAAATAGAGAGTTCACTTTTTTATGAGTGCAGGAATCCACCAGGTTTTCGGCCATTCTTTAAGATAAGGCCGATCATTTATATTGATATAAAAAGAAATGAGGACTCATCCAATCACACATAGTTCACACACTAAAAAAAATTGTACCCTCATGGGCATTAAAGTCAATTAAACTCCATTTTAGTTCATGGAATTATTATTTTTCATACGTTAGTTAAATGAACTACGAAAGAGGAAAAATTGTATACAAATGAAGCAAACAGATGTCCCAATTTTTTTACTTCTCCCAAAATATGCAGAGTTTCTCAAAAAAAAAAAAATAATAATAATAATAAATTTTACCACAAATAGAACTATCTTGAACTTCGAATGGCAATAAAGACATTTTTGCAATTTTCAACACGATTTTTTTCCTTCAAGCTTTCTTTAAAAAAAGAAAAAAAATAATTGTGTCTAACATATTTTCTGGAATTTGTTCAAAAATATATACTTATAGTTTTGATATCGACTTTGTATTTTCTAAAATTAATACTAATTTGGCGTTTGTATTTTCTAAAATTAATACTAATTTTCCTTCTTGGTAGGTTGACTGTTGAGTGTATAGAAATTTGAGATAAATATTTTCAGCAACTTCGATTAGAAAATGTGGACGAAGGTCGCCTTGGGAACTACACATTAGTTCCCTTGCACATTTTTAATAAATTGATTTAGTTATATTGAATACAAATATATTACAAAAAAAATTAAGCATCCTTTTTTGCACTAAAAACCAAACAAAAATCTCATCTTCTCTTGGACAGTTGGTTAAGTGTTAAGCTCATGTAATCGTCTGATTAAACCAAACAACAACATCATATATAGTACGTATTATTGATATCCATCTCAGATTTAATCATTCAGAATTTATCCTTTTCACCAACGACCATAATGAGGACATCATAATAGTGCGTCTATCAAGGGCAATTATTGTGGATGCTTATGTGATGATGCACAACAACATCAGCTTTGTCTTTGAAAATATTTTGTATCGTCTTCTTGCGGGCAATGAGAACATAAACACTCTCACACACAGATTGCGTTGACAAACACATACCAATACTGTCATACTTCGATACATTTACATATTCCTTTTTATTATGACCAGGCTAGTTGATATCCGATATCATTCGTAAGTGTAATGGTGGCGAGTATGACCAATATGGACGTACTATTGTATGTCCTTACATATTGGAGTGCATATAAATTGATGTTTGGATTTGTTTACATTAAGTGTCGACACTATTTTGATGAACATTGTTGTTGAAATATCAACATGAAAAGCAATGATAACAACAACAACAGCAACAACAATAACAACGAAACACAATTCACCAATAAGCCAGCAATAGCGTCAGCAACATCCAAATGGAAACAGTCAATGAATTATGACATAATTCGACATATTGCCGACATGCCAATCAATAGTAAAAGGTATCCAATCCACACATACACACACTCATGCTCATCCAAACACACACATATATATATATATTGAACGTAAATACGTATGCCAGAGTAACAATACTTGGCGTATATGAACAACAAAAATAGGTAATAACCAGCCCAAACGTTGAACAACACTTGCATCTATGTGGCTAAAAGCCAGTCCTTTATCCATCACCACATATGGCCAAAAACATATGGATATACTGAGAAAAAATTGTTGTAGTTTTGAGTTTAAGTATGAAATTATTAATGCTATTAAATTTTAAATCGAAGCAATGGGGAACTAAACCTTAAATAACGTATGCTCCTGGTAGCAACTTTTCCAGATCTAATAAACAAAAACAATGTCCATTGTTGGACTTGTGTAAAATTAATATCATTTTATTAAAAAACATATACATATTGTTTATTATTTTTTTAGAAATTTTTCTAAACTGAATGCAATTCAGCCTAGACAAATTTACTAGTTCAAACGATTTTTGTCTTTGCTTAAAATAATTTTGGTAATAATTGAGAGCCAAAGAAGCGACAATGCACTACGGCGTAAGAAGTAATTCCCCGCTTGTTCGGCAAATAGCTATTGTCGCATTTTCCCTACCTATATAAGCACTCCCAATGTTCAGGAGGTTATTATGGTATAGAATAATGAGTTCAAAAAGTACTAAAGACCCGTTTTCTGTATGTATATAATGTACCCTTCCATTACATCCAATTCAGCACCATAAAGTAATCTGTTAAATAATCGATAGATTATATTGGGCATTACAAGTTGAGCATGAAATCGATAATAAAGACGCTGTCTCTCTCACAGAAAATAAATGAGAGAGAAATTCAAAAATATAATCCAGGGACCATTTAATTTTGGTATCTAAAAGTAATGTACAAAATAGTGTCTCTAGCAAAACTAAACAAAAACACACACTTATGATCGGAATAGAGTTTCGGTGGTTACGCGTAATGCATAAAAAGATATGATATAATCGTAAGGTGAAGTTTGGTTTACTGAACAAAAATAAGCAAAGTCCCGCTAGAAGACGTCACAAAAATTCCACTTCTCATAATTTGTTTAGTTGTTCTCTGGGTTGCAAATGGTTTGGTCGGACACGGAGTTCTCATAGGGTAATCAAAACGAAAGAAAAATGTAAGTAAAAAATTAGTAATAATTCTATTATATAGCAACTATATTTATTTCATATTTATATTCAAATTTTAGGTCAGTTTATTTACTTTCTAGCAGGATTGGACCTCCATAACAACACATACGCCTAACAATGCAGCGACAAAAGAAGTGCCAATTTGAAAGTAAATGCGTCTTGTTGTTTGTATAGTCATAACTTAATTATTTTACTTATAAACTAAATAACATATTTAGTTAAAGTCCAAATATAAATTTGGCTTAATAAAAAACTATAAAAATCATTCTAGCAAAATTAGTACTTATTTAGCTAGCATTTTTTCACTATCCTTTTCAGTGGGTAGAGAAGTGTGTACAAATTATGTGTGAATTTTCAGCTACCAAATTGGTGGTTATCGATAATGCAGAGAATAGTCTATTGGTTATATTCAGCGACATGTTCCCGTTAAACTCTCCGCTAAAACACATGGGGTGTAATGCGGAGCGTAAGTAGGGGTGTTTATAAATTAGTAGCTATATAGTTAGGTATTCGCTGCTTCCCAGAACAAGCGGGTCATTATACCCTTCACCACTACTGTGGTACAGGGTATAATAAGTTTGTGCATTTGTATGTAACGCCAAGAAGGAGTAATCATAGACCAACCTTTTAGTATACGGATCGGCTTAGAATTAAATTCTGAGTCGATTTAGCGATGTCCGTCTGTCTGTCTGTCTGTCTGTTGATGTATTTTTGTGTGCAAAGTACAGCTCGCAGTTTTAGTTCGATTGTCCTAAAATTTGGTTTAGGGTCCTGTTTTGGCTCAAAGACGATCCCTATTGATTTTGGAAAAAATCGGTACAGATTTAGATATAGCTGCCATATATATTTTTCACCGATCTGGTCATAATTGGCGTGTATATCAACCGATCTTCCTCAAATTCCGTACATCCGAATATTTTATGAGTCTCGAAAAACTTGCAAAATATCAGCAAAATCGGTTCAGATTTAGATATAGCTCCCATATATAGCTTTCGCCCGATTTACACTCATTTGCCCACAGAGGCCAATTTTTTGCTCCGATTTAGTTGAAATTTTGAATAGGAAGTAGAATTAGCGTTGTAACTATGCGTGCCAAATTTGCTTGAAATCGGTTCAGATTTGGATATATCTCCCATATAAAGCTTTCGCCCGATTTACACTCATATGACCACAGAGGCCAATTTTTAACTCCGATTTAGTTGAAATTTTGCACAGGGAGTAGAATTAGTATTGTAGCTATGCGTGCCAAATTTGGTTGAAATCGGTTCAGATTTAGATATAGCTCCCATATATATGTTTTTCTGATTTCGACAAAAATGGTTAAAATACCAACATTTTCCTTGTAAAATCGCCACTGCTTAGTCGAAAAGTAGTCAAAATGACTCTAATTTTCCTAAACTTCTAATACATATATATCGAGCGATAAACCATAAATAAACTTTTTCGAAGTTTCCTTAAAATTGCTTCAGATTTAAACGTTTCCCATATTTTTTACTAACATTGTGTTCCACCCTAGTGCATTAGCCGACTTAAATTTTGAGTCTATAGATTTTGTAGAAGTCTATCAAATTCTTCCAGATCGAGTGATATTTAAATGTATGTATTTGGGACAAACCTTTATATATAGCCCCCAACACATTTGACGGATGTGATATGGTATCGAAAATTTAGATCTACAAAGTGGTGCAGGGTATAATATAGTCGGCCCCGCCCGACTTTAGACTTTCCTTACTGGTTTTTAAATTAAATAATTTTTTGAGCACTTGATATTGGCAGGCAAATCTTAATTTATTCGTTTTTTTTTATCTATTTTCGTTGCGTCATATAAAAATCATTAATATCTTGCTTTTCATGTAGAAATTGAGAAAATTTGAACGACGTCTCCAATTTGTAATGTTTTCAGTTTGTATTCATGATACAAAAAAATGATCAAATTTAAAGATGATTTCATTAATACTAAAAATGTCTTGGATTTTTTAGAACGATGTTATCCTCAGTTTAATGGATTTTTTTAAAGCGAGAATTTTTTTCAGTGTATTAAATGTTTTGAACTAAAAGCAGTGACTGTAAAAATAAATTCAACTTTCATTCCACTGTGATACCAACAATGGTGAACCCCTCTCTTATCACTGAGTGCTACCCGGTTCCAAGTTTAGCTCAATGACAAGCAACCTCCTCTTTATAGCCGAGTCCGAGTGGCGTTTCATATTAAGAGGCTATGGCAGCCTCGTCATTTTTATGCTCACTTAGAATATTTAGTCCATTGTGCTTAAACACAAATGGTAAACTGAAAGGGAAAAAACCACCGCTGAAAAACTTTTTAGTGTTCTGCCGAATCCCATTTGGATATAAGACGGACAAGAAGTACAAGTTAGTTCAATTTTCGCACGAAGTAGTTAATTTTTCCCATAGAAAGGTTTAAATTTTCAGCATATTATGGCTGAGAAATATATTCTAATTTTCTTAAACTTAAAATCGCCTACAATAAAAGTGTATTAAAATTGAATCAACATCAGATTTGAAACTCTTTTGAAAAATAAATCCATGGTATATTTTTAGCCGTGTAGATTTAACGCGCTTTTTATGTTTACCTACAAAAGATTAGAACATATATTTGTCTGTCCAATAGGTGTGCGAATAAAGGTCTTCAGCTCATTCTCACCTCCAGGGAATCGCTGTAAAAAACCGGCAGCGGAAAGATTGTCAGATTTCAACACTCGACCGTGGCAGTTTTATTAAATCCAACTCTTGTTGAATGACTTCGAAGAGCAAGTTGATGTGTTATCCATTTAACATCATTCCAAGGGTAAGCAAAACATACACATACATACCGCACAGTCTATCAATGCGACAAGTCTTTGGCTTGTTCTGGATGGTTATGGCGATAATCACGGTGATGGTTGTACTGATAGTCGTCTCTTCTATGGCATAGTGACAACATCTCATTGTCACTGACACCTTTTGGAAAATAGTGATTGCATATTGAATAATAACAGAGCCAACGACATGAATGCGGGACAATTCAACGATATGGATATTGTATTTCATTCATACATTGATCGGTATTGAAACTGGCGGCGCTCCCACTTACAGGGTGCGACAATTACTGTGACGTGTGTCAATGAACAATGAACTTTTTTTCCATTGACTTTTATTAGAAAAACACAAACCTTATACTTGCCCAAATCTTTAAAAAATTTGATGAATAACATTTTTTTAAGTGCTAAAGGAGAAAGAACAAAATAACCAACTCTTCACCCAGATCTTTACTAAAGTCTTTCAAAATGCATATTCATCAGTATTACAACATGTCTAGTTTATGGGAATACAAGAATCGATTTTTATTAAAATAAAAATCGAAAAGTCTATGAGATGTTTTTAATTATTTAATTAATTTGTTGTCTTATATTTTTTTTCTTATTTTTATTATTTCGTTATATATTATTTTCTATTGGATAAAAGAAAGATCGAATAAAATCAAAATTTCTAATTATATTATGTTATACACTGTTAGAAAAATATGTTTTTCATATGTTCCGATATAAACAAAATGTGTTTCGGGCACAATTTTAAAACATAATATATTTAAGTGCAAACATGTAATGTTCCTAAACTAATACTAAATGTTTGGGACATCTATGTTAATATGTTAGAATATATTATGTTTGGGGCATGAATGTTTCATAAAAATCATATGTGCGAATGCAAACATATATAAATTTACAAATTTCGACTAAACATACATATGTTGTGATATTTTATTCAAAGCGACAGAGAGAGTATAGAGAAAGAAAAAGAGATGGAAACCGGGAGAGTTGACGAAAGATATCAACATAACCCAGCAAAAGAATCAAAAGAGAACAATTTCTGTGAAACCGCTTGTATGTTGTTTCGGAAAACTATTTTATGATAAGGCCAAAAATTTGATATGCTTAAGTCTAAATATTATTTAATTTGAATAAAGTGAATAGACATTCGGAACCAAGAGAATAGACATTTGAAAAACAAACAGCATATGTTTTCGCCTTAAGAGCAGCATTTTATGTATTTGTGGACATGTGTTTTGTTTAACATTTTGGCATTATGGGCAGAGAGAAGTTCACCAATGTGGTATCACAATGGACTGAATACTCTAAGTGAGTCTGCCTGATACATCGGGCTGCCACCTAACCTAACCATTATGGGCACAATTTTTTCTTGGTTGATTAAAAGAAATCAGGGGCCTTCATAAAGAACGAAAGGGCACTATACTCTTTTTAGAGTTGGGACAGTAAAATGAAATAAGGAGGAAATAGTGAAAAATTACACAGTAAAATTTATAAAAACAAAGTTTAGTTCCTCGTTATTAATAAGTAGTCCACGAGGAATTGACGGACACCTTCAAATATAAAAGCGGGCATTAAGTTCAAGTTTTACAGCTAAAACAATTTAAAAAGTTTATTTTCTTTAAAATTAATTATTAAAGAAAAATAAAAGGAATTTTAGAGCGATGGTGTTAAATGCTAGTAAAAAACTGCTCAAATAAATGTATGTTTATATTATAAAATTATTTATGTATGTTTATACTCGACTCCACGTTCTTCTTTTGTTAGAGTTTTTGAATTCCTTCCAAATTTTAAAGTTTTGTGCCAAAAACAGCTTTTTTTGTTACAAAATTGTTATTTTTGCAATAAAAAAATAATATTTTATCCAAAAATCAGTCAATTTCGTTTATATCAAGCACTGTTACTGACTATAAATCTTTAATAACCCACATTTCGAAGTTTCATTATAAAAATTTAATATAGTATAAATATAAATGCGTAAATTAAAAAAAAAAAAACAATAGTGTTCGGTCGGAGCAGGGATTGAACCCACGACCCGTTGCATGCAAGGCAGACATGCTAACCACTGCCCCACGTGTCAAACAAATGTATGTTTCTGTTAAATAATGTTATGTTTGCATGGGCTCGTGGGCGCTGCAAACTATGCTATATAAATGTAACTTATAATTATCTACTGGTGACTAGAACAGCTACGTAGCCCAGTGGATAGTGTGTTGGCTTACAAACTGTATGGTCCTCGGTTCGATTCTCCGTGCAGGCGAAAGGTAAAATTTAAAAAATTTATAAAAGTGAATAATTTCTTCAACATTATTTGTATTACAGAAAAAGGTGCCAAGAACTAAAAAATTTCGTGGAAGTGAAAATTACGAGTATGTTAGGGAATGAGCACAATCGTCTTTGGGAAAAATTGAAGCATATAATATTTTTGGGCTCAAAATGCTTCCAAACATATAATATGTTCACATAAAACAAACATATTAATGTTTCGGCAGTATCCAATAATATATGTGCTTCCTGCAAAATATGTTTGGAACATATGTTAAAGAAGCGATTTTTTTTTGAGGGTGTATCAATTATTTTTGTTATTATACTGTATTGAGTCTCATTACTAGCTTTTTAAATATGTTAGTCATGTTGACTTGCTCATAGAGTAGTTTTATATTCATAATTAATATTCGAATATACCAGCAAAACAATCGTAGCCAAAAAACTAGTGAAAATATTCTTTTTGGATCCGGAAGTGGTTCAAAATTGGCGCAGAAGCGATGCATTTAACATGGGCTTGTCATATGAAGGATTTCAACAGCCGTTGCACTGAATTTGCATCTTTTCTTAAAATATCACAAAAATTTTGTTAAATAATTTTTATAATTTCTTATGATTTTTAATACATTTTAGTGCTTGTCTGAAGCGTCTGATCTCAACACTCGCATTTTTTTTTAATTTAATTTGTACCATTTTATTAATTCTTCCAAAAAAAATACCTATTAAAAATATGAAAAAAGCGAGTTAAATCAATTAATTCAAATAACTTTCTCAAAAAAAATCGCTTCTGTAACATATACCCCAAACACATTTTGCTTCAAGCATATATATTTTCAGGATTGGTGCAAACAAAATATTGTTTGTATTGTTTAAACATATTATGGTTCAACTTAGGGCATACACTGGTAGTAAAAAAATTTAATGAAATTTTCTTTGTGTGGATATATTTTTAGGGCGTCAATTGGTTACTTCCGTTATTTTACTTGCAGCATACTCTCTAGGTCTCTCTTTCTAAAATGTTTGCATTTAAGCATATTATATTTACAAACAATTTATGCCCCAAACATAATATGTTCTAACATATTAACATATATGTCCCAAACATGTTATGCTAGATTATGAACATTATATGCTTGTACTTAAAAATATTGTGTTAACAAATTTGAGTTCCAAACATTTTTACACCCAACAAACTGAAAAACAGTCTGTTTCGTCCGTGTAGCTCAAATATGGAACATCTTTGGTAGGAAATTTTTGGAATTGCTTTTAAAGTTGTACCTTTAGAACAACTTCCAAATTTTTTTGCTGGGATACTAAATATAAAATTTTATTATTAACAAACTTCTATACTAAGACCTTCACCAAATTTCCTTTGAACTAATCTTGCTACGTAGATACTCGAGGACTACATTGTTTTCGTTTCACAATTTTAACTGGAATACAATGGAAATATTTGTGAAATTCCTTCCAACTATATCATTATATAACAATAAATTGGTTACGTTCCGAAGCTATCTATGAAAATATATACCAACGAAATTTCAAGGAATTGCTCACAAATGTGGTGATAAAAATAAAAGCACCTTCCATTAATATACATTACACCAATGGACCTAATAAATTCCATGCAGAATAGAAATAATTGGTCAAGGTGACGAGTGATTTATGAAATGGATTCTAACGTGCCGCAAAACCATTAGGCCATTCCCTATACAGACACACACACACATATATATACATAGGTGGACACACACGCATACTCTCTTCTACCCTTTCATTAGATTTTGGGTAAATTTTTATAGAAAATATCTTCATTGGTATTGCGAAGAATCCACAAAGATAAATTCTAGTGCATGCTTCGTTAAAGATAAATTAAGGCCGAAAGCTGAGAGAAGGATCAATTCAATATAGCTGGATATTGCATAGCATGAAACATATTTGGTTTTTGCAAGAGCCAATCATTTGTATTCTTCTCTTGGCCCCTGAATGGGATTATGGAATGTTTTCCGGTGAAACTATATACGAAGTTTTATTAGAAGTTCATGTTCGCCATCGACACAAAGTTATTTCTATATATACAGATTTATGTATGTGTAACTATTGTTGTTGAATAATAAATAAAATTTTCAAGTATTCATTCACTACTCTTGCTAATGTTCAAGTGGGGAGGGGGATAATTGATGTTATTGGCAATATATTAGCTTCAGAATCGCAACGAAATGTTGTATAATCCATCAGGTCTTGCTATAACCAATCGAATATGTTATATTCTCGTAGTAGTACAATATTCAAGTATGTTGTATTCAAATCGCTCACTAAATTTAGTATTAGCTACAGTCCCACATTGTTGCAAATAATTATGGTGGTTTTAGCCATGATGTTGAAACAAAAGTATTTATATTTGATTTATTTTAGACATTTTCTATGAGTTTAATAAACTTTTTTATATCCAACACCATTATGCCATTGGGAAACAATTATTTTATTTGGGGCATACATATAGACCCAAAATTTAATAATGAGTGTAAACATAAAAAGCTCGGAAAGTGTAGTTGTTGAACAAGTTAAAAAAACAATATGTTAAATATTTTTATTTTTGTCGTAAAAAAACATATTCAAAAACCACAATCAATTGAAAAATGTATGCGAATGTGTACCGAAAATCTTTTTATTTTATTAGTGTTTTTTTGAATTGCTTCGAAAAGTATACACTTTTATCACCAAAAAAAAAATTGTTTGTTACAAAATTTTTATTTTTTCAATAAAAAAAGTTATTTTTGAACCAACAACACAGTCCATTTCGTTTATATCAAACACTGTTCTTTTCTGACTTTAAGTCTTTAATAAGGCACATTTTATAATTTCATAGTAAAAATTTAATATAGTAGAATGTAATGTTGAGCATTTTTTCGGAATCTTCCGACCATATCTGGAATATATGTAAAAGAAAAGCTTTGGTCGAAGCAGGGATCAAACCCACGACCCTTGGCATGCAAGGCGGATGTAGCAACCACTGCTCCACGGTTAAATAAACTTTGTTTAATCGGCTTGTGGGCGCCGCAAGCTATGCTATATAAATATAACTTATATGGGTAATTGTCTATTGATGATAATAACGGTTACATAGCTCAGTGGATAGTGTGTTGGCTTACAAATTGCATGGTCCGCGGTTCGATTCTCCGTCCAGGCGAAAGGTAAAAAAAAATAAATTTATATTTATGATTTCTTCTACATTGTTTGCATTACAGAAAAAGTTGCTAATAACTAAAAAACTTCGTGGAAGTGAGAAAGACGTGAGGGAAAATGCAAATAGCTAGAAAAATTTTTTTTTGAGGTAGTCATTATGAAATTGTTTTTACATCCTGGAAAAGATTCACAAAAAGTATATACTTTTCTTCCAAATACACTTCCTTTCAACGAAAATGAGAAACGAACTTTGTTTGTCTAAAATTTCGTTTGGGAGGAAAGGACTAATTTTTTGCGTGCACTGCCACAAATTCTTTTGAAATCGTACAAACAATTTAAGAATAAAATTATATTTTTGTCATCTTCGTTCTATCCAAAAGTTAAATTTGTTACATCGTTTGTAAGAAGAATTAGATGTTTGCAACTAAAGCTTTGTATTTTCTTTATATGAAGTTCCTTTGCATATACTTGTTTTGATGACTATAAGGACTAGCACAACAAACATATTTTTCTTCCAAATATACAAATCTACATATTTTACTCACAGACTACCACGTATCCCTCATTTTGGAATCTAGCTAATTAGATCCATTAGATGTGAAATATTTTTATATGCCTCGTTCTGGTCTACGGTTAATTTAGACTGTAGGACAGATGTATTGGATAAGGTTTAAACCCGGTTCATTTTTATGCCTTCAACAATAGATGGGGGTTATACTAACTTTGTCATTCAGGCCCCATTAAGTACATATGTATATTTCTGGGCTGTGTTGAAATTCTAAGTCGACCTAGCGATGTCCGTCTGTCTTTTGAAAACACGCAAACTTCGTAACGAAACAAGCTATGCACTTGAAACTTGACACAAGTAGTTGTTATTGGTGTATGTAGGATGGTATTGAAAATGGTTCATATCGGAACACTGCTAGGTATAGCCGCTATATACACCGAAAACAAGTGAGGAAGAATGAACTATCTCGCACGAAAATTTAACTAAATTTTACTACACATTTTGAGATTTCCACAAAGCGTTGTTAAAACCAAGAAATTTTAATGCCCTGTTGTACTCTTTAACTGCAGTTCACGAAATTACATCATCTCATAGAAGAAAAAATTAACTAAAAGCACACAGAGAAGGAATATGATCACCTCAAACATGTTTCAAGAGCAAAATGTTATTTTTGTATGGTGACCATGTAACATGTTTGTCACTAAAATGTTATTTTCTCGTCAAATATAACCTGCTTGCTGAAATCAGATACATGATTTCCGAGAAAATAACATGTTTGCGAAAACCATGTTACATGGTAACCACCCAAAAATAATATTTTGCTCTTAAAATATGTTTGAGGTGATCATATTCCTTCTCTGGGTGAGTAAAGAAGAAAGTCATTGGCGCCAAATCATGACCATTTTAACCATACAGTAGTTCATTCTTACTATTTTTGGAAATCGTACGAAAATCTTCTTCTGCCTTAGTTCATATTGAACTTATGTGTACGGTCATTGAACTTTATACTCACGTTTAGTTCATAAAATTTTTGAGACATACTTAAAACTAGTAAGATTTCGTTAAGCTGTGGAAAATTTTGATAAAAATATTAAAATTTAATTCCAAGCAAATATTTTTTTCCAATGAAAATAAGTTAAATTTAGTGTTAGTTTAAGTACGGAAATTTTTTTCTGTGTAAGACAACCACCAGATTTGGATTCCTGAGCCCCCTGGAGGAGCAAATTTCATCCGTGCCGGTTGAAATTTAATATCCAATGTTCGTCTATGTTCTATAAAAACAATGGAAATATTGTTCGATATCGGTCCATATTTATATATCGCCTCCATATAAACGGATCCCCAGATTTGCCTTACGGAGCCTCCTAGATGAGCGAATCGCATACGATCCGATTGATGTTAGTACTCGGCTCCCAAGATTTAACTTCGGAAGCATCATGAAAGTAACATTTTCATTTTAATTTGGCCATGGGAAAATTAGTTCATATCGGTTGAAAATTATTTACGGACTCCTCTATACATAACGATCATGAACTAAAGTGGCTTTTATAGGTATTTATTCTGTCTTTTTTATTTAACATAGACTTCATGTGGACTAACATACAATTTAGAAGAAAATCTTAAGAATGCAAATGTTACCACAAGCCAAGTAATTCGATTGTGCATGATAGTCCTTTTATGCAATCCATTGTGGAGGGTACATAAGATTCGGCCGTTTTGTTAGACCCATATATATATATATATATATTTTTTTTTTTTTTTTTTTTTATTGTTTATTTTGAATCATTGAATATTATTACATCTACAAATAAACAAAATAGATTTTTCATATATATTTATCATTATTATATACATAGTCCCTTCTACGAGCTCTCAGTACACTAATCTATCATCACATTGTTCTACATCTTTTCAGAATATTATATTTTAAGAATATATATGCAAATTACGTAGAGATTATCCTTGATAATGAAAATTTTTTGAAAAAACATTATCTTTAATATTGTTATATATATATATATATATATATATATATATATATATATATATATATATATATATATATATATATATATATATATATATATATATATATATATATATATATATATATATATATATATATATATATATATATATATATATTTCTATAGACAATTTGGCAAATTTTTTTATATATATATATATATATATATATTCTCCTGCCCTTACATTTTGATCATTACTTGATTTGAGAAAATATGAATTCCAATTAGACACACAAACTGACTGAACATGGGTTTCAAACTTTTTAGTACAATTTTCAATAGAACTTCTTTATAATCTTCATTTTAAAGAGTCTAATTGTTCACTCCCCAGGTTGGAGGGCTTAATCGCTTCCGAATTTGGCATAAATCAAATATTCTCTTTTAAATAGTCACCAATGAACTACTTCATCTTCATATTACAAAGTTGAAAGTGTATTTTCAAACATTTAAATTATATTTCCATATGCTAGTTAAATATTTATCAAAGCCCGTAAGTTTTGCACATCACACATAAAAATGAGGAAGGAAGAGCCAGAAGTTAAGAACTTAATTAGCTTAAAATCACCTATCAACTTCTTCAATTAACCCCGTCAGAATATCTGAAATAGACATAAATAATATTTGCTCGTACGTGTAGAGTCTCCTTGCGTGTATGTATGTGTGTATGCGTGGGTTTCTTCTCCTATGGCTGATGGTGTCTTCAATATTTAACATCTCCTCTTTCTCCCGAGATTGAGGTAAGTGGAGATAAATTTTACCACAAATTACCTATAAAAGTCATTTGAAATTTTAGCACCTTAACATTATGCTGATGTACTATTTATGCTAGCAAATAATGATTAAATGCTGTGTGTCATGGTACATAGGATGCGGAAGACACGACATGACTTCCATGTAGACACACCCTGTATGATGAAATAGGGGGAGGTCGGATATTTCGATAAAACAAAGTGTTCGTACCTAATAGTTCATATGCCAGAACCCCAAACATCTTTGCCCCTCAAATTGTGTATGAATGAGGCTATACTCTTGCATTGAGCTATGAATGTGTACTCACAATTATGTGAATCAACGTACCTACACACACACATATATATAGAGAGCTGTAGTACTAGAATGTGTACATAGGGATGTGTATTTTTTGTACCATTATACCTTTATTGGTAATACCGGAGCTGTCGATTCAATTCTGTGCTATAATGTCACTGCTGTAATGCAAATATATTGCTGGCGGAAAAGCAAAATTTTAATGAAACTGTCAACGCTACGAGTCTGTTTGTCCGTTTCTCTGAGCCCCACTTAGCACCTACCCGGCCCCCATTTTGACATCATCCAACTAAGGATATGCCACACAATTCAGGGAAGCTTGATTGCCACAATATTCTACCCACTCGAGTTGCAACAGCTGTAGTGTGGCATGGTGTGGTGGCTGTCTCTTTTATCTCCTGTTTTATTTATCCGATTTTTCAACACCATCCGCATTGGTGGCTGTAGCATTTGAAGTTGACGGTAACCGCGCTTATGGAGAACAGATTCAAAAAAACGAGAAGGATGAACTCCCTCGCCCTCTTGAAATACAATATAAACATTGCTGCTGTTGCATTTACCTCATTTTTGAATTGCTTCGATGTAATAAAACTTGACAAATTATTTTGCGGTATAAAGTGTGTATTTGTATGGTTACGAGTAAGCATTCGCCTGTTTGTGTGTGTGACTATTTCCGAGTGTGAATATATGATGGCATGTGTGAGATTATTTCTTGCACACCCAAACACATACAAATAAATATATTTAAAGAGATATTATTTACGTAATATAAATAACATGTATGTGTGCGTGTGTGTGTGGGTATTCGAGGGAGTTTGCACATCCGCACATATACTAACAATCATACAAATAAAATATGTTTATCCAGTGATTCTGTCATTAGTGATTTATGTGTTTGTGTTCGTTAGCAAATCATTTCCATGTGGCTTTCTGAGTGTGGGTGTGTGCGTGTTGTCATTTATTTGCTCCTGATGAAGAATTAAAATTCTTTTAAATGTCAAAAGGAAGAATTGCAATTTATAACGATCACATAACACTCTTGGCATAACCATATTTATGGCTTTGAAATAAACAAAAAGGGGCCTAGAAAAACCGAAATAGATTTGATAATTTTGATATATCTAAAAATTATATTTCGTTTAGCAAATTCTAAAGTTTTATAAAGATAATGATGGTCTCATACCAGTTAAAAAAAATAATTATTAATATATTAATTATTTTGAAAATTTAATTAGTTTTATATAAAATTGTGTAGAGTGAGCTGCCAATTTTGCCGATTTATCGGCATTTTGATGATTTTTTACTCACAAAATGGACAATTCCGATTTTTTCCGATTTTAACGATATAAGCTCCGTTCATTAGACACATAGTTTAGGGAGTTAAAGTTTTTACATTTTGAAGAAATTTTTGAAAATATTAAAATAAATTTGAAAATTTTTGGGAAAAAATTCGGAAACAAATCATGGAGTACTTTGGCTTTTCGAGTTTTGTCAAAATTCGTACAAATAATCATGATTCTTCCACACTCCACAGCAAACGTAGAAATTTTTAGCCAAAAAACTAAAATTAGATAATGGCTGGAGAATAATTCATTGGAAGGAATATTCTATTCCAAAAATAACCTAAAATGAAATAACTCAAGTTGAAACTTTTACTAATTATGATAAAATTCTAGTACAGTATAAAAAAATAACCACATATAGTATCTATCGGAAACACCATAAAAAAATCACCTGTTTTTTAAACTTTTTCTTGAGTTTCAAAATATTTAATTTTTAAATAAAAATGTTAATTACTAACAATATTTTAGAAAAATAGATTTTTTATACAAAAATTACGAAATATTTTTGTTTAACTAGAAAATGATTTTTATGTTAATGTTATTTGCACACAAAACTGATTTCTTTGTATTTTATTTTATTGAAATGCATAGTTGTGTACATTAATCTTCTGTTTTGTATGTGAAATAAATACTTTTGTTTTGTGTTTACCCAAAAAATACGTTTAATTTTAATATTATTTATATTGCCGATTTTTTGACGATTTTTAAAATGCAAGTGCCGATTATGACGATTTTTATCGGAAAAAGTGACTTTTCTTGAAATTTTATTGGCAGCCCTGTGTGTAGATACTTTTTTAATATATCCAAAGAGAGAGAGAGAATGATCAAAAAAATACACTGAAAAAATGCTTGGTTCCAACGATGCATATGCACTAATTACTTTGGTGTTGATTTCGAGCAAGATGGAATTCTCGTTTAAATTTAATTTTATACAATAGGACTCAGATCTTAATTTATGCGGATTTAGGTCTGCGTACTTCAGTAATTTCAAAGTCCCTCATAAACGTGTTAACCATTTAAGATAAGCTACATTATCATTCCAAATTCACACTTGACATGACAAATCTGCATTTGAGAAATTATGCAATGTTTCAAATAAAAAAATATTTAAAATAAACTTCTCCTATTACTGAATACATTTTAGTTTTATAGTTAAGATACAAATAACATCAAACTTAATGCCGATTTCTTTTATGTTAGTCTAAAGGGGAATCAACTAACGTTAAAGACAAAACGCCAAAACGGAAAAGTTTATAGACTTTTGGTCAAGCAAAAGTACATTTTATCAGTGAAAACATAAAACATTTATTGTTTTATGCTAAACAAAATCAGTTTACTATGGTCCCGGGTTCAATTAAGCTCACGGCTTTATTTAGATATGGGAGTTAATTTACTCCAAAATGGGATATATCTTTTTTTTTTTATCAATCACTTAACCCAAAGATGACGCACTGGATATATGGGAGCGTAATACGTCCTACCATAGCATACACTTCTCGAGTCTGGTGAATATCTATCAAAACATGAGAAACCATCAAAGAATAATAGGAGAGACAGTGATAGTAACGACAGATTACTGGAAGACCGTTCTCAGGGAGCAGGACCCCAGAACACGTAAAAGTCGAACTAATTGTTACAACTATATTTTAAAAATGGGGAAACGGCGGCATTGGAAGCATTAGTTGGACGAGTTTTGAGGAGTGGACTTTGGAGAACGAGATAGACAGCAGAGCTTGCCGAATGCAGGCTTAGGTATAACAGAAATGAGGATGAGAAATATTGTTATTATTTTTTAACCGGGGCTTTTTCGATAGAGTGCCCACTTTAACAGCTTTACAATAGTTATTGTGTGAGTTTGAGCAATATCATAACATTCAATAACATACCCTATTTTAGAATATACATTAGATTAATTGCCGCTAAGGCAGGACTCGTTGCCGCTAAATCAACATCGAATGGAATCCCACATCCATTAGGAATAAAATACAGATCATTGAGTACTTAAGCATTACTCAACCGTATTTGAATGAATCTTCCTTTTTCGTTTGCAAAAGTTTGTGTGTATTTCTATTTGGATTTGAATTGGCATTTTCGTTCCATGCCATCGAAATGATTTGAATTGCACTCGTTTTTCTTGGTTTGGTGTAAGAAATCCAATTTCTCGCAGTGAAACCACTAATTTCTACTTCATACAAAGTTTCGAAATAGCTTCCTTTTAGCTACAATATCGTTTGTTAAGTATTTGTTTGAGTGTACGTGTGGGTGTGTAGGTGTAGGTGCGTGGTGTTTTACCATTTCAAGACATTTCGTGGTACAACATCACCCACTCACAACAGGCAATATGGGAAGGAAATCCCAAAATTCATCTTAAGCAGCAAATGACAATTAAGGAAATGCGAAACTATTTGCAATTATGGTTTCTAAATTGCAGCATCATTACATCCCCCAAGATGAAGTTGGTACAGAGATAACACAACATGGAGACGCATACAAACACTACAGTATAACAAAACCGCACTGGCACACACACACACAGACAAACAAATGAGTATTGTTTGTGTAAATATTTTCACTAAGAGCTGAATGTATGTCTCCTTCGTGCTGAAGAGTACATTGTCAGAGCTACTGACAGGCTCACATTTGTATGTGCAAGAGACCATCCCGCATTTAACCATCTAAACTGTAGTGTAACCAATTAGTTCTACTTATTTATGGATCTCATACATTGTCGTATACATAGATGTACACACATTCAGAACGAGGTCCCCTATGAGCAGTGGCGCAAAACTAAAACAAAACCACATATGCAAGTTTTTCCAATTCGTTCGAAGAATTTTATTGCCAGTTTTTCGACATTATTGATTATTTATCTTACTGCCGTGGTAAAAAAACATTGTCTTTTTCATTTAAATTTCACTGCTATGACAGTCAGTGTCATCTGTCACAAATGTGACATCAAGGTCAGTGCTGCCGCTACTACTTAAAATGAAGTATTTTGCTTCATTTTCACAAAATTTACTTCGTCACTCCTTCTTCCAAAAATCTGCTTCACTTTTTGTTCTGCTTCAAATTTTAAAAATTTTCCCCATATTACCTAATTGTTTTTCCTATTCCTTTAATTACGATGAACCAATTTTTGCATAGTTGTTAGAGACCATATACTTACACCATGTACCAAATTTCAGCCGGATCGGATGAAATTTGGTTCTCTTAGAGGTTCCGCAAGCCAAATGGGGGGATCAGTTTATATGGGGGCTATATATAATTATGGACCGATGTGGACCAATTTTTGCATGGTTGTTAGAGATCATATGCTGAAACCATGTACCAAATTTCAGCTGGATCGGATGAAATTTGATTCTCTTAGAGTCCCCGCAAGCCAAATTTGGGGGTCCGTTTATATGGGGGCTATACGTAAAAGTGGACCGATATGGCCCATTTGTAATATCATCCGACCTACATCATTAACAACTACTTGTACCAAGTTTCAAGTCGATAGCTTCTTTCGTTCGGAACTTAGCGTGATTTCAACAGACGGACGGGCGGACGGACATCAGATCGACTCAGAATTTCACCACGACCCAGAATATATATACTTTATGGTGTCTTAGAGCAATATTTCGATGTGTTACAAACGGAATGACAAAGTTAATATGCCCCCATCCTATGGTGGAGAGTATAATAAAATGAATTCTATTGTTTTGTTTTCAAAAATGTATGCTACTTCAATTTTATTCAATCTACTCCACTTTTTTCCAAAATCTACTTCATTCAATTTTTCACTGGCGGCAGCACTGATCAAGATATTCATTGGTGTGTATTAAACACTTATCTCTCCGAAGTACAAGAAGTGTATTCGGCTTTTACAATTAGTGAAATTACATATTATTACAATATTTTTTCGAGCTTATTGGAAAGGAATATTAAGGGAATTGATATTATTAAGTTACTGAAAATGCCCGATACCCATCCCGCAAGCCTGACTATACATATGTTTCAATGTTGGACACTACACATTTCCATAGTCTTTAGTGAGATCTGACCCGGTGAGATGATTTAATTTGGGTCTTTTATGTTAATTCCTTATGAAATGTATATACGACAGTTATTATTCCCTAATTTAACCATTTTTTTCACCACCACTGTGCATCATCGTTTCCCTTAATCTTCCTGTCCAATAAGCTCGAATAAATATAATATGTAGTTCAAGTGATATGGACATTGAACCAGCCTGCATTGATATCAGGCTAACATAAAAATTAGTGAAATTATTCAATAAAGTAATTCAATGTAATTTTTTTCTTTTGTATAAAGGCCAATGATTTCATAACCTGTCGAAGTATTCTAGTATCCCATTTTTATGATCTTAAAATTTAGCACTGTATAATATCGCTTTAATTGGCAAAACGATAAAATAAAGATGCGATAATCGACTTTTTTTCAAAAGATTGATATAAATAAACGTGTTTTAATAACATCAGGTTTATACTCGTAATTTCAGGTAAACCACATATCAGTTCTAACTTCTATGTACTCAATAGTCGAAATTGGCAGATCTTTCTATACGAAAAAGTAAACTTTTCGTTTATAAAATAAGGAGGATATGGCGACCTTGGAGAATATGGTGACATTAATGACAAATTCAGGCAAAAAGACTTAATACTAATCTGCACTAAATTCATATTCATTGTATCCAGATTTCGTGAAAATTAGTATGTTCTCTACGGGAAACACGTACAGAATGCCACTAGCAGACCTATGGACTGGTTCTGATGCTTCAGTTTATCGAAACTTTAAATTTGTATACACCTCTGAAAGTTGAACACCCACAGTCGCCTAAATTTTGTCTATATTTGAGAGGTGTCCAGGTATGAGAGGTTAATTTTAATGTTTTAATGTAGCAATCGTCCCAGGCAACTGTCCACACTTGGGAGGTATGCGGTTTTCAGGGTGTCCAAGTTTGAGAGGTTGCACTGTATATAGTGAAACCAGTCAGAAGTGGACAATAGATTGGGTCACGGCCTAAAGAAAAAAAAAGTTGATGCGCTCACCCCCCAGTTTTGTAGCATATTCGAAGACAATTTCAGAACACCAAAACTTTTTTCCGTGCTCCCTACGACCCCCGAATGCGAAAGTGATTGTTAGAATTTTAAAACGGTAGGTTCTCAAATTGTTCTAGCAAAAACACATGCACTTTGCATAACGCAGAAAATGCCGTAGTGCAAACAACGAGTATGTATACAAAGTAGAAGTGTGCACGTGAGTAATAGTTTACTCACGCTCACGCACACTCACGACTGAAAAATCATACTCACGCACGATATTTTTTGGTAGGACTCACGCTCACGCACACTCACTCACGAAAACGTCGTGACTTACGAAAAATGCCGTGACTCACGAAAAATATCGTGACTCACGAATAATTTTATGATTAATTTACCTTACCGAAGTGTCTGAAAACATGAGCATTATTAAAATTGAGAGTATTATTAAACTCTTAACATCCCAGGTGTCACTAAAATTGTAATTGAATTTAACTCTTAAGCGTTTTATGTTGGTGAGCAGGAATATTTTCGTGAGTGTAATTCGTTACTCACGCACACTCACGAAGATATTATTTTCGTGACTCACACTCACGCACGACATTTTGGTTTGTTAATCACGCTCACGCACACTCACGCTGTTGTCATGAGCGTGACTCACGCACGAATCACGAAAATTTTCGTGAGTCACGACAATTTCGTGTCACGTGCACACCTCTAATACAAAGGTACCGTTAGAAATTTACAGATAAACAGGTTTTGGGTTCTAAATTCCTTATAAATTAATTTCGTAGATGTGAATAACAATGTGCATGTGGTTTCGATCGGACATCATGACAACACAGCAAAAACTATTTGGTGGTGTGTAGGGTGACCTATTGACTTTTTAAAATCTCTTTAATTTTTTTGTTTATGAATATAAGTAAATACTTTAAAAGCAAAAGATTCATATTTTGTTAAGATCTTTATAATGGTTATCAGAAAAAAAAGTTTTCGTGTTCTGAAATTGTCTTCGAATATGCTACAAAACTAGGGGTGACCGCATCAACTTTTTTCGTGACCCTATGGACACCCACGGTCGCCTAAATTTTGTCTACATGTGAGAGGTGTCCACTCGTGATAATACAGCAAAGGTTAGGTTAGGTTTCACAAAAGTTGTCCACTTTTGGGAGGTTCTGTTTTTCAGAGTGTCCAAATTTGAGAGGTTTCACTCACAAATATTTATACTCTCTTTATATTAAAATCTTAACGGTTCACATGCTCAAATTAATACAGATTTTTGAGAGATGGTCCAAGACTATTTCATGGGAACCTGCTACTAAACTATCCCAGGACGTGTACATTGAAATGAGCCCAAGTTATGTTCTAACATAAAGTGTGAGTTTAACTGGGACCGGCCCATATATACCAGGGACTGATCCTGTACAGGTGCTGGGTTGATGCATTACACCTAGTGTTCGTAAGCATCAGTATTCTAGTATGTTTGAAAAATTTTATTCTACGGAACAAAATTTCCCAAAACTGTCCATTTGGCCGTTTCGATAATTGTTCATTCTCTATAAAGAATAATGACGATGAAAGTTGTCAGAGCTTTCTTGAGGGAAAAGTCTGCATAGCACAAATATGTGGCATAGTAAGAGAGACAATTTTGTATTTGTGTTTGAATTTGTGTGTGTATTGGGGACCTTTAACCTATCCAAGTATGGCAATTATATGATGTGCTTACTTTTATGTAATTATTTTGTATATTTCTACACATGTCTACATATACGAGAACTTAAACACAACCAAGCAACTACATATTGGGTGTGTGTGTGTGTGCGTTTCGTGTAATATATAGTTTTGCCAGTATGGTATTTGGTAAGTAAAAGTGGTTCACTAAATGGAAGCTTTAACAACTTTCTTATCTTTTTCAGTCTCATAAAATAAATTGATGTATGCAGAAATATATTCAACCCATACAAACAGGCAATCATACACATGCATGGGACACACACACACAGTGTTTATGCAAGGATCCTAGTACAAAATATCTGTACACTATCTCCATTTATGGTAGATGAATGAGTGTGCAATAAACAGTAATGTAAGCTCTAGTGGATGGATATATGTATGTATGGATGTATGTGTCTGCATTGCTAAACTGGTGGGGCTTACATTATTTGTGGACGATAATGTGTTCATTAAAAGGAAATTTATGTCCCCTCTTCTTCATCGAGTGCATAGCAAAGTATAGAAATTCCAATGTTTTCCTACTTGCCTTCGCAAACTTTGATGAATTTTTCATTAATGATTAAATCATAAATTCCCCACAAAGAGAAGGACAAAAGCAGAAACCAAACCACAGCAAAACCAAAGAAGGACAACCAAGAACGAAAAAAATCACTACGTAATGATGAACGAGCAGTGTCACTAACAACAGTTTGTCACTCTCGGCGTTGGAGGAAAAAGAAATTTGCAACACTTACTAAACGAAACCTCTAAAAGCCAACGAGGCAGAGAGAGAGAGAGAGAGAGAGCGGCAGACGTTTTTCCCCTAGTGCATTTGCACAGAAGTTATATTTAGTAAATTTAAAAGGCAAAGGGTCGCATAACACACAAAACCATAATATTTTTCGTTTAAACCTCAAAGATGCCAAAAACAAAAATGAAATAAAATCATTCCCTTTTATTTGAAAGCTTAGACCCTTAAAAAAAAGATAAAAAGGAAATATGAGAATATATCTTGGCTCCTGTCAAACTCGAGTCAAATCTTGACTTTCAATGGAACAGAACAGCAACAATCAATCTGATAAAGATATCAAAGCACAAAAGCTCAAGGTCATGTGACGATAAGAGTAAACATATTTTTCTATCTCGTAAAAATATGTCGAATCATTTAAAAATAATTGATGAATAAAAAATAAAATCAGCTACGTAGACGAAATAAACGTATAACATACTCTTATATATATTATGTTCTCGATTGATGTTATCCCAAAGAGTGCTTCCGCAAAATATGGCAATATAAAAAAACATTGATGGTAGCTACAATGCACGGGGGCCCAGGGACCCAGACCATTTGCTTGTTAATATTCTAAGTAAATAGACTACAGAACCATCCAACCGCTTACCCATACAAATGTTTAGCTTGGCTTACCATTCATCATTCAATTTTTGTATTTATTAAAAAAAAAATTATTTTTGTTGAAATGGTGGACATTAATCCTATGACAAGCCCATGATAAATTCATCGCTTCTGCTCCAATTTTGCACCACTTCCGGAAAGAACATTTTCACTCATTTTTGCGACACTTTTTTGCAGGGAACCTATAATAAAATAGCAACCAGTCATAGCCTAACAAATCATCTACTATTTCTATTTCCTACTAGCTGTCCTTCCGTCCATCCGCTTGTTATTCACAAGACAGCGGTCAAACTATCTTTAAGATATTTGAGCATAATACACTTTTTTTATAAAAAGGCTATTTAATGCATGTCGAACATAATTTAGATGTAAATCTCAAACATTTAAATCACAAACGTACAAGAATAACATCCCTAAGGGAAATGGATCAACCCCACGACCGGTACAGAACTAGTCCCTGGTGTATATGGACCAGTCCCAGTTCTGGTCAAAACGTATGGAAAGTACCGGTCACTTTAATATGGATTTGTCATTGACGGGGTAAATTTACACTTTAGAACATGTCTTAGACTCATTCCAAAGGACGCGTCCTAGGACAACTTAGTAGGATTACATTATAGACAGGCCCTTATGAACTAATCTGGGACAAACTCTCCACCACAAAGTAAAAACTTTTGGAATACATGGAACAATAGATTCCCAGCAAAAAAATTTGGAAGTTCTTCCAAAGGCACAACTTTAAAAGCACTTCCAAAAGATGCACTCCCAATGATGTTCTTAATTTAAACCAACCAGGAAGTTCTTTCAATTAAATTTTTTATAACTTGGTTTTTTCATACTTTTACGGCCATTTTCATGTGCTCCGTTAGGATTTAATTGCCAGTTAACAGAAAGTAAATTGCAAATATCTTCTCTCCAGTTAACTTTAACTGAAAAATTTTCGTCAGTTAAGTTCCTAACTGGCATATGGAATATATATGCAAGATGACAGCTTCGTCCATAATACGGTTTAAAAATTGGTTAATTAACGGAACACTAACGGAGCTTTATGAAAATGGGGGTTATGGCCATTTTCATGTAGCTCCGTTAGGCTTTAACTGCCAGTTAACAAAAAGTAAATTGGAAATATCTTCTCTCCCGTTATCTTTAACTGAAACATTTTCAGCAGTTAAATTCCTAACTGGCATATGGAATATATATGCAAGATGACATATATGTCCATAGTAGGGTTTAAAAGTCCGTTAGCTAACGTAACACTAACCGAGCTTCATGAAAATGGGGGTTAATGAGTAATTTTAATTTTTTTTTTGTTTCAATAGATTAAATCCAAAAATGCTAAATCCAGTCTGAAAAAATTGTGAATTTTTTAAAATATCGGAAACATTAGAATCCATTAAAAATTATAAAAGAATTATAAAAATTATTTATTTGACAAAATATCACAGAATTTTTTAATTTACATCCAAAACATTGAATTCCGATCACACCTAAAGAAGTGATGCAAATTCAGTGCATCGGCTGTTGAAATGGAGGACTTCCGTACCATGTTAATTCATCGCTTCTGCGTTCGGATCCAAAAAGATCATTTTCATTACTTTTTTGGCGACGCTTTTTTGCTGGGTTATTCTGATATTTGTATTTCAGAGAGTATAGAAATCAATAAATTTAACAGTTGCGACAAACTGGAGCACTGATGCCTGTGATAGGTCTTTTAGTACCTCAGTAATGCTGGTGACATTTGTGAGGGTTTCAAAGCTTCTCTAAGTGGTGTCACTGGAATGTGGAACGCCGTTCGGACTCGGCTATAAAAAGGAGGTCCCTTGCCATTGAGCTTAACATGGAATCGGGCCGCACTCAGTGATAAGTGAGAAGTGTACCACTGTGGTATCACAATGGACTGAATAGTCTAAGTGAGCCTGATACATCGGGCTGCCACATAACCTAACCTAACCTAGGTCTTTTAGTAACAATTTGCACCAATTTCCCGTAGGGATGTAGAAAATGTACGCAATTTCGGTACTGATTATAATTATTGTTTCAAATAACGTTTTCCATAACATTTAGAATACAATTTAATTGTTGAGAAATTTCCCTTTTATTTCCGAAATATTAAAACAAGAAAAGAATCAAGCAAAGTTTCTCCAATAAAAGAGTTGACAAGTTTTATTTATTTTTCTGAATAGAAATTAACAATATTAGAAAGATTAGGATACTTAGTTGTTGACTGTTTGACTGCCAGAAATGGAGAGAGAATTTATTTTCTATTCAATACTTGAAACCTCATAAAAATAGGTTCGATGTCAATGATCAAGTAAACAATGTTCGATGACAATGTTGGACCATCAATGCATTTGCATATACAAACGTGTCAATGCTAATAGTAAATATATATGTTTGATAGTATAGTTCTGCACACAGCTGCTCTCTTTTTTCCTGCAATCCCAACAAGAACCAATGCATGCATTGCTTAAGTAATGGGCAAAGAGGTTGTTCGGGTAACAATGCACTGAGGGGGAAGGTATGACTCCCACTCAAATGATTGTTGCATAGCGGAGCAATGATCTGCACTAACGAAGTTATCGATGATCATTAATAGCAATGATGATAATGAAGTTTTATATGTCTATTAATGAAGTTTTGTTTGGTGAAATTGCCGACGGTATTTGATTGATGGATTTTGATGTTTTATAGGTTGGCGAAATAAGAATTTTCGTCAACATTAATAATATGAAAGAATGTTCATTAGGAAGTCAACTAAAATATCAGAAATAGTTTTGAAACATTGCAAAGCCTTCTTTTATTTTTATGCCACCGATCCAACGAAGTTCTAATATTTTTAAGCGTCAACACAAACGGAGACCAAGCTGTGTCAATCTGACAACGATTAGTTGACACCATGCATTGTCAAAATAACAACCAATGATCTGAAAACGTAATGGTTACGAATTTATAAACAAAATTAAAAAAAAAGGATTTCCGCTACCGTGACCCGAACCTGTGCTCGAGTTCGAGTAATTTTCCAGTATTTTTTTTTATAAACATTTTAACTAAACTGTATTGCCACCGCCGATGTCACGCCGATTTCACAAAAATCGGTAAATATTTTTCGACAAATTTTATGATAATTTTGTGATATAGTTCGAAGGAAAAATTTGGAGTTAAAAATTGCAAAAACGTCTTTAGTACGATATGAAGTTCATGATGGGCGCATTATTGGTAAAATTTACAAAATTTTAAGAAATTCTCAACGTTTTTATGGGAGACACTTATTTAGTAAAATTTTTTGCTTCATTTGTTTATAATTACCCCCTTTTTTAGTTCATTTAGATAACGTACCCAAAAAATTATCGTGGTCAAGGAAATTTTCTCAATGCATAATAATTCCATAAACTGAAATAGAATTAAATTGGCCTTAGTGCCAAATTTGAAATTGAAGAAGGTGTGAGCCGGTGTTTAATCGTGGTGAATGCGGACTTTTGCAATGTAGAATCGTGTTTTCTTCACTTCAGCATCGAATTATACCGTCAATTCGGTATAGTATAATATGATGAAAAATCTCACAATCACGATTGTTGCCTGAAGAGCCTAAATACATCAACATAGCATTAAGAGATTTCTCATGTGCATACTGTGTCAGCTATCTTGTACACCTTTAATCGATGTTCAACTAAAAGGAAATGCTGAATGCTTTTGGAGCAGTTGAATGTGCTCCCTGAGAAGGAATATGATCACCTCAAACATGTTTTAAGAGCAAAATGTTATTTTTGGGTGGTGACCATGTAACATGGTTTTCGCAACCATGTTATTTTCTTGGAAATCATGTATCTGATTTCGGCAACCAGGTTATATTTGACGACAAAATAACATTTTAGTGACAAACATGTTACATGGTCACCATACAAAAATAACATTTTGCTCTTGAAACATGTTTGAGGTGATCATATTCCTTCTCTGCGTGTGGTTCATCAAAAAAACGATCCCACTGCATTGCTCTAAGACAATTTCAATTCGCTGTACAATTTATCTTCTAAAAACAAAAATTGAATATTGAAACGAATCGCTCTTATCAGAGATGAAGCAACTTCTACCGTGCAATTAATACAATCCCATATTTAGATCGATGTCCAAGGGGTATAGCACACAAAGTCTAAGGGCATACAGGGAAAGTTGACAAAGCTGATATTATCATGTAAGTTTCCAGCATTATCAACGTGCTCAACATGAAAACTACTTGGCTGATTTGTGTAAACTTTTGGGATTATGTAGTGAACCATTCCCCCAAATATCAAAATTCGATTATCAAATTTTATCTAAAACCCAATAGTTGGAACCCAGCTTGGAAAATTGTATATGACTTTACTGATCCCTTACCATAGTAGTAGTCATATGTAAACATACGAGTATACAAGTATTTGCTGTAACAAATTGAATTCATATACGGCGCGTTCATAGTATCAATAAACTTTCGTTAATAGGATAACAGGTTGGCTGATAAGTCCCCGGTCTAACAAAGAAAAACACATTTTCTTTGTCAAAATTCGTTTTTATTATTCAACGTAGTTCCCTTCAAGAGCGATATAACGACCTTCCAATTTGTTGATACCATTTTGGTAGTACTCCTTCGGTTTTGGCTCAAAATAGGCCTCAGTTTCGGCGATCACCTCTTCATTGCAGCCAAATTTTTTCCCTGCGAGCATCCTTTTGAGGTCTGAGAACAAGAAAAAGTCGCTGGGGCCAGATCTGGAGAGTACGGTGGGTGGGGAAGCAATTCGAAGTCCAATTCATGAATTTTTGCCATCCTTCTCAATGACTTGTGGCACGGTGCGTTGTTTTGGTGGAACAACACATTTTTCTTCTACATATGGGACCGTTTTGTTCATAGTTTTTCCCTTCTCAAGATAATCGATAAAAATTATTCCATGCGCATCCCAGAAAACTGAGGCCATTACTTTGCCAGCGGACTTTTGAGTCTTTCCACGCTTCGGAGACGGTTCACCAGTCGCTGTCAACTCAGCCGACTGTCGATTGGACTCAGGAGTGTAGTGATGGAGCCATGTTTCATCCATTGTCACATATCGACGGAAAAATTCGGGTGTATTACGAGTGAACAGCTGCAAACACCGCTCAGAATAATCAACACGTTGTTGTTTTTGGTCAAATGTGAGCTCGCGCGGCACCCATTTTGCACAGAGCTTCCGCATATCCAAATATTGATGAATGATATGACCAACACGTTCCTTTGATATCTTTAAGGCCTCTGCTATCTCGATCAACTTCATTTTACGGTATGGATTTTTTGATGTTTTCGTCGGTAACCGCCTCTTTCGGGCGTCCATTGCGTTCACCGTTCTCCGTGCTCATTTCACCACGCTTGAATTTTGCATACCAATCAATTATTGTTGATTTCCCTGGGGGCAGAGTCCGGAAACTCATTATCAAGCCAAGTTTTTGCTTCCACCGTATTTTTTCCCTTCAGAAAACAATATTTTACTATATAAAATAATATGCATTTAATTCTAGCGATACCATCTATGTGTCAGACCGGGGACTTATCAGCCAACTTGTTATGTTTTCTGTCACCATAGTCTTCTTTAGATTTCTTAACAAAATAAACACACTGAAAAAACAGTGAACCCTTTTCCATTGCAAAATGAACAAAACTGTAGTAATATTGACCATGGTTTAGCCCCTACGATTTTTTTCAACTTGTCTAGTTTATAATTCTCTTAAATTTTAGTTCATCTATAACATTGTATTTTAGTTCATATTTACAATACCATAAGATTTATATACCCCTACCAAGATTTATATACCCTACATAGATGGGTCAGACCGGGGACTTATCATCCAACCTGTTATGTTTTCTGTCACCATAGTCGTCTTTAGATTTCTTAAGAAAAGAAACAGAGAAGCTTTTAATTTTAATTTACTACAATAGAATTTAATAGTACATAGTCTTTGATTTTGTTTCCTGTTTATACAACTTCTTCCAGGTACATATTTTTAGACATTAAATTCTAGAAATGTTTGAAAACAAATCGTTCTCATTGAAATGTAAGACAGATGTGCGGTCAACATAAAAACATTTATTTGTGTAAAATTGTTTCCAACATAACAATGGTAGCTTTCAAATATGATGTCACAGTAAATTTCTTATCCCTATGGTCGTCGACACTTTTTTCTGGGGCAACATAAATAATTGGCCATATTTTGACATGGAACATCCTTCACCTTAGTTAGCAGGAAAGTCCCTCTGGAGAAATGAAGAAACAAACAAAGAAAAATATTACAACTGTCTGTCGGAACATTAAATTTAATTTTCATTTTTGCGGCTTTTTAAGGTGAGTGGGTCTTCTGGATTTCAAAGGCTGGCCAATACAGAGTTCAAATTTCACTTTGATGAAAATCTCTGCCAGGAATTCTTTATTTTCCCCATTTTTATCATCTCTCTATGCAGGACTATTTTCATGCCTTGCTGAAAGTTATTTTAAATTGGCAGAAAACTGGAGGACAATAAGTACAAATTTTTCAAAGACAATTTCTTTGGAAATTTCGTAATTTGTGTGTGTATTAAGGAAAAACAAGTATATACGGCCGTAAGTTCGGCCAGGCCGAATCTTATGTACCCTCCACCATGGATTGCGTAGAAACTTCTACGAAAGACTGTCACCCGAATTACTTGGGTTGTGGTATCTTAAAACTTCTTAACATCGTTTTCTAAATTGTGAGTTAGTCCATACGTGGTATATATTAGACAAAAAAGTTATGTATTGTTAAGTCTACAAATAATTACGAATCGATATGGACTTTTTGCACGGTACGTAGAGAGCCAGAACTGAAATATGGGGGCGCTTATATGGGGGCTATATACAATTATGAACTTGATATGGACCAATTTTTGTGTGATTGGAAATCGATTTATATGAGGGATATATATATAACTATAGACCGATATGGACCTAGTAAGGCATGGTTGTTAACGGCCATATATGTTACTAGCACAATGTACCAAATTTCAACTGACTCGGATGAAATTTGCTCCTCCAAGAGGCTCCAAAAACAAATACCGGAATCGGTTTATATGGGGGCTATATATGATTATGGACTGATATGGACCACTTTTGGCATGATTGTTAAATATCATATACGATCACCACGTACCAAATTTCAAGCAGATCGGATGAATTTTGCTTCTCCAAAAGGCACCGGAGGTCAAATCTGGGGATCGGTTTATATGGGAGCTATATATAATTATGGGCTGATAGGAACCAATCCCAGCATGGTTGTTGGATACCATATACTAACATCACGTACCAAATTTCAACCGAATGGGAAGAATTTTGCTCTTCCAAGGGGCTATGGAGGTCAAACCTGGGGATCGGTTTATATGGGGCCTATAATTATTGACGATGTGGACCAATTTTCGCATGGTTGTTAGAGACCATATACTAACACCATGTACCAAATTTCAGCCGGATCGGATGAAATTTGCTTTTCTTAGAGGCCTCGCAAGCCAAATCGGGGGATCGGTTTATATGGGGGCTATATATAATTATTGACCGATGTGGACCAATTTTCGCATGGTTGTTAGAGACCATATACTAACACGATGCACCAAATTTCAGCCGGATCGGATGAAATTTGCTGCTCTTAGAGGCCACGCAAGCCAAATCGGGGGCTCGGTAATATGGGGGCTATATATAATTATGGACCGATGTGGACCAATTTTTTCATGGTTGTTAGATACCATATACTAACACCATGTACCAAATTTCAGCCGGATCGGATGAAATTTGCTTCTCTTAGAGGCCTCGCAAGCCGTTCGTTTATATGGGGGCTATACGTAAAAGTGGACCTATATCAATAACAACTACTTGTGCCAAGTTTCAAGTCGATAGCATGTTTCGTTCGGAAGTTAGCGTGATTTCAACAGACGGACGGACATGCTCAGAACGACTCAGAATTTCACCACGACCCAGAATATATATACTTTATGGGGTCTTAGAGCAATATTTCGATGTGTTACAAACGGAATGACAAAGTTAATATACCCTATGGTGGAGGGTATAAAAACACAAAAATTTAATTCTTTCCAAACTTAATTTATTAATTTGTATACTATGGAAATGGTCGAATTGAATTCGTGTTTAAGTACAACTGAAGAGGGTGTATGGTAATGTGGCTTACAGCACAAATGCTTTTTTCAAATATAATCCAATGTAAATAGAAATTCATCAGAATTCCCATAGGAGTGGAATATACCAAAGACATTTCCATCAATGGCAAATGTATTACAATTGAAAACCGGAAACTCGAAAGTTTCTATATATAAATATATTTTTGTATTTCATTTCTTTTTTTCTTTTGAAACCTGATTTGTTTGCAAAACAAATATTTCAAAGTTTAAAGTAATCACATCAAGTGGTGAGTGATTACTTGAGATTAATTAAAATTTGATTTAATTTGCTTGCTTTACCTGATGTGAATGTGTATGTGACATTTGATATAGGGGAGATTTTTCTTCACTATTATAGAAGTGAAAGGTATTTTATTTTTGATTTGTATCAAGATATAGCAATCAGAAATGTTTGTGCGAGACATCATATCATATAAACTAAACTATAGAATTAATTCCTTAATCGAAGTAACGCAAAGAGAAAATATAGTAGGTCTGATTGTCGATATCACGTTAAAACATTTCGACCTTCAATTAAGGATTTCGGTATTGATTCCGAGCCAAATATGCGGGTGCGTTAAAATAAAGACGTTTTAAGGAACCTTTATGGCTTCAAATCTAAGATCAATAAAATGAAATAAGGATACATATCTAATTTATCGAATTTTCATTTTTATACCCTTCACCACTACTGTGGTACAGGGTATAATAAGTTTGTGCATTTGTATGCAACGCCAAGAAGGAGTAATCATAGACCTTTTAGTATACGGATCGGCTTAGAATTAAATTCTGAGTCGATTTAGCGATGTCCGTCTGTCTGTCCGTCTGTCTGTCCGTCTGTCTGTCTGTCTGTCTGTCTGTTGATGTATTTTTGTGTGCAAAGTACAGCTCGCAGTTTTAGTCCGATTATCCTAAAATTTGGTATAGGGTCCTGTTTCAGCTCAAAGACGATACTTATTGATTTTGGAAAAAAATCGGTTCAGATTTAGATATAGCTGCCATATATATTTTTCACCGATCTGGTCATAATTGGCGTATATATCAACCGATCTTCCTCAAATTCCGTACATCCGAATATTTTATGAGTCTCGAAAAACAAACAAAATATCAGCCAAATCGTTTCAGATTTAGATATAGCTCCCTTATATAGCTTTCGGCCGATTTACACTCATTTGCCCAAAGAGGCCAATTTTTTGCTCCGATTTAGTTGAAATTTTGCATAGGGAGAAGAATTAGCATTGTAACTATGCGTGCCAAATTTGGTTCAAATCGGTTCAGATTTAGATATAGCTCCCATAGATATGTTTTTCTGATTTCGACAAAAATGGTCCAAATACCAACATTTTCCTTGTAAAATCGCCACAGCTTAGTCGAAAAGTTGTAAAAATGACTCTAATTTTCATTAACTTCTAATGTATATATATCGAGCGATAAATCATAAATAAACTTTTGCGAAGTTTCCTTAAAATTGCTTCAGATTTAAATGTTTCCCATATTTTTTTTACTAAAATTGTGTTCCACCCTAGTGCATTAGCCAACTTAAATTTTGAGTCTATAGATTTTGTAAAAGTCTATCAAATTCTGTCAGATCGAGTGATATTTAAATGTATGTATTTGGGACAAACCTTTATATATAGCCCCCAACACATTTGACGGGTGTGATATGGTATCGAAAATTTAGATCTACAAAGTGGTGCAGGGTATAATATAGTCGGCCCCGCCCGACTTTAGACTTTCCTTACTTGTTTGAGATATATTAATAAAGTTACAAACAAATGCCAATTTAAAACTTCAAATTATAACGGATACTTCAAAGAGGAAACGTTTTCTTAATTCTGTACACCGAAAAAAATATTGTCGTGAGGCAAAAGGTTTCATGTCCTTAAAATTCAAATGAGTATTTTGTGTGGTATAAAAGCATTTCTTTGCATTTCTCTGATATAAAGTTTTTATTTGTCCAAACTTTTCAAAGAAGTCGTTTTGTTTTATAATTAAGTGATTCGAAGTGTGAGAAATTTTTGTTTGGCTAAGGTCAACTTGACTTTAATAATTCAGAAAAATTCTTTAAAATTAATGAAATTGTCTTTAAATTTGTTGTCTTTTTTGCATCTTGACAACAAAGCAAAAACCCGTTTAAAAATAGGCTACGATTTCTAACACTTTATTTTAAAGACGTTTTTTACTTGAGACATGGCATAATTTCTACTGGAAGTCGAGTCTGAATTTAGAAAACAAAGTTGTCGTTAACTTGTTTTTAAAGGACTTTGATAGCATATGAAGAAAAAAGCTGAAATAGTGAAAAATTAAAATTTGCTTCCTAGAAGCAAGCACACAAAACCCAAATTTAAAAGAGAGTTATGTCTTAAAAGTATCCTTATTTGAATTGTGACTTAAAAGTATCCTTATTTGAGTTCTCTTTTAAAATGAAGACAAAATCTTTGGAACAGAGCATGCTTTTTTCAGTGTATAAAAACATTTCTTTGCATTTTTCTGATATAAAGTTCTTTTTTGTCCAAACTTTTCAAAGAAGTCGTTTTGTTCTATAATTAAGTGATTCGAATGTAGGAAATTTTTTTTGACTAAGGTCAACTTGTCTTTAACAATTGAGAAAAATTCTACCATATTAATGAAATTGTCTCTAAATTTGTTGTCTTTTTGCAAAAACGCGTTTAAAAATAGGCTACGATTTTTAACACTTTATTTTAAAGATGATTTTTACTTGAAACATACAATAATGTCTACTTGGAGTCGAGTCTGAATTTAAAAATTTAAGTTGTCTTTAACACGTTTTTAAAAGACTTTAATAGCACATGAAGAAACAAAAAAAAACAGAAAAAACGTATAAATTAAAATGTGTTTCCTACAATCAAGTAAGCAAAGCTTAAATTTAAAAGATAATTCTGTCTTAAAAGTATCCCTGCTTCAATTCTGCGCTTCTTTGGCTCGGAATCAATACCAAAATCATTAGTGTAAAGACAAAATCTTTGGAACCGGGCATGTTTTCTTTTTTCAGTGTACCTAGACTAGGCGATATTTTGTTTTGTTCGAAGGTCGATATAACTTCAACGTACGGATGGTCAGATTCCTATTTCGAATAATAAATCTTCTTTGGCTTAAAATCGTTTCTTTGATCAATACCCCTGAAATACGGTTATTTAAGAAATTCCTTTCGGAAAAAGCTTATAATTTAAATTAAAATTATTCGATTTTCTTTGTGACAAATGTTCTCCTGTCGTTTATCGAATTGATATCTGGATCGATCTATATTCCATCCAATCATGCTGTTATAGTTGCATATGTGCGAATCGGCTCAGTTCTTGGACATCAGCTTAATTTACTGCCCTTACAAATATTTTCCCATATACCTACTTAATAATTTGTAACCATGGATAATGCATTTTTTTATTCCATTTAATCGGATTCTGTAAAAGTTTCTCAAAATGTATTCCTTTTAATTTCATCGAGGTTAATAATGTGGCTTTAAGTGATTAACTGGTTAAAGTATGTCATTAATATTCAAGTGATACTTCAAAGGGAAACCGGTTAACTATTGACTGTTGTGACCACTCTATGATGGACCTGATGGATGATGATGATGATGATTAAATGACCAAGGACGATGATGGTGATGGAGGGACGAATGTAAATTTTCGATATTTAATTGCCTGACCACAAGTATGCATTCATTTCGTTACACAGCACAGCATTTTAAAGAGCTTAAAGAAGAACTCTTTTTGATAAGCCACAGGATTTTATTGCCGATACACCGAATTCCTTGAGAATGGCAGGAGGAAATTTAATTTAACTTTCGAGTCTCATAAAAAATTCACACTCACTCCCCATCCAAATGTATGTCCGTCCGTTTGGTTGCCCGTCCCCGGTTTGTAAGCCACCACACCAATCAAAGTAAAGCCAAGGCACGTTATCAATAATGTATACAATTTATTTATTTATATATACATACAGACAAATACACAAACACACACACTCACATGTAAACATTTCTCAGAAGTATACATAAACACAAACACACATACACACAAACATCTTCGTAGTATATACAAAATTTGCAATACATAAACTGAGATTTCCATTTAATATTTACTTGTATTAAAAAAAAAAAAAAAAGAAACAAAAATCTTCTTTGTTTTCTTGCCACTGCTACTGCTCTTGCTACCGATTTTGTTTTTTGTGTTGTTGGTTATTTATATAAAAGTTATAAATATACATATACATGCATATTTATATACGATATACATTCATATATTTATAAATCGTTAGATATGTGTAAGCGAGTAAATCTATAGTAGAATACAGGCCATTTTCCCTACTGTCGATGGGAGCGTTGCAAAATAAAAGTTCCCAAAATCTAATAGAAAAAGCCACCAAAGTCGTTTAGAATCAGAAAATTTAACAACAAACTTGCTACCCATCCAAGTTGATTCAAACTTACCCTATGGTATAAAGATTCGCAATTGTTAAACTACACTGAAAAAAAACTATTGTCGCGGGTACAAAGATTTTATGTTCTTAAAATACCAATACCATTATTTATTTATTTATAATATTTATAACCATAATAAATTATGAATATACAAAAGAAATTTCATTTTTGTGTTGCAAAGAAAATGACTCGGAATTAATATCAAAATAATTTATGTAAAGACAACATCTTTGATACTTGCAGTTTTACATTTTTGAGACAAGCAAAGTTCTCAAAAAATTGTGTTGGCTATAAAATTATATAAATATTCCATATTGAACGCTTTTGTGATGTGTAGAAAAGATACAACAAGTCCAAAAATTTATTGACGATTTCATTAATGATGAAGATTTTTTCTGAATTAGCAAAGACAAGTTTAACTTAGTTAAACAAAATTTTCTTTCATGTAATTATGCCATATTTTAAGTCGTATTTTGGGCGTATTTTAAGGACATGAAATCTTTGGAGTCACGCCAATATTTTTTCAGTGCTGTAGCCGAAATAACAAAAAAGCTTTCAGCACTACCATAGCGGATTTTCGGATTCAGATTTAATTAAATTTTACTTTGGGTGAAGATCGAACTTCTCTTAACTGATAATGCCGTACTCAGCATGTAGGGAGTTCACTCATAATTTTAAAACGGTTCTGTCAAAGTTGGAATTCTTTTAAATATCCTAAAAAATCTTACTTTTTAAAAGTTGTAGAATGTCAAAAGTCGATAAGTTCATTATTTGAAAATGTCGATAGATCATTGCTTTCTACCAATGGAAATTTCTTAATTGTTATTTAGAAATAAGCATATTAATACCATATTCTAAGTCTAATTTCTAAGATCGGAAATGAAAATTTACTGACTTCATACACAGAAAATTTATCTAAATATACAAAAATAAGATTATCTATATATATAAAAATAAATATTGTTATAGGCTGATAATTCTGGTAGAAATTTTTAAACCGATGAACGAAAGATTTGTTCTACTTAATTTGTTTCACTGCCGAATACAAACTGTTCGAGAAGTCATGCTTCTGAGTAGTTTAATTTTCTGAAATATCCATATATACCCTCTCAGGAAAGCCTCAAATAATTTGAAATGTTTCAAATGAATTCACAAAATAAATATACTAGCCATCCCGACGTAAAAACATAACGATGACTATGGCAAAAGAAAAAAGGAAAAAGTTTAACCACCTTACCAAAAACCCAACATGAACTTCGGAAATATTTCCCATAAAGGCAATATTGACTTATTGTCGCTGAACGCCAAGTTTCATACTCACAAACACACGCACACATACACTCTCTACATACGGAAACCTCAACGAAGCATTTGTTATGCATATCCGGTTTGGCGCTCTTAAAACAGGAAGTCTAGCATGAGCTCGGTGTTTTTGGGCACTACGCCACCAGCAAAAGAACCACATTCATGCAAACATTTTGCTTTGACTCGCTACTCTCTAGATGGAAAAGGCAGAATAAGTCGAGCGATATAATGCGGTAGAAAGCTTTTCGTAGATTTTTCATACACACTTCTCCTGGTCTTCTGTTTGTTGTTGTTGTTTTCGAATTTTATTTTATTTTTGTCTTTTTATACAAGCCATCACTTTCAGCATAACTTCGATTGTCTCAGCGTCATTGCCAACCAAGATGGTATGCACACAGCGACAGTTACGTTGTTACACCGAGACCACCGTCACTTTTTAATTTGTGAGAAATATTGGCAGAGATTTCCGATTTAATTTTAATTAGGTGCTATTCAATTTGTATGTGCCTGACAAAGTGTATGGGTGAATGTGTCCGTGTGCGTTTGTTTCCCCAGCACATACATCCTTTGCCAAAGAAATTTTCCCACACACACACACCCACAGACAAGTTCATAGATTTGAGAAATGGAAGATTTTAAGTAAAAGTTTTTGTGTAACTTATTCTGCAGCTAAGAAGATGGAGGCATTTGTGATCACGCACATTCATCCACATCCGTTGGTATAAACACACACACACATACACATATAGCGAATCGTTTCTACCATAAGATGGAAAACAAAACTTTTTCAATGAATTTCTAGTTCGCTATTGTAGAATTCACAATTCTCAATTGAAAGGGGAATGAAGGCAGGATAACATCAGAGTTAGTGAGAGTGATTGAAAATATAAGCTCTAGCTCTGACATAGTCGTGCTCATTGATACGAGTCTAGTTTTGAAAATATGGTAAAATTATTAAGATACCATCCTATTAAGATACTATCCAACTTTACTTTTCATGTAATAACCTACTCTTAATACACCGCCAAATTTGACATTTTGTAGGGACCTACCGATATTTAAATCTAGGCTCTAAATTGGATACATATATCATTTATGAATTTTCATTCCCTTTTTGCAATATGTTTATAAAGCTGTTCACAAAAAAAAAAAAAAAACTTTGAACCAAACAGGCGACATCCTAAGACTTATTTTGAGTCTTAGCCTATATTTAAGGTATTTTCATCCTACTACAGATTCAATATAAAGTTGATTTCTTTAAATAAAAAGGACTTATGTCTTTTTTATTTAATACTTGAGATTGTCGGATTGAATTTTTAATATTTTATTTTCTTATTTAAGATTGTAGATAATTAGAGATTTTACCAATATATTTTTATACCCTCCACCATAGGATGGGGGTATATTAACTTTGTCATTCCGTTTGTAACACATCGAAATATTGCTCTAAGACCCCATAAAGTATATATATTCTGGGTCGTGGTGAAATTCTGAGTCGATCTAAGCATGTCCGTCCGTCTGTCCGGCTGTCCGGCTGTCCGTCCGTCTGTGGAAATCACGCTAACTTCCGAACGAAACAAGCTATCGACCGATCCCCAGATTTGACCTCCGGAGCCTCTTGGAGGAACAAAATTCATCCGATCCGGTTGAAATTTAGTACGTGGTCTTAGTATACGGTCTCTAACACCCATGCAAAAATTGGTCCATGTCGGTCCATAATTATATATAGCCCCCATATAAACCGATCCCCAGATTTGACCTCCGGAGCCTCTTGGAGGGGAAAAATTCATCCGATCCGGTTGAAATGTGGTACCTGATGTTAGTATACGGTCTCTAACAACCATGCAAAAATTGGTCCATATCGGTCCATAATTATATATAGCCCCCATATAAACCGATCCCCAGATTTGACCTCCGGAGCCTATTGGAGGGGCAAAATTCATCCGATCCTGTTGAAATTTGGTACCTGATGTTAGTATACGGCCTCTAACAACCATGCAAAAATTGGTCCATATCGGTTCATAATTATATATAGCTCCCATATAAACCGATCCCCAGATTTGAACTCCGGAGCCTCTTGGAGGAGCAAAATTCATCCGATCCAATTGAAATTTAGTACGTGGTGTTAGTATATAGTCTCTAACAACCATGCAAAAATTGGTCGATATCGGTTCATAATTATATATAGCTCCCATATAAACCGATCCCCAGATTTGACCTCAGGAGCCTCTTGGAGGAGCGAAATTCATCCGATCCAGTTGAAATTTGGTACATGGTGTTAGTATATGGTATCTAACAACCATGCAAAAATTGGTCCATATCGGTCCATAATTATATATAGCAAAAGTCATCCGATGCGGTTGAAATTTGGTACATTTTGTCAATATATGGCCTCTAACAGCCATGTAAAAATTGGTCAATATCGGTCTTTAGTTATATATAGCCGATGACTTATTACACAAAAATTGGTCCATATCGCCAAAAATAATCTACCAAAACTTTATTTCCATATCAAATTTTGTCAAATTTTTTTACTATAGAAAGTTGTGTCAAAATTTCATTTCTATAGAAAGTTTTGTCAAACGTTTATTTCTATAGAAATGTTTGTCAAAATTTTATTTCCATAGAAAGTTTTGTCAAAATTTTATTTTTATAGAAAATTTTGTAAAAAATTTATTTCTGTAGAAAATTTTGTCAACATTTTATTTCTATACAAAATTTTGTCAACATTTTACTTCCATAGAAAATTTTGTCAACATTTTATTTCTATAGAAAATTTTGTCAAGTTTTTATTTCTATAGAAAATTTTGTCAAAATTTTATTTCTATAGAAGATTTTGTCAAGTTTTCATTTCTATAGAAAATTTGGTCAAACTATATTATATACGTATTTAATCGGCCTTTTTTTGTTTAATATATACCCCGTATGGGCTAACTTACAATTTTGAAGACAGTGTTAAAAAGTTTTACGATACCTTGCCATCGGCAAGTGTTATCGCAACCCAAGTAATTCGATTGTGGATGACAGCCTTTAGTAGAAGTTCCTACGCAATCCATGGTGGAGGGTACATAAGATTCGGCCTGGCCGAACTTACGGCCGTATATACTTGTTTTTGTTAATATTTTATACAATTTGTTTGACTATTAATTCAAAACACTTTCAATTCGACCCCCTTTTTTCTGTTCGCGAGTAACGGAATGACGGTCATTATTTCTATGGCCTTATACTTGGTCTACTTTGTCTTAGACTTGACGATTATGATGGGTGAGCTAAAGTAGCATGGCAGTAAGCCCAAATGAATGGCATTAATAACAATAATCACAAATTACTTATTCATAAGTTTGAATTTCATAATTAATAAATAATTCGCATTAAATTACCCAGTTCAACCATCTGAGATAAAGGAGCACATTAGCAAACCTATTCTATCGTCTGCGAATGCCATAACAAAATGAAGTGATTTTATTTTTGTTATGCCATTCCCTGTTATTCTAGCCACCGCCTCCAACTTACAAAAAAAAAAAATTGTGGGTAATTAGGGAAAATCTCCTTTAGACTTATGTTAGCCAACTGGCGGTCGCTTGGTGGAGAGAGAACTTAGAACAGAATTGCAATTTCTCAAAAACATGGCATACACCCTCAATCACAGAAACGATGAATTAATTCTCTTAACAATCTTCTTTGGAATTGTCGATTTTCTAGTTTTCCTATTAAATTCTTTAAGAGTTTTGTGTGTGAAGTTTTCATAAAGTTTGATAACAACATATTCCTGTAATTCCTGATACCAATAACTGTATCAGTTCTCAAATTGATTCTTTTGAATGATGTTGACCTTAATTTGACAATTTGGTTTTCAATTCTATAGGTTCTTGGAGATGAAGATATTTTAATGAATGGATCTGAACTCAGGTTGACATTTTTCTCATTGATATCTGTGATATATGTATACACCAATAGATATGGATTTTTTAAACTTCAATTCCAGGCAGTAGCATCATTAGAATAAATCCTTTCGGATTTATGTCAACAATATCAACAAATCGTCTAAAAGTCATTTCTTGAATAGGGTTGTGACAAATATGGTACAAAGTAATTAAGCACACATTCAAAAAAAGTTTACTTTAATTCAAATACGTTGACCTTCTCTTAAAGATTTTGGTATTGATACCAAGCCAAAAATGCGGCTTCTTTAAAATAAAGACATTTGGCTTTGAATCGAGGATTAATAAATTTCTAATGCGGATAAAGGCTGTCGAATTTTCGTTCTCTTTTCGCTGTATAGTAACAAAGCTATTCAAATACAAGTTTAAATATCCAAATTAGAACGCATATTTCAAACCAAACAAGTAAGGAAAGTCTAAAGTCGGGCGGGGCCGACTATATTATACCCTGCACAACTTTGTAGATCTAAATTTTCGATACCATATCACATCCGTCAAATATGTTGGGGGCTATATATAAAGGTCCCAAATACATACATTTAAATATCACTCGATCTGGACAGAATTTGATAGACTTCTACACAATCTATAGACTCAAAATTTAAGACGGCTAATGCACTAGGGTGGAACACAATGTTAGTAAAAAAATATGGGAAACATTTAAATCTGAAGCAATTTTAAGGAAACTTCGCAAACGTTTATTTATGATTTATCGCTCGATATATATGTATTAGAAGTTTAGGAAAATTAGATTCATTTTTATAACTTTTCGACTATTTAAGCAGTGGCGAATTTACAAGGAAAATGTTGGTATTTTAACCATTTTTGTCGAAATCAGAAAAACATATATATGGGAGCTATATCTAAATCTGAACCGATTGCCAAATTTGGCACGCATAGCTACAATGCTAATTTTAGTCCCTGTGCAAAATTTCAACTAAGTCGGAGTTAAAAAATGGCCTCTGAGGTTATATGAGTGTAAATCAGGCGAAAGCTATATGTGGGAGCTATATCTAAATCTGAACCGATTTCAACCAAATTTGGCACGCATAGCTACAATGCAAATTCTACCCCCTGTGCAAAATTTCAACTAAATAGGAGTTAAAAAATGGCCTCTGAGGTCATATGAGTGTAAATCGGGCGAACGATATATATGGGAGCTATATCTAAATCTTAACCGATTTCAATAAAATTTGGCACACTTGATTATAGAACTAATTGTTCTTCTTGTGCAAAATTTTAAGCAAATTAGGGTAAAACTCTGGTTTCTGGGGCCATATAAGTCCATATCGTGCGACATATATATATATATATATATATATATATATATATATATATATATATATATATATATATATATATATATATATATATATATATATATATATATATATATATATATATATATATATATATATATATATATATATATATATATATCGCAGCTATGTCTAAATCTGAACCGATTTCTTCCAAAATCAATAGGGATCTATTCTGAGCCAAAACACATACTTGTGCCAAATTTGAAGTCGATTGGACTAAAACTGCGACCTAGACTTTGATTAAAACATTTGTTCACGGACAGATGGACAGACGGACATGGCTATATCGACTCAGGAGCCCACCCTGAGCATTTTTGTCAAAAAAAACCCATGTGTCTATCTCGTCTCCTTCTGGGTGTTGCAAACATATGCACTAACTTATAATACCCTGTTCCACAGTGTGGCGCAGGGTATAAAAATGTGTTCTAAATTCCAAAAACTTTAAATCAAAGATGATAAATCCCCAAAATAAGACTTAGCCTTTATTTGAAGCGTTTTTATCTTAAATAAAAAGTTTCAATATTTCAGTCAATTTTAGTACGATTTCTTTTTTAAATCAAAAATGTGTTTCTTTACTTAAAAAAATTACTTAATTTAAAGGCATACGACTTTAACGAAGGGACAAAAGTTTCCAAAATTTCTGTTATAAATTTAATAAAAACAAGTATATACAGCACTAAGTTCGGCCGGGCCGAATCTTAAATACCCACCACCATGAACCAAATATTAGTGTTTCCTTTGAAATTTCAGGAGGGCTTGAGGACTTGAGGACACTTCCCGAAGATAAATTTAAAGATTTCACCTATGAGGACTATATCCGATTCTGGATTTATAAGAACCATTTTTGTTTCAGTTTTAGAGGAATCATTAACACCTCTTTATGACCCGAAAATACCTCTAGATTTCCAATTTCAGGCAAATAGGATAAAAACTTCGGATTCGAGAAGCTTAAGAAGTAAAATCGGGAAATCGGTCTATATGGGGGCTATGCCAAAATATGGACCGATACTCACCATTTTCGGCACACCTTTTTATGGTCCTAAAATACCTCTAGATTTCCAATTTCAGACAAATTGGATAAAAACTACGGTTTCTATAAGCCCAAGTCCCCAAATGGGGAGGTCGTTTTATATGGGGACCATACCAAAACATGGACCGATACTCACAATTTTTGGCACACGTATTTGTGGTCCTACAATACAATACAATTTCCAATTTCAGGTAAGTTGAATAAAAACTGCGGTTTCTATAAGCCCAAGAAGTAAAATCGGGAGATCGGTCTATATGGGGGCTATAGCAAAACATGGACCGATACTCACCAATTTTGGCACACCTCTTTATGGTCATAAAATACCTCTAAATTTCAAATTTCAGGCAAATTGGATAAAAACTACGATTTCTATAAGCCCAAGACTTCAAATCGGAAGGTCAGTTTATATAGGGACTATATCAAAACCTGGACCGATATAGCCCATCTTCGAACTTGACCTGCCTGCAGACAAAAGACGAGTTTGTGCAAAATTTCAGCACGATTGCTTCATTATTGAAGACTGTAGCGTGATTACAACAGACAGACAGACGGACATCGTTATATCGTCTTAGAATTTCTCCCTGATCAAGAATATATACTTTATATAGTCGGAAATCGATATTTCCATGTGTTACAAACGGAATGACAAACTTATTATACCCCCGTCACCACTCTATGGTGGTGGGTATAAAAATTGAAGCATAGATTAAAAACTTTATTTTAGTTAAAATTTCATTATTTTAAAGAAATTTGTCCTAAATAAATTGTGCATCCTAAAATTTAGATTGCGTAATCTTTAATATGACGTAAATAATATTTTCAGTGCAATTCAAAAGAGCCAAAGAGCAATTTTTATTGTTAATGTGCAAATAAACATCACTTTAAAATTTTAAATTATAAGGGATAATTCAAAGTAAATACATTTTTCTTAATTTGCAAAATAAAGAAAACTTTAAATAAAAGATTAAAATCTATCAAAAGAGCTACATTTAAAGCTCTAATTTCAACTCCCAGATACTTTAAGATGATTTATTTAAATCAAAAACGTTTTTCTTCATTTTAAGGAAATTTTTCTAAACTTCAAAGACATAAGGTCCTAAAATTTAAAGGCTATGCAATTTTTTTTTTTTTTTACTTAAGAGAAGTTTGTCCCTTGTGAATGTTGAGCTTTCTAAAATTTAGATTATATATCTTTAATATTTGTTCAATATTTTTTTCGTTGTATGTAAAAATTTGCTTTTTTACTTGGGTCGGCATCAACTTAGTATATATACACCTTTCATTCACAATTCAAGCTTAAATAGATACAGGATTGTACGGTATTGTTGAACTGAAATTCATATAAGGTCACAAGGTTTATTGTCTCACAATCGACTTGATAGTCTATGGATATTTAAAACAACAAACCACGACCTCAAGAAAATTTTACAATGATAAGGAATATATCACGTAAAGCTTATGGATCATATGTCTCCATCTTTTGATGAAGAAAAAGAAAACAACGCTTTATGCTATTTCCCCTATTCAGCATTTTAAAATTTTCCACAGTTATAAATGACACTTTATTATGCTTTACGAGCCTTATGAACCATGATTAATGTAACGCAATAACAGCTTAACAAACTCTTCTTATTCGATTTAGTCGTCCGAACGGTCCGAACTTTCCCCATCGTACCGGGTAAGCAATCTCCGCCTATTGGTGAAGCCCATTTACATGTAAAATATTCAAAGCATATGTGAGTCCCGACTTACGGATGGGTCTATCATATTTCATACATGTCCATAAATTAGATGAACTCAAGTGAAGCACACCAACACCATTAAACTAACACACACGAACACAGAAATCTACACACTGATAACTAAGTCCTTAAAAGCAAAGATATCTCCTTTGCCCAAGTCCTAGGGTGTTTTTCTTGCATATTTCAAATGTTATGAAGAATTTGTAAAGAGCGAATGAATGAATGTCGACCAAAGAGTAAATCTGCTCAATGGGTGACTATAAAGATAGATGGACCAAGTCTTCAACAAACTCACACACACATTCATATATGCGTTTCAGGATAACTTGGAAAAGAATTAAATCGTTTTGTTTAGATAAGAGAAGAAAAAATCTTCAATATTTCATATTGTGTCATAAAGACGAAAACATCAAAATTCATAATCTTTCTAAATTGTATAAAAAAACAGACTAAGCCTCTTTTCGACTCAAAGAATCAATGACACAAACAATCATTCCCACAGACAGTTACAGTGGATGATAGTGTTGGCTGGTTGGATGGCATACAAGCAATTGACATGCATGACTCTTTGAATTGGTGTGCGTGAGCATGTGTGAGCATATGGACATTTAAAACACTTCCTTGTAAATGCATTTGTGGAAACATAAATTAAAAGTTTCCACATTTCTTTCGTTTCAATTGAAAATGTTCAAGAAGGACTTTTCTTTATTTCATTCTTTTTCATAAATTTTGTTTTTTTTTTTTGGTAAATCCCTTTAGTACAAAAAAGACAGCAAAACGAGTTGCCTGAACTGGTGAGGAGGGAGGAAATGAAAAACGAGACCATTAATTCGAAACTAATTTTCAATGTAAGAAAAAAATGAAGAAAACGTATGAAAGTGTAATACAAAAGTAGAAAAATGGAAGCTGTGGCAGCAGTAGAAAAACACCAACCAAGATGTATGAATTGGCTCGCATCATCTACTGAGCCATGGGGCTCAACGAACTACAAGGACATAGGAATACCAATTCAACTTTGGTATGAGAAACCATAAAAGCATTTATCATTTGAATGAACCCCAAAAGATGCTGCCTCTGCTGCTGCACAGGGAGCAAGTTGAAGAGGGCATAGAAACCAAATTTCCTCAAACAAAGGCACACATTCTCAAACTAAAATTCAGCAGCATGGTTGACATGGAAAGTTCAGGGAAATTCAAAGAGCAATTGCAGAGCAAATTTTTTTTATGTGATTTGACATTAACTCAAGGTTGAAATCTTACTGTAAAGCGATTCATAAAATTTCAATAAATTCGAAAAAAACATTTTAGTCAAAGAAAACATTTTAGTCGCTAGAAATAAGCCAACGTGATAGTATAGAAAATGTTGCTATTGCACGTTATTCGGATTATTCTATAATAATGGCTTACACTAAAAAAAAATTAAAGACGAATTTTCTTACAGTAAAGCAGTTCTAATTAGGAGAAAGTTTATAAGTTTTTTGGATTTATATGAAATAAGGTATTAAATGTTTAACCCTTCTGCTATGTTTGGGTCAATATGACCCAATTTCAAAAGAAATTTCTTAATAATTCTGCTTAGGACTAATGGAATGAGCTGGTGCTTTTTCTATTCATAACGTTATTTAAAAGCAACGTTTTTGCATAGAAACAATACAAAATTTTTTTTTTTCGTTTCAACGGTGACCCCATATTTATGTTTTTATAACACTTATTATGTTTTGGGTCAATTTGACCCACCAAGAGTTTGTGTGCGAATTTAAGCATTTTTATCATCCAAACGAAAATGTTACAATCGACGAGCAGTTGGTACCGTTCCGTGGACGATGCAATTTTAGACAATATATTCCGTCAAAGCCCGCAATATGGGCCCTATGAGCAAATATGCGTGGAACATGGAAGCTTATTTGGGTCGGCAAAGAAATGCGCAGCCAGAAAAAAATCAAGGTAACTTATTCATGGAACAAAGTATAACGTTTAGCGTGTATAATGTTCTCGTATATTCTTATACACATATAAACCAGGTGAACGTGTTGTCTTATCTCTGTCAGAGTCACTTCCCAGAGGACATACCGTTACGTGTGATAATTTCTTTACAACGCATAACCTGGCCTTGCAATTACTTCGTCGAAATATAACTTTAGTAGGTTCAGTCAGAAAAAATAAAACTTTTTTGCCAGCTAAAATCATTGACTTGAAAAAGAAGGATGTATTTCATAGCGAATTTTTATTCACAAATGCGTTAACTGTTGTGTCCTATGTATCCAAGAAGTATAAATTCGCAATTGCGCTGAGCTCTCTTCATCATTCTGCTGCTGTAAGTAATGAAGATAAGAAAAAGCCCGAAATAATACTTCATTACAATAAAACTAAGGCTGGAGTAGATGCACTTGACCAACTTGTAGCTAACTATACGTGCAAACGTCAAACTAAACGTTGGCCGGTTGCATTATTTTCAAATATCATAGATGTTTCAGCATACAACACTTATGTCATATGGACAAAAATAAATCCTTCCTGGAATTCCAACAAGCTGTTTAAGCGCTGGCTTTTTCTGGAAGATCTTGCAAACCAGATAATCAAGCCCCAAATTTTGCGAAGGGAGAAACTAAAGTATGCAACAGTCACATCAGTCTTCAGAAGCAACCTCATCTCGGTGTAATATTGAAAGCCCTGGAACTTCACGAAAGAGGCAGCGTGGTTTATTTTGCCAACAAACAAAAAACGCAAACAAATATTCAAAGAACACAGCAATATAGCATAAATTGTCAATAAACGACTGCTATATATTATAATTTCTGATACTTATGTAATACATTTTTGTATTTATGTACATATTTTGATTTAAAAACACAACGTCAACAATAAAAGTAATGTGAACTAAATAAACATCCATTTTTTTAATTGCGTTGAGATTGTATGGGTGGGTCAAATTTACCCAAAACATAATATGTGTGGTATATTTCGAAACATAGCAGAAGGGTTAATAAAAAAAAATTCAAATATAAGCTAAAATTTTTAAGAGCTTTTTAAGTCAAGGCGTTTCTTTAAAAAAAAATCTTTATTTTATAGAAACAACGTCTTTTTCTCAGAATCGACACCAAAATCCTTATGTGAAGGTCAAAATCTTAGCATCCAACCAACCTCTTGTTTGAAGTGTAGCTGATAATCGACCGAACCGGTAAAATTGTTTCGAATATTCAAAATCATAATTATTTTAGGAATATCGTATGAGTGCTGCTGGTTCGTCACCACGATTATACAAGTTTTTACCTATTTTTAGGATGGTTATTGGATTTCATAAAGGACCTTTATTTACAGTAAAAGCTGAGGTTGTTTGAAGTGAAGAAAATACATTTGAAGATTGATTCACATGCGAAATATACTTTGTTATCACACAATGTAATTGTGAATATCTAAAGTCAGGAACCTAAGTACATCGATTGAAAAATGCAACTTTAGTCTAGGGATGTATTTATATGGTGGCTGTTTATGTATAATATGGACGATATTGGCAATTTTATGTGTGGTTGCTTATGGCTAGAAAGGAGCATAAAGATTTGCAATCGACTCGGATGAAAATTTCACACTCAAAATGCTCCAAAAGCACGATTGCCACAGTTGGTAGGATTCTACCAAAAATGGTAGATTTTTTACTATTTGGTACATTGGTAAAATTCTTTGTATTTTGCTAAATTTTGCAAAATATTCCGCTCCAACTATAAGGTACTTATAAATAGAAATAAAAATTCGACAAAATTTTCTATGGAAATAAACTTTTGACTACAAATTTTCTGTAGAAATAAAATTTTGACAAAATTTTCTAGAGAAATAAAATTTTGACAAAATTTTCTATATAAATAAAATTTTGACAAAATTTTCTATAGAAATAAAATTTTGACACCATTTTCTATAGAAATAAAATTTTGACAAAATTTTCTACAGAAATAAAATTTTGACACCATTTTCTATAGAAATAAAATTTTGACAAAATTTTCTACAGAAAAAAAATTTTCACAAAATATTCTTTCAATGATGTCGTTTTGTCCTCATAATTAAGTGAATCGACTTAAAGTTTGCATTTTTACATGAATGAACATTTTGTTTGACTAAGGTCAACTTGGCTTTAATGATTCAGAAAAATTCTTTATCAATTAAGAAATCATCTTTAAATTTGTTGATTTTTTGCATCTTGACTACAATGCAAAAAAGTATTCAAAATTGGAGATGTTTCTCAATATATGTTTTTTAAAGGCGTTTTTTACTTGAAGCCTAGCATAATTTCTACTGGAAATCGAGTCTAATTTTGAAATTTAAGTTGCATTAACAAGTTTTTAAAAACTTTGAGAGTATATGAACAAATAGGCTAAAAAATGATTAAGCAAAATTTTCTTCCTAGAATCAAGTACGAAATACTCAAATATAAAAGAAAATTGTGTCTTAAAAGGATACCCCTACCCCCTATTTTCCGCTTCTTTGGCTCATAATCAATGCCAAAATTAATTATATAAATTGGAAGGAAATTTTTCAACCAGGATCAGGTCAAGAAATCAACAAAAACTTACTTATGACGTGGATTAATTTTTGAGTGGATGCTGGAGATATGAGATATTAATCGAAACAGAATTTCCATTTTGCTTATGGAATTTCATATCCTCACAACACGCACAAAAGCCAAATTCGTGGTCATGAGACAATTTGCACACAATGCATATAAAATTTCTTTCATTTATGCACCATGTGGAAATCAAGTTTATCTTCGATGACAAATCAGGTCTAACATTCGTGGGATTTTAGTGACCCACTAAAATTCGGTTGCACTAACACTTCTATATTTGAATGGTCGTTCTTATACTTGACATACCTCTCTCTCGCTCGAGATGTTCTGTAAAAATAATGTAACCAACTCCAAAACTAAGCACATGCACTTATCCTTAAACTCGGTACATGTTTGCATTTGTTCGGCGAACTTCTGGCGGATGTGGCATCTGCAGCAGTGATGCTTCCAAATATCACCAGCCATCACACAATGGATTTCAAATAAGCTCAATGCTCGAGCATGCATCATCGTGCCATTTACTATATACACTAACATCTATCGGCAAATGTATGTGTGTTTACATTTAAGGATATGGAAACGAACGAAACGACATTTTATAAAAAAGGATAAAGGAAGGACATGGAAAAAGCGCCACACCAAACAAACCGAAACGCAAAAAAAAATGCCCAAACAAAATGGGAACACAAAGAAGTGCTCGAGCACATAGAGGCAAAACAGCAACAACCCTAATTCCCTTAGGAAATAATTCAGACCTTTGCTGGTTTTCTACATCCACAACACGTTCCTTGTGACATGAATGCAATAGCTCTTGGAACACTTGCTCTAACCCATATAAAACTTCAAGTGAGTATTGGTGTCGATGACTACGTATGTATGTGTGTGCGAATGTGGCAAAATCGGGAATTTTGATGTGGATACTTTTTGACTTGACCCAAAGGACCAAAAACCAAAAACTTTCTATGCCAGAAGAAAGAACCAACTAACACGGTAAAGAACAAATGCATACATGTTCCAACCGCAAATGTCACACAAACCGAAGAGAAAGGCAACGTGATTGAAAAACAAAATGGACGAAGAAAGACCAGCAACAACATCAAAAGTCGGCCATCAAGGCAGGACATTTGCATCGAGAATGTAGCCAAAAATACTCTTCGAATAAGAAATTGCAGGCTGAATGTTCACTTTGTTTCGTGTAGCATGTGTCCCAAAGAGAATTGGTTGAGTGCATTTGTATTGGTCACAAAGGCGTCAGGATACGGAAACGGGGAAAACGTTTTCAAAATAGAGGCAAAAACTAAAATTCACACTCACTTGGATGGTTATTGTAAACTATTTTAGCACTCTTTTATTGACATACGGCAGCATCACAAGCTTTTGTTTCAACTGGTATTTTTTTTTGTTGGTTATTTAATTGCACTTGCCAACTTAAAAACGGCTTATTCAGACAAAAAACAAAAATACAATTTGGAATATTCCAACATATTTCCTATGGCCTCATGCATTTCTTTTTTCTTGAATACCAATTTTGGCAATCGAATTAAAAGAAGTCACACCTGTTTTGCTAAAAAGGAAGATAATATTTCGAAAGCGAAACTAAGTTTGCTTCAATTGGGTCACCTACACCAATAAGCAAACAATGCTGGCCAAAGTCCGATACGAATGAATAGAATAAAATATATTTGCCATCGATGATACTCAAAGAAAAAGGAACAAGTACAGTGAAGGCGAGTCTATCGACTTTATTGTACGTTTAATGATATATGTATTTATTTATTTTTATTCATTATTTATTACAATTCTAAAAACTATAATAAACATTAAAGCACTTGCTACAAAGGCTATCGGCTTATATATGTATATGGCTTAGGTGTTATGAAAAGATAAAATAAAATAAAAATAAATTTGATCTGCATGAAAATATACCTAGCAGAAATATAGCTTGTATTTAGATATCAATCGACTCATAATAAAATCAAATTTTTATTGTATCGAATTTAGGCATCACCCCATATATTTGTATCGCCCGATTTGTGCAAATATGGCCATATAACCCCAGCAATATAAGCGTCGCCAAAAAAGTAGTGAAAATGTTTTTTGTTTTGTTCCGGAAGTGGTGCAAAATAGGCGGAGATGTGATTATTTTGACATGGGCTTGTCATAGGTCGATGTCCACCATTTCGTTGCACTGAATTTACATCACTTATTATGGTGTGATCCAAATTCAGTTTTGGGATGTGAATTGTAAAATTTTGTGATCACTTTTATATTTTTTTTTTTAGCTTTTATATTTTTTCATAATTTTTAGTGCATCAAATATATTCAAAAATGCGCATCTTTTCTACAATGGATTTAGCATATTTGGACAAAATTTAATATTTTGTGTCATTTTATTAATACTTACTCTTACTGTTTTATCCTATTTAAAAACAAAGAAATTTATAATTACCCCTTAAATATATGAAAAAAGAGAGTTATAAAAAAACTTAACTGAAAGAACTTCATGTATTGTTAAAATAAAGAACATCTTTGGAGGACATTTTTGGTTGTAATGGGATTCTTATTTAGTAACCGATCTTCGAATCGTTTAAATTTTTTTGTGTATTCACATTTGTTAATCGGACATTGCCCGATTAACAAAAAATCCATAATATAGTTACCTTTTGGCATACTATATGTGAAACCTTTAAAATATTACGCAAATCAGTTAACTCTTATCTTGGCGAAAAATTAACCGTCACAAATTTTACAAATTTATATAATTTTTTCTTAGTCGTTTCGTAGTTTTTTCCCGACTTTTCCTACAGGGTTTTGTTGGCAAATAATTTTTCTTTTTTGCATCACAGTTATTTTGCTTAAAAATCTGAACGTCGCGACAAAAAAAAAAGACTACTATAACAGAGTTTTACTCGCTGGTTTAATGCTCTTGAGTATCATCGATTTTCACATATTTGGTCTTATATCATTGATTAAGTGATCACAATGGACCAAATAGTCAATGTGAGCCTGAAATAAAACAGGCAAGTGGCAGCCTGTTTTATTTCAGACCGGTTTCTTCTTCTTTTATGTTTATTCAATCTGTGAGGCCGTTTCTTAGAAAAACTAATTGGCAAAGATAAATGCAATACCATCATCAAGTACATTTATAACTCTTTACAACAAACTGGTATGGTTAGGATATTTAAGGCGATTTATGTATATAATTTTATTCCTATAAGATTTATCGATCCCAAATTGCATATTGTGTATACTGAAGTATTCAGCATTATGGCTTCATCTGATCTAGTTCAAAGTCGCGAAGATTCACGCATCAAACCATTATATCTAGACTTATTCCATGTTAAACTCAAATACTGTAATAGTACTCAATATTAAAAAAAGAGAAATTGTCTATATTCCAATTCAAAATATGTGAACAAATAACACATTTGCATTTTTACTAAATGCTCACTTTGAACCATAACTCATATTCTACGAACTCGTGCAAGTTTTACCAACTTTGACCAAGGAACTCTGTTAAAAACATGGATGGATGGAGAACAAAAAAATGAACATACCCAAAAAAAAATCCATTATATTATCATTTTGTAGGCCTTTCCTTTTAGCATTGCCTTGGCTATGAAATGGACCAATAAATCACAGTAAATGCCAAACTACAACTGCCTTTATTTTAGAAACTCAACTAACTCTCACACACACACGCACGACAAACGATGTCTATAAGAGAGTCTCCACGAACATGTTAGCAGAAGGACATATGTGATTGTGTGTTTATGTCCATTTGTGCTCAACATGAGTTCAAATACGCTTTGAACAAGCTTTTTGCTACCAAAAACTTTGGGTTTTTTGGTCTGGCCACATGCCATACTCATGACCATCCTTGGTCGTAAAGATCGCTTAAAGTTCGGTCTAGTGTGGCCATCCACTTCAAATATCGTGCATCGTAGGAAGAAATGGTGCAAGGAATGTGAATGCAAAAATAAACCAAAAATATTTGTTGTACCTATACCTTAGTTATTTTTATTTGAATTTAGTTTTCCTTCATTTCGAACAACAATAGAAACACTCGAAAACTTGCAAATATTTTGTCCCAGTATGAAGGCGAAGAGCATATGAAGAAGGTGTGTGTAGAACGAGGTATGGAGTATATCCACTGGTTAGTGAAATACATATAAGAAAGAGTTAATACCAACATGTTTCAAATGACAAGGTTATGCTTAATATGAGTTTGTTGCCAAATTGAACCCAAATTTTACATTCTATAGAATTTAAAAATAACAAGAAAGGAAGAAAGAATATGGAAAGTCTGTTTATGCGTTTTTAGTATCACTGGATTAATAAGTTTTCGATAACATGTTGGTAAAATGTTCATAAGAAGAAAACCTTGGTCAACATTTAATGAAGATTTGTTATCAATATTGTGGATGCCTTGCACACACTATTGCCAAATTTTAAAATGTTAATTTAAAGAATGAATGCATAATATAATATAGTTCGAATTTTCCAATTATTCCTTATTCCAAAAATATCATTATTTCTTTGCTAGAAACAAATCAAATCTTTGATTTTTTTAAAGTTTTCAATTGTATTACATTAGGGAAAACTTGATTTCAGACTTTTCTTAGTAATCTTCTTCGAATTAGGATAAGATGTATTGCTTCCAGTATTCTCCTAATTTGGCTACATGCGGATTCGTTCGGGTTCTAAAAACACAATTTTGAACATTATGAAAATTAGACTTGGAAAAAATCAAAGGTTTGATATGTTAAATTTTTAAACTTTCTGAACAAATTGATTAATACAAAACTCAGTTTTTACTTCTTGGCTACTAATTTAGTTGCGACATATCAGATGATAGGCTTCGGAATTTTAGTTATTTCTTACTCATTTCATATTGAAAATGGAAACACTTGAATTTACATAATTCGTACATTTCTAAGGTTCAAAATCCTCTTTATGAGATGGCTTGCCATTCCGTTTTTATCAAATCGAAATATTAACATATAACGTATATAAGTTAATAATAACAAATTGTTTTGTGGAGCATTTTATTAGAAAATATTGTATTAACCTTTTCACTACCGATGTCCACTTAGAAGGACATTCGAAAAACACACCAAATTCTAGTTTCCCACTAAGATTCGATTTATTTCTGGATGTTATTTTAAAGTAGAGGCTTTAATGTAAATAATCTATAAATATTTTCTATATTGGTGAGCACTAAAATACATTTTTATAAACTTCTTTAACAATAAACGAAAAAACGAAAATTTGAGACAATTTTTCTACTGTATGTTTTTAGTAAAAAGACATTTATACAAAAACTATAGCTGATACTCTTTCGGGTTCTTTTTTGTATTTTTCTCACACTTTGAAAGATATTGTAAGCCAAATAGCGCTCATTTTCGTAGGGCCATTCGGTCGCAATTCAAGAATCAAGTTTTCAGAACATGCTCATATAGCTCTTGAAGTATTTGAGGTAGGTTCTCGAAATGACAATTTTCGTTCTACATGCTGTTAGTACAAGTAAAAACAGAAGAAAAATTAAAGCTTTTAACATAAGGTTTATTTCGGTAGTGAAAGGGTTAAAGTCAGGTTTAATTACAACAAGTATATACGGCCGTAAGTTCGGCCAGGCCGAATCTTATGTACCCTCCACCATGGATTGCGTAGAAACTTCTACTAAAGATTGTCATCCACAATCGAATTACTTGGGTTGCGGTAACACTTGCCGATGGAAAGGTATCTTAAAAAATCCTTAACACCGTCTTCTAAATTATAAGTTAGTCCATATGGGGGATATATTAAACAAAACAAAATTTTGTATACAAATAAAATTTTGACAAAATTTTCTATAGTAATAAAATTTTGACAAAATTTTCTATAGAAATAGAATTTTGGTAGATTATTTTTGGCGATATGGACCAATTTTTATGTGATTGGCCATTGGCTATATAATTATAGACCGATATGGACCAATTTTTGCATGGCTGTTAGCGGCCATATACTAGCGCAATGTACCAAATTTCAACCGAATGGAATGAATTTTGCTCTTCCAAGAGGTTACGCAGGTCAAATCTGGGGATCGATTTATATGGGGGCTATATATAATTATGGACCGATATGGACAAATTTTTGCATGGTTGTTAGATACCACATACTAACACCACGTACCAAATTTCAACCGGATCGGATAATATTTGTTCTTCCAAAAGGCTCCGGAGTTCAAATCTGGGGATCGGTTTATATGGGGTCTATATAATTATGGACCGATATGAGCCAATTTTTGCATGGTTGCTAGAGACCATATACTAACACCACGTAACAAATTTCAACCGGATCGGATAATATTTGTCCTTCGAAGAGGCTCCGGAGTTCAAATCTGGGGATCGGTTTATATGGGGTCTCTATAATTATGGACCGATATGGAGCAATTTTTGCGTGATTGTTAAAGAATATATACTGAAACCACGTACCAAATTTCAAGCGGATCGGATGAATTTTGCTCCTCCAAGAGGCTCTGCAAGCCAAATCTGGGGGTCGGTTTATATGGGAAGCCATACGTAAAAGTGGTCCGATATGGACCATTTGCAATACAATCTGACCTACATCAATAACAACTACTTATGTCAAGCTTCAAGCCGGTAGCTTGTTTCGTTCGGAAGTTAGCGTGATTTCAACAGACGGACGGACGGACGGGCGGACATGCCCAAATCGACTCAGAATTTCACCACGACCCAGAACTTTATTGGGTCTTAGAACAATATTTCGATGTGTTACAAACGGAATGACAAAATTAATATACCCCCCATCATATGGTGGAGGGTATAAAAATTATAAACTATTAGATGTAATCCAGAGGCAGACCTCACTTAGCGATAATTCTCTATGAGAATGTTTACAGCTCGGTTGCCAATTATGGTTTATATCAGCTCATATTTTGATATGAATCTCATATGAACCGGTATTCTTATTTGACGTCGTAAAAGTAGCACGGAATACTCCAGATTTATAACTCAAACCATCTTAAAAGAACTCGGTCTCCACATATGCAAATTTTATGCTTTGTTAACCTTACCAACCTTCCGGATGGAGTATGTTTCGTCGGTTATCCATTATGACATGAAAGTTTTATATCCGATCCATGATGGTAGGTATTTAAGGTTCAGCCCGGCTGTATTTACTTTTTTACTTTCAAATTTAAGTGAGCTTCCCCCATGTTCCAAAATTCGGAATCGCAAATCACAAAAATGTATTTTTCTTGGACTCAAATACTATTTTAATTTGAACTTCTCATTAAAGAAAAATATATTGCCAAGATTTAAGTATAAAAGTTTCAGGGTTAAGAAATTATTTTCCGATTTGCGAAAATTTTCCGATTTGCGATTCCAAATTTCGGAACATGGGGGCTTGCTATATGATAACACCAAAGAATTCCATTTTATTGAATGTTTCAGTTTGTATATTGCTATTAAATAGAGTTTTCGTTGTGTGAAGCACTTAAAGCGCTCGTCATTTTATTCTGGAAATATGATTGTTCTTTTTTAAAATTTAGAATTCCAAGAAAAAAGTGTTTTGTAAAATATTTTTATTTAATAAAAAAATCACTACTCTACTGAAGTTATAAAACTGTTCACTTTAACTCGCGAATGCGTTAATTATCATTAATATAGCTTTCAACACCTTATTCGTTATTTATCAATCTTTGCTTTTCAAAATCAACAGTTTCTTGTTATTTTTCCGTATTCTTATTCCTGGAAACCATTGCAACATTGCAGTAAACAACATTAGGGTGATAGCAATGATTCTTGCAGTTTTACATCGCTTCGATTTTTTTCTTTATAGCAAAAAAAAGTAGAAGATTAAATACCAATTTATTTCCTCACAATTTTCTACTTAAATGGTACTTCAGTGTCTATTATCCTTTCGAAATCAATTTCTTGAGAGAAGCTGTTACCATACCCACCCTCCTATGAAGCCAATTCAATAAAATCATAGCGCACAGTTAAAGGCCAAAAGATTAGAAACCTTCGATGGTAGCCAGAGTAGAGAATACTGCAAAGAGTCGGGAATCAACCATGCCATGAATGTCTGTGATTTATGTAGAAGTACCTTATATTGCAGTCAATACTGTATGCTAGAAACACAGAACGAATATTCCGGAGAATGGGTGAGAGAGAGAGATAGAGTATGCGTTTGTTTGAGTGTGTGTGTATGTGCACATGTTCAATTGAGTGTTTATGACTATGAGTATAGTGGCACCCTAACTCAAGATTCCTTCATTTTATGGGTCGATATAACACATGAGTGCGACTGCATGAGTGCTATGTGTGTGTGTGTGGAAGGAAATACGGCCTGAATATAATCACAAGTGATTTCTCGTTATTTAAACTTTAAAGACACAACTTTGAAAACTATTAAGTGGTCTTTGAATGTTAATGTCACAAGCATTTTATCATATACTCAAGAACCCACATCCACACACATGCACACCCGGATTGTGATGTCATTTGACATTGGAAATAAAAATGTTAAAACTGAAACTATCATCATTCGTTGCAAAGGACATTTATTATGCAAAATTCGAGTGTCCAGACACATGGTCAAAGTCGAAATGTAATTAAAGTGTATGTCACTATACTATGACAGTCTACTTTATCTTTTGCTGCATTCTATGCAAAACGACAGACATTTCACTTCTTTCTGAATGGTATCTACATAGATACAATCACACACACAGCTAAGGAAAACTCTGTATAGTTTTTCAATGTGATCAAAGTTATCATGACCCTTGGGAAGAAGAATAGAAAAAAAATTGAGAAAAAAATTGCAAACTTTTTCACGGTAAATTCAATTTAAGACAACTGAAACAACAATCAAACTTAAATTTTATATCTTCATTAGTAATTTATTTAAAAGTATGATATTTCTGTGCTATTCAAAGAAATTGGTGCCAAGTTTAAAGCTGTTGAGCCTGTCAAGTTTAAAGCTACTACGATTGTTTTAGTGCCGCATATTTTTTTTTTTTTTTTTTGAGAAACCTTGTCAGGAAATGTAATAAAACGATAATTGTTTTTTAAGATAGTTGAATATCATACTATAAAACAAACGTGGCTAGATTTAAATATCTACTAGAGGCATTTTTTATAAATAAGAAATGAATTAAAATATTTGCAATTCTACTATATTCTGTGTATAAACAAGAAGGTTAGGTTAGTTGGCCGCCAACAGTGTCATTTCCTGATTCACAAGAACATTAAATTTGCAGTCCTTGTTTGATTCACAAGAACATTTCCTGATTCACAAGAACATTAAATTTGCAGTCCTTGTTTGAACCAGAGATGGTCCGAGTAATATTATGTTGGTTTTCTACTAAAAAAATATTATAAATGTCAAAAACGCCATATACTTGTATAAAACGAAGTAAATGTGAAAATAAGTAAGGAAAGTCTAAAGTCGGGCGGAGCCGATTATATTATATGCTGCACCACTTTGTAAATCCACATTTTCTATACTACATCAAATCCGCCAAATGTGTTTGGGTGCTATATATAAAGGTTTTTGTCCCAAATATACACTTTTAAATCTGACTCCATCTGAACAAAATTTATAATCTATAGACTTAAAATTTAAGTCGGCTAATGCCCTGGGATTGTACACAATGTTAGTAAAAAAATATGGGAAACATTTTGAGGCAACTTCGCAAAAATGTATTTATGATTTATCGGTCGATAGATATGTATTAGAAATAAAGGAAAGAAATTTGAGTCACTTTTACAAGTTTTCGAATTAGCAGTGGCGATTTTATAAGGAAAATGTGGGTATTTTGGTAATTTTTGCCCAAATCGGAAAAGCATATATGTGAAAGCTATATAGAAATCTGAACCGATGTCAACCAAATTTGACATCCATACTTAGTATTTTAATTCTACTCTCTGTGCAAAATGTCACGTAAATCGGACTACAACTTTGAAGTCTGTGGTCATATGACGGAAAATCGGGCGAAAGATATATATGGGAGCTATATCTCAATCTGAACCGACTTCAATAAAATTTAGCACACTTGACTACACTACTAATTGTACTCCTAGTGCAAAATTTCAACCAAATTGGGCTAAAACTCTGGCTTCTGGGGCCATATAAGTCTATATCGGGTGAAAGATATATATGGGAGCTATATCTAAATCTGAACCGATTTCACTCAAATTTTGCATACTTCACTATACAACCAAGTGTTATGTTTGTGCAAAATTTCAAGCAAATCAGGGTAAAACTCTGGCTTCTGGGGCCATATAAGTACATATCGTGCGAAAGATATATATGGGAGCTATATCTAAATCTGAACCGATTTCTTCCAAAATCAATAAGGTTTTATTCTGACCCAAAACAGGAACACGTGCCAAATTTGAAGGCAATTGGACTTAAACTGCGACCTAGACTTTGATCACAAAAATGTGTTCACAGACAGGCGGACAGACGGACAGACGGACATGGATAGATCGACTCAGGGACCCACCCTGATCATTATTGCCAAAGATACCATGTCTATCTCGTCTCTTTCTGGGTGTTGGAAACATATGCCCTAACTTATAATACCCTGTTCCACAGTGTGGCGCAGGGATTTGATTTCAAACTTTTTTTTTTAAATATTCCTTACTAATAAATTCCTTAATATAGAAGCCATATTGAAGAATTGTTTCTAATAATATTTTGAAACCTTTATTTAAAAGTAATTTGCATTTTTTTCCAATGAACCAGGCAATGGAAAAATGTCTAAATTCAGCGCTCTTCAAAGTGTTGAAAGAATCTATCGAAGTAGAAAAAATCGGAATTAGATACAACGTTTGAACATACAAAATACCAACTACGTCCATTTAGATTTATAGATAAACCCGATTTCATATGGTCATATGGTTACGCCTATAAAATCTGGAAAAAAGTTTGCCATTCAATATTCGATTTTGACCGATATGAGCGTTTTCTTACTCTTTAACTATAAAGAAAAGGCTTACGTAAAAATAATAATTGTAAAACAGTATTGATTAAATGGTTCTAAAAACGTATACTATTCAAATTCTTATTAAGTCTACGTCTAAAACTAAGGATTGTACAAAGGTTTACGACGTTTTTGACGTATGGTAAAATACGTCGTAAATGTATGTCAAATACACAGACCATCTCTGGTAAGAACATATACCAAATTGGTGACTTTTCATAAATTGTTTTGAAGATCGAGTTTTCATAATTATTATGATATATAAAACATTTTTTTATTTTAAACATGCGATCCAGAAGTAGTGCAATTGTGAATCATCTCCATTAAATTGTTAATTGTCAATAGTAGATATTTGATAGACTTGGATGAATGAATGCTACATTCGTTGGTAATAGAAAATATCTTTATGCCTCGTTTTTTTTTCTTGTTATTTAATTAAAATGAGTTTGACTTCGTTTCCAATCCTTTCTCGCAAAAAGTAGAATGCACTTGTCATTTCATTTCAAAGTCTTCATTGCATTTTTTTGTGATTTACCACGGGATCGTATAATAAATAATTTTGTTAATGAGATAATGGCACTCATACGCATCGGTGTACAAACAACAATGGATTAGATCATTCACTGTTTTCCGGCTGCTGAAAATTGCTTCTATTAAAAGTGAGTAATTTAATGATGGTTACCAAGTGTTAATGACATCGACCTTGAATGTTACGATGATAAGTTAGGGGGAAAACACAAAACGTGACAATATATATTTTTTATCACATTCAACTATGATTTAAAGCATTAACTGTATAGAACGAAAATTAATCTAAATTCAAAGTGAGCCTTTAACGTATTCAAATAAAAGTACATTTGTGCCAAACAATATTATGGTTACAAAGGGTGATTTTTAAAAGACTATAGGGTCATCTGAAATTCGGAAATATACATTAAATCTTTATTTTAATCGATGGTTCGGTCCATATAATTTAATATATGGATTTACATAAGATTATTTCATCCAAATGGTGAACGCAATTTCGTAACAAAAGTTACGTCCTCTTAGTCCAAATTTGGTTTACTCTTTGCAACATGTGAAATAAAATTGCTTCGCATGATGTGCTGCATGCGCTAACGTTTTGTTGCATTTTGTGCACAGCCAAGATGGACATCATCTGACGGTAGCGCTCATTACTCACAACTACGTTACGACTCGCATCGTGTTTGAAGAATTGCGGCCCAGTGATGCTACCAGCCTATAAATTTATCTAGTGATGCTACCAGACCATAAACTTTATCTAGATGTATAGGTAGCATTTACAATGCTTCTAGCTGATCTTCACTCCAAAATCAAAAATTCTGTTTATTTAGGTGCCCATTGAGCCTAAAATGAGCTTCTTCGCTAAACACAATTTTTCGATCAAAAAGTGGATCTTCGGCCAACTTTCCAAGAGCCTCATTTTGATAAAAATTCAACATTAAAATATCGACCAAAATGAAGATGTTGGACCGTCAAAACAAACACGAAACGTAAAAAATCACCCTTTATTTTAAAACACGACAGTGAAATCTCTCATACTCGAACACATATCCCTAAAAGTGGTTGACCATTTCTAAGATTTTTTTTACTGTAAATTACAAAACCAATTTTCTACTTTATGATGAAGGGGATGTTATAGATCGTAAGGCTTCGAACTCCTCTATATGAAATTTTATTAAGATCACTTAAAATTTGAGATTTTTCTTCAAGGAAGGGTTAATCGTAGTGTCTTTTACTGTGGTTCCTTCTTATTACTGCGGTGATCTTTCCTAACATGAACGATATCTCGCGTAGCGCCTCAACTTGTTATGTTTATCGAATTGTAAATAAGCAATAAATATAACTTCGGACCTTATATAAAATTAGAGCTCCATTTTACAATAAAGCGCCCTCTAAAAAACACCCTGAACAGTCAAAGTTGCAAAATGGTAGATAACGACAATTTATACTCTAAATGAAATATTTTTGCACATAACACAATAAAATTCTGTAATCGAAAGGATCCAGCACCCATTGTGCCGCCCCTTTCACGGACATATCCCCAAAACGTACACAGGATTACAACCAATGACTCAATACTCACACATCAAGTTCAAACAGTGCATAATTGTAACGCTAAAAACCAATAAATAGGCACCTATAATTCCTAAATGGCTTCCAAGAAACGTAAACGCTGAATTCTGCGAAGGGAATTTCTCCAATTAAAATCTTAAAAACTCTCATTGAGTCCAACATCATCTGTCAGCCCTTTAAAGTAGGTAGCCTAATCAACCTCAATCACTGCTAGTTGTGTAAGAAAAACATAATAGAAAGCATACATATAGCTAGAAAAGGATCCTCTAATTACTAACTATACATTTAGTTCCTTGTATAGAATACCTTACATATAAGTTGAATGACAATTTAATTTTCCGCCTGAGAAGAAATAAGAACAGCTTCTACAAAATTCCTAATGTATTCGAATATGTAATTGTGTTTAGTGAATCAGTATAACATATTTGAATAGGTAATAAAATGTTATTGGCATACAACAACACACTTAAGTGAATTCATCCTTGATAAAAATAAACTACATTCCCTTGCTATCACATGATATGGATGATGAAAGGCTCTTTTAAAGAAACACATCCAAAAGTCTGAACGATTGTCCGCAATTAAAGAGAAACAACCAGTAAGAAAACAAAGTTTTCCCATTCAATCTAATATTCATTAGGTATGACTAATTTGTTACACATCTGATGGCATTATTTCATACGCAATTAGATACTAATTCCATTTGGATTATTAGCACATGACACGATTGCCACAACCAAATAATAATTACAACAACTGCAGAAAAAAAATTTTACTTTGGTCAGATTTATTGCCTAGCAAATGTCTCTTGTTTGAGACGCAGACAAAGATTGAATACAAATTTATTTCTACACTTAACTCAGGCACCGCAGAGAAGTAGAGGACACCTTTGTGTGGAAAAAAAGCCATTTGACTTTAAGAAGATTTAATCTGGGACTAAGCACATATGTTTGTTTTGTTTACTTTAATTAACAAATATTTAATACGACGCTCAGGTAAATTTTGATTAATTAAAATTTGTGGGTATATTTTATTCATCTGGCCTAAAGAATGTCCTTTGATTCTTGCGTTTGTTTTCCAACCGAAAGAGGAATGGTATTAGGCTTAACTGAGCTTTTGCTTACAGTATTAGCAAGAGCATGAATAACATCTAGACCAACGTTTATCGTCCATGTGTATGGGACATACGCATACGCATATATATACACACACACTTGGGCGACTACAAAACTATAGTTACTATAATCGGGCGCACACACACATCCACACGAATTTACTCTTATACAACCGTATACCGGTTGTATGGGTTTAGATTGAAAGACGGAATATAATTTCCGTTTCCAGAACTAAAACATTCACACATAACAGGCTCACCACACACATACACATCTACATTGGCTCATAAACGATCGCGCCCGAGCCCATACTCATCCAATGACAATGGAAAATCCCATCACCAAAGCCCATTTGCGTAGATTAATTTAAAGACAATGAGGTGTTATATTCTAATTTCCCAATAACATTATTCTAAGCCGACACAGGATGGGAGCAGGATTACGGCTATGCTATGTTACTTGTGTTCTGTTCATATTACCATCGTAGCCGGGTATCAGTACTGGCTGCTAGTTGTGGAAAAGCTAATGCTGCTCGTCTGTGTGTGTGTGTGTTGTCATCGATGAATGAAACAAGAGCCGAATCATGCAGTACAAAATACGCAACAAAGCGTGTAATTGTTTTGACTGGCAAAATATGTTGACCGAAAATCCATGCAACATCCTTATGAAACCATCCGGAAACACACATTTACACACATATGCACACTCTCTGCTACACACATTCACAAAGGGATACGCTGACCAAGGACTACAATGGAGATATATTACATACACGCACATTTCGAGTGAGCTTGTAATGTTGCAAACCTTGTTCAACTACCGACACAGGATGGAGACGATGTATTCACAAACCAGGTGATGCGTATACGAATGCTCGCAAATATCTGCATGTATATATGAGATATATGTGGGTGTAATGAGAATGAGAGTAATTGGGAACCAAGAAGATTGAGGAGTACCAAAAAGGTATTTCATAAATATTTTTTATGTGTATGCGTTTGTGCAAATAGCTGTAACGGACAATAAATATATAATCGAAATATTATTTTTTTTAAGTTTTTTATTGTAAGTTATACGATGGTCAAACTCATACAAAAAAACCCACATATATTACTTAAAAGTTCTCGGCTTCATATCACCTCAAAGGAAGACTGACTACTCGTTCGACGCATGATGATGTGATTGCCTAAAATGAGGCCTATTTCGAAGCTAAGGACAATTAATACTGCGAATTCGATAGCGAAAAGACGGAGGGTAGTCCTTGACCTGTTATATGTTTTTTATTTATTTCTTTTTTTATAAATCATTCCTACAAACTATTTTGACATTCGTTTCAAATGAGGTAGATTATTACATATTAAAGATTATTATATTCAAATATACACCTTCAAAAAAAAATCGCTTCTCTACCATATGTTCCAAACATATTTTGCAGGAATCACATATATTATTGGATACTGCCGAAACATTTATATGTTTGTTTTATGTGAACATATTATATGTTTGGGAGCATTTTGAGCCCAAAAATAATATATGCTAGGAAGAATGTTCCCCAAAGAAGATTGTGCTCATTCCCTCACATAATTTTCACTTCCATGAATTTTTTTAGTTCTTGGCACCTTTTTGTGTAATACAAATAATGTTGAAGAAATTATTAAATTTTTTAATTTTTTTAAATTTTACCTTTCGCCTGGACGGAGAATCGAACCGAGGACCATACAGTTTGTAAGCCGACACACTATCCACTGGGCTACGTAGCTGTTATAGTCACCTGTAGACAATTATCGTTATAAGTTACATTTATATAACATAGTTTGCAGCGCCCACGAGCCCATGCAAACATAACATTATTTAACAGAAACATATATTTGTTGGCCACGTGGAGCAGTGGTTAGCATGACTGCCTTGCATGCATAGAGTCGTGGGTTCAATCCCTGCTCCGACCGAACACCATTTTTTTTTTATATATACATTTGAACTTAATTTCATTTTTACCTTTAAGGCCGGTATTAAGTTGGCATTATCACCCTAAAATTGAAATGTTTTAGCTTTTACTTTTCTTTAATAATTCATTTTAAAGAAAATAAACTTTTTCAATTGTTTTAGCTGCAAAACTCGAACTTAATGTTCGCTTTTCTACTTTAAGGTGTCCGTCAACTCCTCTTGGTCTATTCTCTTGGTTCCGAATGTCTATTCTCTTTACTCCGAATACTCATTCTAATATTCAAATTAAATAATATTTAGACTTAAGCATATTAAATTGTTGGTCTTATCATAAAACAGTTTTCTGAAACAACATTCAAGCGGTTTCAAAGAAATTGCTCCCTTTTGATTCTCTCGCTGTGTTATGTTCATATCTTTCGTCAACCCTCCACACGGATGAAAAAGACTGTTTTTCATATGTTTGGCTATAAACATTATATGTTTGGAACACAAATTTTTAAACACAATATTTTTAAGTGCAAGCATATAATGTTCATAAACTAGCATAACATGTTTGGGACATATATGTTAATATGTTAGAACATATTATGTTTGGGACATAAAATGTTTGTAAATATAATATGCTTGGATGCAAACATATATATATTTAGAAATAGTCTATAAACATATATGTGTTTAGTAGCTTGGAGCGCTATTTAACAGGGAGCGATATTGAATTAAGTTGGTGGTTGTTGCTTGTTATTACAAAATTAACATTTTATTTTTCCTTGGGCAATTGATCAGCTACTTCTTTGATCCTTACAAACTGTGTGGTCCGCTGTTCGAATCCCCGTCCGGCAATAGGTAAAATTAAAATAAAAAAATCATACAATTGAATAATTTCTTCTACAATGTTTGTATTACAGAAAAAGGTGCTAAGAACTAAAAAATCTCGTGGAAGTGAGAAAGATGTGGGGGAATATACAATTGGGCAGAAACAAAATTTTGAGCATTCAGGTCGAAAACCTATGTTGTTAGCACCTATATTACCTGTTTATTTTCATAATTCATTGTGATTGTAAATATATAAATAAATAAATAAAATTTTGAGCACAATATTGTTTGGGAGAATTTTTTTAAGCATATAATATTTTTGGGTGCAAAATGCTTCCAAACATATTATATGTTCACATAATAACATATTGTTTTTTGGAAGACAACATTATTGAATTTGGATGCAAAAATACAAAATGTTTGGAACTTAGACTACCCAAACATATATTGTTTAGACCAATATGCTTTCAAACATATTATATATTGGAAGAGATCAAACATATAAATGTTTGGGCAATACCCAAAAATGTATATGCTTGAAGCAAAATATGTTTGGGAGTATATGTTACAGAAGCGATTTTTTGTGAGCGTGCAGGTTTCCATCTCTATTTCTTTCTCTATACTCTCTCTCTCTCTCTCTCTGTCGCTCTCTGAATAAAATATCACAACATATATATGTCTACTCGAAATTTGTGAATTTATATATGTTTACATTCACACATCATGCCCCAAACATAATATATTCTAACAAATTAAAATGTGTGTCCCAAACATTTAATGCTAGTTTAGGAACATTACATTTTTTCACTTAAATATATTGTGTTTAAAAATTGTGCCCGAAACACATTTTGTTTATATCGGAACGTATGAAAAACATATTTTTCTAACAGTGTATATGGCGCAATGTCGATATAACATAGGCTTATTCACTACACATTGATGAATAAGAAAGCTCTATCACAGTAATGTGTGAAAATCAATTCTCTTCTCATTTCTTGAAGAAAATACATTCTTCGTATGTGATACTGGATTAAGATTGTAAGAAGGATGGTGGCGACGAAAAGTTCTACTTGAGAAAATAAGAAATTATAGGAACTGTTGAAATGAAATTAAAAATTTTGAAAATTTAAATGTGTCAAAGAAAAAAAAAGAAAAAATTAAAGGAGAGAGAAAAAGGAGTCAGAAAATTTTTATGTTGGAAAAAAAATATATATAGAAAATATACAATTGAAAATTAATTGGAAAAATACCAAAAATATATAAATAAGAATATCGAACGGTTTGGCCGGCGACAGTAACAATCAGCCCTTAGCCGTAGAGGACAGCAATTAAGAAAAATTTTAAATTGCCGTTACGTGGTTGGATCCCAATAATAAACCTGGAAAAGGGAGATCAAAGATCAGTTGGATTATACCACATATCGCCCTCTTAAGTACCAAATCAACAATATTTAATTTTCCCACAAATAATGTATCTCATAAATGCAAGATTGATAATTGTATCTGAAACCATCCCCTGTCTATGCAAGATTAATATAATAGAGCCTAATTTTACTATACTACATTTTATTATTCACCTCCACTTAACTTACATCTCGAGCGAGTTAATTCGATTCCAAAATTATCAAGCCCCGACTTCAGGATCCTCCTTCATCAGGCCTGAGGACTGCGATGGATTTTAAATGGTAAGTCAACCGTCTTTGACCATCTCTTAATACTTCATCAGGCCTGAGGACTGCGATGGATTTTAAATGGTAAGTCAACCGTCTTTGACCATCTCTTAATACTTATGGAATTTGCTCGCGATTTCGTTGTTATATGTTACATAGCATTTTATCTTTTTAGTCAAGACCTCTAGTCTACTATTTTTTTATCTATCCATACATAAATTTATCATTTTACACTTCATTATATCCAATCAGCTATAACACATCCCATTTGTTTTACTTTTATATGTTTAATATAAGATACTCATCTTCATTGTATTAAATTAAATTTATTATGAAGTTCTAAATTTTGTTTGAGATTCGTGAAAGGAAAGGGAGCCTAATCAAAAGGTAAGATGTGTCCCATATAACATCCTGGACAAAGTGGTTTTAATACCAAACTAGTACGGTCATTCTATTAATTTATCTACACGAACACTATATGAATTTTTCTTTCAAAAAAGGCTACCTATTGTACACTTTTAGGTTATGATAATGTATCCAAAAATATCTTCTCTGACCAAGAACTGCCCCATGACTGAGCATGGCCGGGGCAATAAGGTAGCCAAAGTCAGAGGAGATGAGACCAAGAATATGGATCGTTACAAGATCCACCTAAAGAAACGCTTCACAAAAAGACAAAATTGCTCAGAGTGGAGAGAATAAAATTAAACATTAAAATAATTTCACGTTACGAGTAAAAATTGCTCAGTTAAATATATTTATCTAAATCAGCGGCTAGATTTTAGGCGGTCATTGTAGTAGTTTTAGAAGAATAAGCGAAACATTTGAATCAATATTTAATAAAGCTTAACTAACGAATGATGGTAATACGGTTAGGTCAGAAATGTCACCAGCATTACTGAAGTAGAAAACCGCTGAAAAACTTTTTGGTGTTCGGTCGAATCAGAATCGAAGCCACGACCTTGTGTATGCAAGGCTGGCATGCTAGCCATTGCACCACGGTTCCTCCCTTGGTAATACAGTAAAAAACCTTAAACAAAAACTTAATGATACGTGGAGAGACGGGCAAACATAGAGAAGGAGTTAGTTCATATCAAATATAGAATTTCTTTGTTCAGGAAATATTAAAAGATCAAATCGATATATTTTATTCCCACACACAAAAATTTTTTTTCTGATTCAATCACGAAATTAATTGATCCAATTAATTTTTTAATTGAAATGTCTTCAATCTCGAAAATGATAGTATCAATCACAGTTTTAGTTGGGCATAGAAAAGTTGATTAAAAAATTAATTGATTTCATTACCAAATTTCAATTAATGTTTTAATTGATTCAATTAAAAATTTAATTGACGTTGATTGCAAAACTCAATTAATTTATTAATTAAAAAAAGGTAACTATTTTCAATTACCTTTTGAATTGGCTTAGAATTTTTATTTGGATTAACAATTGATTGTTTGAAAAAAATTTTAATTAAAAATTTAAAAAAATGTTTATCACTTTTTTAACTGACTTAGTCTTCCGAATATGATTAAAAGTTTATTGTATCAATTAACTTTTTAATTAAAAATTTTAAAATTTTCAATCATTGACTTAATTAACTTAATGTTTCTATCTTGATTAAAAAGTTAATTGTACCAATTAATTTATTAATTGAAAAACATTTCAACTTCAATTAACTTTTTAATTGGAAATATTTTGGTGATATTTTTTTCTGTGCAATTTTGTAAATATTTAGTTTAAATAAGATTTGAAAATTTATCTTTCACATTTTGTCTCAGAATTATAACCGACATCTTTACATTAAAACAAAGTGTTTATGTTTCATAAAACAACATCTTGTACATACTCCCTTTACATGAGAAATAAAACTATAATAAAATTTCCAATATTCTATCTTCCTTTTACAGTTGCCCTTCGTAAAAGAAGAATTATTGCATAATACAAATATCCTCCCACAACATTCATATCCTTTATATCCTTAAGTTATATAAGAACTAAAAACATGAAACACGTCTCAAATATTGCTACATTATCACCTCTCAAAAGTAAGTCCTAATGTGTGCTCTATGAAAGCCATCTTGCATAAACAATTTAGTAATAATTTTAAAATTGTATCTTTTTTTCTAAAAACATGATTACATAAACGCAATTCTCTTACCGTAAACTTTTGGAAAATTTGAAAAATGTTAGCATGTGTGTTCGTTAGTTCTCTTGTTCATTTTTGTGATTATTAAAAGCAAAACTATTAGCATAGCCAATTTAAATTCTATTGAAAAGTCCACAAGCATAGAATGGAAATTGCAACGATGTATGGAGCTAACAATACTCACCACTTGTATTCGTAATATTCAACAGTGGGTAAGTGAATGATTTAATTGTAGTAATACTTTCATAGAAATTAATATAATTTTTTGGAATTATGTTTGATATACAAATTAAATTTTTATATTTCCAATTTAGGACTCGACTTCAAATAGAAATTATTCAAGTGAAAAAGGTCTTTAAAATAAAGTGTTGAAAGATATCTCCTATTTTTGGAAGCTTTTAACTTTGTAGTCATTATACAAAAACCCAACAAATTTGGAAGAATTTTTCAGATATATGTATGAAAAGCAAGTTGATTTTAATCCAATAAAATTATACCTTAACTAAGTTTTTTACATTTTTTGATTAAATCTGTGTCAAAACGTAACATAATACTATAGAAATGCGACTTCTATGACAAACAAACCTTTTTGGACTGCAAGGTTGGATGGACGATAGTTTCGGCACTCCCGTAATCATCTACTTGCAGCGAAACTAACAACCAATTATCAGAATAAATTCATATAATTAACTACACCAAATGTGAGTTACACTCAAACCGAACACCGAAAAGTCTTTTTTAGTCGACTTTGCCATTGAGGTCGAGAATATTTTCTTCAGCGTAGTCTCTAACCAATGTCAATGGGTCATTTAAGTCGATAGTTGCATTTACATTGGGTACCGATATTTGTATTGCATGATGGAACATAATTTAAATATTCTATCCGTAAGACCAATTGTAGTGATATTTTTCGAAATTACTTTCATTGGATATGATCTAATTCAATACATATTGTTATATGATTCACAGTGCACTAACCAAAATTATCTCAAATGAAATATTTAATAACTCTTTGTACGTTCAGTTCTAAATTCATCTGTATGCTAGAGTTCCCCTCCCTTCGTTTGGTAATAAGTTCCCTTCAGCTTTTAACTCGTACAAATGAATAGGGCTTTATGTGCTACTTTGCTCTGTTACTGTTACTCTGGATGTTGCCGTTGCCTCTGTTGTATGTCTTGTTCGTTTTTGTTGTTGTTATTCCATTTTCATATGGTCGCATATAGTACGCCCACATTTCCACAAAGTTTTATCTTTCTGTATGTATTATGTGCCCATATAGTATAAAGAATGTGGGGATAGTTACTTTGGTTCATTCATAGAATGAACAATTGGACTTGATGTAAAGTTAAATGGCTGGTATAGAATTCCACACTTCTAAATACTCCATAAATTAAGTTTCTAATGAAAGGTCCTTGTTTTGTATTCACATAATTAATTTGTAGTTGTTCTCTATGAGATTGAGTATGTGTATGTGTTCATATATATATAGAGTCCATATAGATGTATATATGGATATTGGTGTTACACCAACAGATAACGATATAAGTACCAAGTACTAAAATTAATGTATCTTTGTATGTATGAAAACACAGAAACTAAAGGGTGATTTTTTTTATCTATTAGCTTTTTAACAACACTGGTTTAAGGAGCTGACGCTCGCTTCGTGTTTTGTTTCGGTATCAAAAATTTTCAAATTGACCTATAATTGAACCATGAATCGTCTTACAAACGAAAAACGGTTGCAAATTATTGCATTTTATTATCAAAATGCGTGCCCTGTTAAGAAAGTTCATCTCGCTTTTCTTCCATTTTATGGTCAGTTCATTTTTGGCTCAATGGGTAAATTCTAGGTAGCCACCGCACAGTGCTTCGAAAGCGGCAAATATGCTACGATTTATATTATTTTTATACCCTCCACCATAGGATTGGGGTATATTAACTTTGTCATTCTGTTTGTAACACATCGAAATATTGCTCTAAGACCCCATAAAGTATATATATATATTCTGGGTCGTGGTGAAATTCTGAGTCGATCTGAGCATGTCCGTCCGTCCGTCTGTTGAAATCACCCTAACTTCCGAACGAAACAAGCTATCGACTTCAAACTTGGCACAAGTAGTTGTTATTGATGTAGGTCGGATGGTATTGCAAATGGGCCATATCGATCCACTTTTACGTATAGCCCCCATATAAACGGACCCCCAAATTTGGCTTTCCGACCCTGTAAGAGAAGCAAATTTCATCCGATCCGGCTGAAATTTGGTACATGGTGTAAGTATATGGTCTCTAATGGCCATGCAAAAATTGGTCGAAATTGGTCCATAATTATATATAGCCCCCATTTAAACTGATTCACAGATTTGACCTCCGGAGCCCCTTGGAAGAGCAAAATTCTTCCCATTCGGTTGAAATTTGGTACGTGATGTTAGTATATGGTATCCAACAACCATGCACGAATTGGTTCATAACAGTCCATAATTATATATAGCACCCATATAAACCGATCCCCAGATTTGACCTCCGGTACCTTTTGGAGAAGCAAAATTCATCCGATCTGGTTGAAATTTAGTACGTGGTGGTAGTATATGATTTTTAACAACCATGCCAAAAGTGGTCCATATAAGTCCATAATCATATATAGCCCCCATATAAACTGATCCCGAGATTTGGTTTTGGAGCCTCTTGGAGGAGCAAATTTCATCCGAGTCAGTTGAAATTTGGTATATTGTGCTAGTATATGGCCGTTAACAACTATGCCTAACTAGGTCCATATCAGTCTCTTGTTATATATACCTCTCAGATAAATCGATCCCCAATCACACAAAAATTGGTCCATATAAAGTTCATAATTGTATATAGCCCCCATATAAGCGACCCCCATATTTCAATTCTGGCTCTCTACGTATCGTGCACAAGTCCATATCGATTCGTAATTATTTGTAGACTTACACATACCTTTTTTGTCTAATATATACCACGTATGGACTAACTCACAATTTAGAAAACGATGTTAAGATACCACAACCCAATTAATTCGATTGTGGATGACAGTCTGTCGTAGAAGTTTCTACGCAATCCATGGTGGAGGGTACATAAGATTCGGCCTGGCCGAACTTACTGCCGTATATACTTGTTTCTGTCTTAAATAGTCTATGATATCGAGCTTCGAATACAAAAATTAGTCAAGTTAAATATTTTGTGTAGGTATTAGTGGTGGTTTTTGAACTAAACCCCAAAAAACTAAATTTGAGCAAATTACAAAGGACGTAAAAAATTTATATCTCTAAATTTTGTTATCACACTACTTTTGGGTTATTTAGGCTAATTTTGATTTGAAATATTTTTGCTTTTGTAGCATGGTTTTGGTAAAAACAACGAAGGGATTTTGGATGAACGAGTTTTTGTCATATATGCTACAATGACACTATTTTATAAATTTGTGATAATGTCAAAAATTTCCTTAAGTGTATGAAAAATTTGATAAAGTCTGATATCGACAATCAAATAAAGTCGACAAAATTTGATAAAGTCTGATAATCCACTAACTTCAATTTGCTTTTTTTCAGTGCAGTGCAACGCTTTATTGGCCTATTATTTAGTTACCATTTGTGGTGGCGTGAAGTGGAAAGACTTCTTGGGTCAAAGGGTAGTGTTGAATGTGTTTTGGTTACCAGCTTTTGAGCACCGAAGCCGTGCCAAACAAAACACCAACAATACCACCATCGGCATTTACCCATTTAACATCAACCCAAAGTCTCAGTATGATGCACTGTATATGACAGCTTTCAAAATGAATTCTTATAAAAACAACACACCACAGTCGTGCAAACTCTTACATACACATATCCACATGCCCCCACACGTATATGTGGAAAAGAGTGTGGAAAGCATTTTGTATATAAAATACAAAATGTATGTGAAATTGTTTGTGCTAAATTGGTCAATTTTCAAACATTCATATCCTAAATCATCTAACCTCGAACCCCTTCTTTGTTGCCCATAACGCCATCTCTACCACTTCCACAGGGCAAATTCACAATCTACTCTTTATCTCACCGCAATACAGTGGAGAGGACACAGCCATAGCGTTTGTAGCACCCGTTCTGCTGTTTTTGATTAGAATATGGTTAAAGCAGAATAAATGGGTTAAGTATAATCGTAAAATATATGAGCCAATTTATGGTGTATAACCATTGGAAAACATACGCACACACATTCTCTTTCCAACCCCATAGCAGATTTCAATAGACCCAATTGGTACAAAAAAGTTAAATCCAATTGCTATTTTTATGGCAAATTGTTTTATAGTCAATTTAGGTAAGTTCACAGTAGAAAAGCCAATTCACAATTTTTATTAGAATCGCTAGACTTGATATTACATTTTCAGATTTTAAAACTGCAAAGCAAGCTTCATTTCCTGTTGGGTAATAGTTTATATCTTTCTAACAGCATTGGGACAACGAAGTTACAACCACATTTACACAACATTGCCTTTATCCCATTCAGGTGTCTAAAAGTATGTATGGCGTCCTTTGTAATAAAGTGCAGAAATGTTGTAGCAGGATTGGAAATGCGATGTTGGCTAATAATGAGGGAACATGTTTTTGAAAACTTTACAAACGATTTGATAAAGATTTTGTCGATGAACACTACACCATTGGATGTTCCTGCATAAGTGTGCACTCACACACACACACACACTCACACCTACCATATTTGCAGTGAAAATGTAACTCGTACTTTACTGAGTGGCCAATGCCTATGTGAAGCCATTGTGGCTACTGTCAGTTGAAGTGGACCACGTTATCAATATCAGATGCAATCCTCCAGATACCACATTTAATGACAATTTTATTGTCAAATCCAGTTGGAAACTCATAATTCAGCACTTGTGTAAAAAGCTGCATCCTATTACCATAATAGGCCAGGTCATGTCAATAACATTGCCTTTGTGAAAAGGGATAAGTTTTGAAAATTTAAGACAAAAGCGTCATCAATTTTGTGAGGGTACAAAAACATACGAATCTATTGTTTGCTTGAAATGAATGAATGATTTGGGTTTAATTTGATTTTACAACAATGGTATAATTTTGTGAAATGGTTGGAAATGCTATGGCAGTGTTCATATAAATACTACTTAAGCAAATAAAAAGAATCTTTAAATTACTGTGAAGAAGACGGACTTTTTCTACTCGAGCAGAAAACTACATTTGTTTAAAAGGTTATCCGGAGAGTATGCAAGAAGACAAATGAAACATTTTCACTCTATCAATATTCCATTTATATATCGTATACATTTTCAGACTTTTTTTACAAAACTTAATATTACAAAATAGTGCAAACCATGCACACAGTCAAACCTCTTATAGGTGGATACTCTGAAAACCAGACACCTCTCAAAAGTGGCAAATTTTTATACCCACCACCATAGAATGGTGACGGGGGTATAATAAGTTTGTCATTCTGTTTGTAACACATCGAAATATCGATTTCCGACTACATAAAGTATATATATTCTTGATCATGGAGAAATTCTAAGACGATATAACAATGTCCGTCTGTCCGTCTGTCTGTCTGTCTGCCTGTTGTAATCACGCTACAGTCTACAATAATGAAGCAATCGTGCTGAAATTTTGCACAAACTCGTCTTTTGTCTGCAGGCAGGTCAAGTTCGAAGATGGGCTATATCGGTCCAGGTTTTGATATAGCCCCCATATAAACCAACCTGCCGATTTGGGGTCTTGGGCTTATAGAAATCGAAGTTTTTATCCAATTTGCCTGAAATTTGAAATCTAGAGGTATTTTATGACTATAAAGAGGTGTGCCAAAAATGGTGAGTATCGGTCCATGTTTTGGTATAGCCCACATATAGACCGATCTCCCGATTTTACTTCTTGGGCTTATAGAAACCGCAGTTTTTATTCAATTTACCTGAAATTGGAAATCTAGAGGTATTGTAGGACCACAAATACGTGTGCCAAAAATTGTGAGTATCGGTCCATATTTTGGTATAGCCCCCATATAGACCGATCTCCCGATTTTATTTCTTGGGCTTATAGAAACCGCAGTTTTAATTCAATTTACCTGAAATTTGAAATCTAGAGGTATTGTTGGACCACAAATACGTGTGCCAAAAACTGTGAGTATCGGTCCATGTTTTGGTATAGCCCCCATATAGACCGATCTCCCGATTTTACTTCTTGGCCTTATAGAAACCGCAGTTTTTATTCAATTTACCTGAAATTGGAAATCTAGAGGTATTGTAGAACCACAAATACGTGTGCCAAAAATTGTGAGTATCGGTCCATATTTTGGTATAGCCCCCATATAAACCGACCTCCCGATTTGGGGTCTTGGGCTTATAGAAATCGAAGTTTTTATCCAATTTGCCTGAAATTTGAAATCTAGAGGTATTTTATGACCACAAATACGTGTGCCAAAAATTGTGAGTATCGGTCCATGTTTTGGTATAGCCCCCACATAGACCGATCTCCCGATTTTACTTCTTGGGCTTATAGAAACCGCAGTTTTATTCAATTTACCTGAAATTGGAAATCTAGAGGTATTGTAGGACCACAAATACGTGTGCCAAAAACTGTGAGTATCGGTCCATGTTTTGGTATGGTCCCCATATAAACCGACCTCCCGATTTGGGGTCTTGGGCTTATAGAAATCGAAGTTTTTATCCAATTTGCCTGAAATTTGAAATCTAGACGTATTTTATGACCATAAAGAGGTGTACCAAAAATGTTGATTATCGGTCCATGTTTTGGTATAGCCCCCATATAGACCGATCTCCCGATTTTACTTCTTGGGCTTATAGAAACCGCAGTTTATATTCAATTTACCTGAAATTGGAGATCTAGAGGTATTGTAGGACCACAAATACGTGTGCCAAAAATTGTGAGTATCGGTCCATATTTTGGTATAGCCCCCATATAGACCGATCTCCCGATTTTACTTCTTGGGCTTATAGAAACCGCAGTTTTTATTCAAATTACCTGAAATTGGAAATCTATAGGTATTATAGGACCACAAATACGTGTGCCAAAAATTGTGAGTATCGGTCCATGTTTTGATATAGTCCCCATATAAACCAACCTACCGATTTGGGGTCTTGGGCTTATAGAAATCGAAGTTTTTATCCAATTTGCCTGAAATTTGAAATCTAGAGGTATTTTACGACTATAAAGAGGTGTGCCGAAAATGGTGAGTATCGGTCCATATGTTAGTATAGCCTCCATAAGAACGATCTCCCGATTTAATTTCTCGGGTTTCTAGAAACCGTAGTTTTTATCTGATTTGCCTGAAATTGTAAATATTCTGGTATTTTAGGCTTACAAAAACGTGTATCGGATTAAGTTTTTATTGGTCCATTTGGTAATGCCTCCATATACACGCAAAAAAATAATTCTTTCCTCCCAAACGAAATTTTAGACAAACAAAGTTCGTTTCTCATTTGCTTTTCGCTGTAAGGAAGTGTATTTGGAAGAAAAGTATATACTTTTTGTGATAAACGTTTATTCTTTTCCAGGATGTAAAAACAATTTCATAAAGACTAGCTCAAAAAAAAAAACATTATTTTCTTGCTAATTGCATTGTCCCTCACATCTTTCTCACATCCACGAGGATTTTTAGTTCTTAACACCTTTTCCTGTAATATCAACAATGTAGAAGAAATTATACGATTTTATAATTTTTAAAATTTTTTTTTTACCTTTCGCCTGGACGGAGAATCGAACCGCGGACCATGCACATTGTAAGCCAACACACTAACCACTGAGCTATGTACCTGTTATGGTCATCAATAGATAAATATCAATATAAGTTATATTTATATAGCATAGCTTGCGGCGCCCACGAACCGAATAAACAAAGTTTATTTAACAGAAACAAACATTTAGTTTGGCACCGTGGAGCAGTGGTAGCTACGTCCGACTCTCATGCCAAGGGTCGTGGGTTCGATCCCTGCTCCGGCCAAAGTTTTTTTTTTGCTTTTTTTTTTTTACATATATTCCAGATATATTCGGAAGGTTCCGAAAAAATGTTCAACATTACATTGTACTATATTAAATTTTGAACTGTAAAATGTGTCTTATTAAAGACCTAAATTCAGAAAAGAACAGTGTTTGATATAAACGAAATGGACTGTGTTGTTATTTCAAAAATAACTTTTTTTATTGAAAAAATAAAATTTTTGTAACAAACGAATTTTTTTGGTGATAAAAGTTTAAAATTTTCGAAGCAATTCAAAAAACTCTAACAAAAGAAAAACGTTTTCGGTACACGTTTTCCAAACGTTTTTTTTCTTTGCGTGTAGACTGACTTCACTTGTTGAGGGTGTAGAAGGCGCACTGATCATGAAAATTGCTTGAAACTCAATGTAAAATTTCCAGATTTTACTTCTACAGGCTTAAGATTTCAAATCAAGACGTTATTTTATAATTTCTTGCACACTTACAAGAGATGTTAATGATTCCTCTAAAACTCAAACAAAAATGGTTCTTATAAATCCAGAATCTGATATAGTCCTCATAGGTGAAATCTTTAAATTTATCTTCGGGAAGTGTCCTCAAGCCCTCCTGAAATTTCAAAGGAAACCCTAATATTTGGTTCATGGTGGTGGTGTAACGTGACAAAACCGACTTAGTGCTTTTTACGTACACGAGTGACTTAGTCTGTTTTGCGTTACATTGTTGGCACTACCTACGTCACCCAACAATCAACCAACCAGCACCTCACACACATAACCCATCACATGGCCATATGAACAAATATTTGATACGCAGGTTTGTCTTCTGTCGACACGAAATTAATTGCTTATTTCATTCTAGCGATGATAATTCACAGTCACTTCATTGTGTGCCCTACTTATATGGTGGCTGTTTTGCCGACCAAGGGCAGACTCGGATAGGCGACTGACTGAGACTTCGGACAAACACCGGCATCTACTGTATACAGCTAGGTGCAAATCGTACTACGAGTGGCTCATTGCACTTCGTTCCGCTTGAAGTTCGGTGATTTTCATTGCGTCGTCTGAGGAATTTATTCCCAGACGCGAAATAAATATCCACAGAGACCTTCGGGCCTGCTGTTCCACAGAGACCTTCGGGCCTACTGTTCCACAGAGACCTTCGGGCCTACTGTTCCACAGAGACCTTCGGGCCTACTGTTCCACAGAGACCTTCGGGCCTACTGTTCATACGTAGACTAGCTAGTAGCCATAGAAGTAGCTTGCATGATAGTCGACAGTACTACTAAACACCGACCCTGACCAATTACCGACGCGAAGCTGATCCCGACAATCATTTCACCGCCGAGACCGAAGCTAGCGCTGCAACGATCAACAGTAGCAAGGACAACCGAAGCAGAAACCAACCCCCATCAACGAACACTCTCAACGAACATCAATTCTCCAACAGACGACAGCCAACACCAATCACCGAACCAATCAGTTACAATCACCGACCGCCTACCACATCAGTCCTTCGGCATTTACAACGAACCGACGACAAACGAACAACATTACGTCAGCCAGAATTCCAAACCCCGATCATCTACAACACAGCACACTGACGACTGCCCGTCCACCACATATCAACTATATTAGAGAGATTATCATATAACGCATAAAAAGATTATAAATAATTATCAATAAAACCGAATTAACTTATATTTCACTCAAAAGAGTTAATCACTGGTGTTCTTATTCCGAAAGGTTTCGTGGGTCCTTACGGAGACCCTGGAGGCGGCTGAGCTTACCTCAGCCAACGAGAAAAACCCCGTTACAGTGGATATTTAAGATTCGGCCCGGCCGAACTTAGTGCTGTATATACTTGTTAGTGATAACTTTGCTATTTTAGAATAATTTCTCAAGTCACATCTATCAACTGTAGACAAAATTTAAGCGACCGTTAGTGTCCACTTCTATAAGTTTTCACTGTACATATATCATGGTATATAAACGTATTAGGTTAAAGTGGCAGCCCCATTTTATTCAGTCTGACTTGGTCTATTCAGACCATTGTGATATAAAAGTATTGAAAACTGCAGATCTTTAACGATACTGATCCGTACACTACAAAAATATTGACCTAACAGAAAAGAAAACACAAATTAATTTATTTAAAAACAGGTAAGGAAAGTCTAAAGTCGGGCGGGGCCGACTATATTATACTCTGCACCACTTTGTAGATCCAAATTTTCGATACCATATCACATCCGTCAAATGTGTTGGGGACTATATATAAACGTTTGTCCCAAATACATACATTTAAATATCACTCGATCTGGACAGAATTTGATAGACTTCTACAAAATCTATAGACTCAAAATTTAAGTCGGCTAATGCACTAGTGTGGAACACAATGTTAGTAAAAAAATATGGGAAACATTTAAATCTGAAGCAATTTTAAGGAAACTTCGCCAAAGTTTATTTATGATTTATCGCTCGATATATATGTATTAGAAGTTTAGGCAAATTAGAGTCATTTTTACAACTTTTCGACTAAGCAGTGGCGATTTAACAAGGTAAATGTTGGTATTTTGACCATTTTTGTCGAAATCAGAAAAACATATATATGGGAGCTATATCTAAATCTGAACCGATTTCAATCAAATTTGGCTACATGACTGCATTACTAATTGTACTCCTAGTGCAAAATTTCAACCAAATTGGGCCAAAACTCTGGCTTCTGGGGACATATAAGTCTATATCGGGCGAAAAATATATATGGAAGCTATATCTAAATCTGAACCGATTTCAATCAAATTTGGCATACATGACTATACTACCAATTGTACTCCTTGTGCAAAATTTCAAGCAAATCGGTATAAAACTCTGGCTGCTGTGTCCATATTAGTGCATATCGGGCGAAAGATGTATATGGAACCGATTTCAAAATCAATAGGGTTCTATTCTGACCCAAATTAGGAACATGTGCCAAATTTGAAGGCGATTGGACTTAAATTGCGACCTAGACTTTGATCACAAAAATGTGTTCACAGACAGACAGACGGACGGACGGACAGACGGACATTGGCATTATTGCCAAAGACACCATGTGTCTATCTCGTCTCCTTCTGGGTGTTACAAACATATGCACTAACATATAATACCCTGTTCCACAGTGTGGCGCAGGGTATAAACATCTTTAAAATAAAGTGTTGAAAAACATGTCCTATTTTTGAACGATTTTTTGTTTTGTAGTCAAGTTGCAAAAAGACAACAAATTTAAAGACAATTTCATTAATTTTAAAGAATTTTTCTGGAGTTGACATTTTTAAGTAAAATCACTTAATTATAAGGACAATACAACTTCATTGAAAAGAGTATAGACTTTTGGACAAGAAAAAAAAACTGTAAAAGAGTCTTCTATGCTAAGTCAAATTTGCATTCGTATTTTAAGGGCATGGCCTCACGACAATATTTTTGTTTTTCAGTGTACGTAAATAAGCAGAATTGTCGTATTTGGAGTGAAGATAAGCGAGAAGCATTGCATACGCTATCAATTTAACCACAAAAAGTCATAATTTGGTACGGTTTATGGTCTGGAGACATTATTTTACCGTACTTCTTCGAAGATTATTATAATGGTCAGCGCTACCGTGAGATGATATCAATAGATCTTAAAAGAAACCCTTTAAAAAATGTTCTCGCTAAATACCTCAAAAACTTCTATTTTCAAACACATATGGAATTTTCGCACCAAGTAATTTGTATAATAGAAGTTAAAAATTCTGCGTTCACTGTACTGCATATTGATATGCGTTTTTCGTAGATATCTTAGTTTAAAAATTGGGACACAAATCGTTGTTATCATTATTTTATTTTTATAACCATACCCATCAGTGTGGCACTACTGCAGTTATATGTCGCTGATATGGAACTTCCTTTTAATAGCCAAGTTCGAATAAGAATTAATGATACTAAGAAATAGCGATGCTAGAATCCTAATCCAATCAACTTTTTTAAGTATTATCGATTAAACTATTATTTTTATTTATAGTAAAGTCACTTTAATTTGTATGTAAATTCTTAAAGAGCATATTACCTCATTTTGAAGCACTTTCCGTCACTTTCTATATAGGCGTACGACTTTTTTTCTTTAAATGTTATATAATAATAATTTTGTAACACATGTTTTCGTTTTTTATTTAAAAATTTACTAAACTTATGAGTTCGTCGAAAATGTATTTTCTTCTTCGTTCTTTAGATATTCTATCAGGGAGACTGTACAACAAATTGATTAGCTTAATTCGAAATTGACTTTTAATTTGCAATTGTATTTTTTCTAAGCTTTCGCTCTTTGTATCCTAGGTTAGCAATGGGATATTTGAAAATTTAAAGGGAATTTCTCCCATTACTTTCTACTCAAATTTTTTTTTTTTTTTATAAAATCAATTTTGAGTACCAACATATTAGAACTTTGTGGTCAACAAAACAATTTTTCACAAACAAAATTCTTGTGTTGCATGGTAGCTTCTTAGGGCTCTTTTGGTTGCAAATTGGTATTGTTCTTTGGCTATGTAACTATTTCATGAATTCCAGGCCACAGCACAATGGCACTCCATGCGCAAGTACCACAAGATACGAATGAATTCATGGAATGCCTACTACTGCCTGAACATAAAGGACAAACCTATCAACATGCATTCCTATGGCCGTTGTGTAAGCTGGGATAAAACTTTGAAAGGCGTAATAAAAGTGTATGACATTGAAGCACACTGGGTGACATTGCAACTACACCATCCATTGGTCAGGGTATAAAAATTTTGATTTGCATTAAAATGTCCATACGATTGAGAGACAATGGTGAATGTCTCACATACTAAGGACTGTTGTTCAATTTTATTTAAATCTCAATGATAAACGACTTTGTATTCATAGCATAGCCCAAAAGGCATCACTATCATTTAATGTATTATTAGATAATTTTTTGACCACAAATAATATTTATTTTCTTTTAAAAATAAATTGTATTAAAAATTATTGAAAACTATAACAAAAACGTAATTTAGAAATTCACCCTCTCTATTTTCCATATTCACAAACTATTAACTATTTGTTGTAAATCGATATTTTTGAATAGGCTGGCGAAACTACCAGAGTTATCTAGAGTTATTCGTTTTTTTTTATATATATTTGCATATACGGCCATTAACAACGGGGATATAGTCCTAAAATATGGCAAATATTGATATTTATTTTTATTTTTTTAATACAATTTTAAAAAATTAACTCTAATAAACTTTAAAGCTCTGAGCCACTTTAAAGCTCTGGTGCAATGGTAGCTCGCCCGCCTTGCATACACAGGGTCGTGGGTTTAAACCCAGTTTCGATCAAACACCAATAAGTTTTTCAGCGGTGGATTATCCCACATCAGTAATCCTGGTGACATTTCTGAGTGTTTCAAAGCTTCTCTAAGTGGTTTCACTACAGTGGGGAATGCCGTTCGGACTCGGCTATAACATAGAATCGGACAGCACTCAGTGATAACAGAGAAGTTCACCACTCTGGTATCACAATGGACTGAATAGTCTAAGCGAGCCTGAAATATCGGGCTGCTACTATACCTAACCTAACCTACACTGAAAAAAAAAGCATGCCCGGTTCCACAGATTTTGTCTTTACACTAATGATTTTGGTATTGATTTCGAGCCAAGGAAGCGGAGAATTAAAGTAAGGACAAATTTAAGACACAATTCTCTTTTAGATTTGATGTTTGCGTGCTTGAATCTATGAAACAAATTTTAATTTATTCGTTTTTTGTGCTTCTTTCTTCATGTGATATCAAAATCCATTAAAAAAGTTTTAACGACAATTTAAATTTTAAATTTTAAGTCGAGTCACCTAACTAAAAGGACAAAACTAATTATCAGGGAAATGTGTCTTCTATGTTAAGCAAAAAACGCATTTTTGAACTTAATCTATTGATCAGTTGCGTAACATCTCTCTTCTTCCTTTTACCTACTACTCAAGGTGTCTCAAACTGTGTCAGAAAAATGAAGCTTTGTAAAAGCTTTATAATATTTCAAATTTTAATTTTGAGCTAAAACTTTCCATGTCCTACTACTTTTCAACAACCCTTCCCAAACAATGTTCTTTGGTTAACTATGAAGCAAAAATCAATTAATGAGGATAAACCATATTCATATGTCTCGTTGTATTTGAATATCATCCATTCATTTGAGTATTGGTTTTTACTACTAGGCATCTTTATAATGCCATCATTTTCAAATCGATACCATTGTGGTAAGCAATGAACACCCATGGTCAATGGTTACACTATGGACCCAATCACTGATGCCTATACACAAACACCCAACTGCATACAGTTTGCATTAACCATGGACTCAGGCTAAAAATCCAATTCAAATTTGCTATGTATTTCCAAAAAAAAAAAAAATCTATGGGACTCTAGACCGAAATTTGTGTAGGGAAAAAATGGGATGTGTGTGCAATACCTCAGTGTTTGTATGTGCTGCGTATGAGTGCTCCACGAGAAAAAAGAAACAGAAAACCCTCAACGACATCGAATTGGTATGCAAATCCTGGTGCCTAAGAAAAAAAAATGATAAAATAAAACGACATTAAGCGACATAAAACAAAGCAGCAACATAATAAAACATCCATTTATTCTTAATGCCGGCAATTTCTGCTGCACTAAATCCACTCAAAGTCAACCAACACTACCGCCACCAAGCCAAACTGCCACCAGTCATTTCCAAAGCAAGAGGCCAAGCGCCAGTCTGTCTATGCCTGGCTGGAAGGCTGGCAGGCAAATACGCTGTAAGTGTATCCAATCTAACACCAAGGTCTATGAGATATGGCAATCCTCCCCAAATAAGGGAGGCAGATAATGTGAGGCGTATTTATTTCGGTAAAATTTGGCCAGAATTTGTGGCAACTGTCAAAGAGATAGAGCAATGCAACAAAAACAACACTAACAATAGTTGTAGGTCCTTGCTGTTAAATGCCATGAAAAAAGACCGCAGATTTTCTAGAGAGCAAGCTCAAAAGCATTACGAAAACTTAAAATATGATCACGCTTGTTTCAAATGATGGTGTATATTTTAGTATTGGTCATAGGCTAATAAGATAAATTCGTACGCTAAATAGGATTGAGAAGTATGCCATTGTAGGACCAATTACGTATTTCACGGGTATTTGCCTTTGAAAGCGTCATTTACACGCACAAAATTAATTTCTTTTCTTAGCAACGAAATTGTCTTTGATGTTTCTTTGTGTGGCTAAACAATGTTCGTTGGTATCATTTACTTGCATTTAAAGAGACAATTTTACCAATAAAAGAAACTTTCGTAGTAGAAAGTTTTCTAAATTAGTACTTTATTAATAAGGAACCTACGAACGGCACTCACATGACTCAAAAATTGGCTCTCTATTCCCTAAAAAAATACGCCTTTATATATCAGAATTGTAAGTTATCCATTTTCTGTATTAGATCTAAATTATCCAAATAATAATTTTACCCCACGAAATAAAGAAACTGATTTATAGAAAAAGTTATCTATGTCATTTAAAATTTGAATCAAATAGAGATTTCCTTCATTCGCTATACAATTTATTGTCATTTTTTGATTTGTAGCCACCATTTACGAAATTCTTCCTTCTCATATAAGCCAAAATGAAGTAAAAGTAAAACAACAAATTTTTAGCGTCAAATCATCACCATATTGGTTATTGTATGGAAAATTCTTCTCCTTTTAATTAGCAATGACATTATTTGTACGGTCATTGCAATTTCTACCCACGTTCAGTTCATAAAATTTTTGAGACATTCTTGGAATAAAAAAATGAATTCGAGTGGGAAAATTTCATAAAATTTTTTAAAAATAAACTTAAACAAAATAATTGTTTTGCCAATTTTAGTATCAGTTGCCACAGAAAATCTCTAGTGCCTATTAAGAGTCCGGAGAGCTGCACACCATGTCTCCTAAGCATTTTTTACTGCATACTTTCAGGCGACACAAATGTCCGCTAAAAACCATTCGGATGTGAGAAGGAGGAATTGATCACAAAGATGAAGTTTAACTCGATTAAGATACCAAACATATCAGTAATTTTGACGGGATTTAGAGCTAAACAAAAGATACCATACAACATGTATGGTAATTTGCATTACAAATAAATACCTACGGACGTAGATTCAGTCGGATGAAATATAACAATTGCCATTGAAACCAGCTTTAAATGTTAATATTAACGAAGCTAAACTTAAAATTCGCATACAATGAGACTACATCAGGTACTAGATCTGTGAGAGCTATGTGTGATTGGATCTTAATCTTCTCTTATTCTGGTTTTTTAATAAGCTTTTCGGTCAGTCATTCTTAATTTTTTAGTAATTAAAAAGATTTGTCTTCATTTTATTTTTATTTTTTTTTCTCGATGTTACGCTGGTGAGGGTTTTTAAGTCTCAACTTAATACTATATCATAGAATGTTCGTCTTCAACTTATGGCGATGGAAAACCCTCAAAAAGTTGAATCTGGAGACCGGTGTAATAAGGAGTATATGAAACTCTTAAGCCAAATTTGACACATCTGAAACCGTATAAACCAAATTTGACACATCTCTCTATAGACCTAAAGTACCTCCAAAAATTGTGTAATCTAAAAGTCCTTCATGCACAAATTGAGGGATACATGTATATGTCTATATAGAGGCGGTACCAAATCATGCACTGATATAAATCAAATTCGACATAGGACTTTGTGAATATAAAATATCTGTAGATTTCCAATTTCAGGCAAATCGGATTTGGAGTGTAGACGTCCAAAAATGCATATCAAGAGACCGGTCTATATAGAGGGTAAACCAAAACATGAACCGATATACACCAATGACAATAAAACGAATCTGTGCCCAATTCAGAATGATAACTCCATTATTGAAGCTTGTAGCGCGATTACAACAGAGAGACATCGCTGGAACAAATTTGTCTCGAACACTGGACTTGATATTTTTGAGCCAAAGCGTGATGCGGCCATCATAGTTTTCCCAGCGAGTTTCAAATCTTGGTATTCCCCGTGAATTGTCCAGTAGTTCTGGATGCCGCAAAAACTAACCTAATCTTTGTTGACAATGAGAGCTGCCATATTTTACGTTAAGCCCAATCATGGGGATGCACGGTATGCTTTTCTTCCCAGGTACCCTTTGGTATGCAAAACGGGCATATCAACTAGAGGTGTGCACGTGACACATAATTTCGTGAGTCGTGAGTCACGCTCATGACAACAGCTTGAGTGTGAGTGAGCGTGATTAACAAACCAAAATGTCGTGCGTGAGCGTGAGTCACGAAAATAATATCTTCGTGAGTGTGCGTGAGTAACGAATTACACTCACGAAAATATTCCTGCTCACCAACATAAAACGTGGTGAGCACTCAGTGATAAGAGAGAAGTTCACCACTGTGGTATCACAATGGACTGAATAGTCTAAGTGAGCCTGATACATTGGGCTGCCACATAACCTAACCTAACATAAAACGTTTTAGAGTTAAATTCAATTACAATTTTAGTGACACCTGGGATGTTAAGAGTTTAATAACACTCTCGATTTTAATAATGCTCATGTTTTCAGACACTTCGGTAAGGTAAATTAATCATAAAATTATTCGTGAGTCACGATATTTTTCGTGAGTTATGGTATTTTTCGTTTTCGTGCGTGAGTGTGCGTGAGTACTAATTTTCTTTTCGAGAAAGTGCGTGAGCGTGAGTCCTACCAGAAAATATCGTGCGTGAGTGTGCGTGAGTCAGATTTTTCAGTCGTGAGAGTGCGTGAGCGTGAGTAAACTATTACTCACGTGCACACCTCTAATATCAACTACTGGTACCTTCTAATGTCAAAAGAAAATTATATTCTCTCGCATTTGCCACATGTGTAAGTATTAGTCTATGAATAGTTCACCGCATAATAATCACTTCCAATGAATTCACTTGCCACAAACAAAAACGAACTCCTGATTCTATTTTAGCCCAAGTATATAAATAGTTGACATTACATCAATACCAAGGGAAGCACCATAAATGTGCTAACCACAAACTAGATGAAGGAGAAGAGAAAAAACGAATGGCAATCTGCATTAGCAACCACCATCAGATAGGTACGCCACGCTGTTTATAAATCAGACTCAACACAAAAATATGTTGTCTATTTCTGAGGAAGACTTGTTTTTGCTAGATGTTGCTGATTGAGAGAATATCGTGGTTAAAGAATATCATCCTTAATCATAAAATATACATCCATGGGCTTTGTCGTCTGGGTAGCAAGGATGCCGGTGCCAACGAGACCCATCTCCCGTTCTCTTCTGTTATGACACATCTCCATTGCATCCAAGGCGCTAGACCAAAAATTCATAGAATAAATCGACGGATGTTTACTTTTATTTTGCGTTTACTTTCTTATCAAATTGACAATTGACATTATTTTGTTAAATTTATTTCTGGTATTTGTTACCCACACTCCTTATGCGAAGTGGGCTTGTCGGTGACACTCCATGCAAAACGCACATATCCTCGAGAATCGTTTGATCAGCTTAAGTATCTGATTTACCAAGTTTACTTGGATGTTTTGTTTTTGCATCCTCTGCCTTTCCAAAAGTGTGTAAATCTTACATCAAGACATTTGCGTGTCGGTATTTTCAAGGAGCTGCGAGAAACCAACGGCAACCGACTGCCTCTTGCTTTCTGCAGTGTGAGAAGAACCTTGGATGATAATGAAGTATTTCCCTGAGGAAGCATCCAGTATCCGTCATCAGTCGAAGAAAAAGATTTAAATGATACCGTTTTATCTTTGCAGAGTCTTCGCACCCAGTCCAGAACATCATTTCTCATTCAGTCTGCCCACCCCCTTGGGCAAAGTGAATGAGACCCACGTAGTCACCAAAGAAAAGTGACAAAATATATTGAAATTGTACGAATTGTGGCTGCCAGTCATTCGCACATGTATGCACAGTGGTTTCATTGCGATAATATTTCATTATATTTTCATAAAAAAAAAAAACAGAACTATAAATTAATTTATATTTTTGTGTTAAAATCTCCCAACTTATGTTATGTTTGGTCAACATAATAAAGATTGAATACAATTTTGATATGTTCCAATGGATTGCGTTATTTATCTGTATCTCGCGTTGTATAAATCCAATCGTTTTTCTCTAGATGACCTTAGAATGATGATATTTCGACATAAACAAGCTTTTCAGTTTTGTGATTGCTTCATTCAGTTTGGTTTCAGAAATTGACACTAACCTACATTAAAAGTACAAGCTAACTTGGATTTTAGTAAAAACAACAGAATTTAGTATTTAAAAGAGGGTTCACCTCGACAATTTCAATAATTTTTTTATAAGATTCGATTTTTATCCTATTTTCAAAGTTTTGTAATATGAAGCAAATTAGATAAAGAACAAGTAAGGAAAGTCTAAAGTCGGGCGGGGCCGACTATATTATACCCTGCACCACTTTGTAGATATAAATTTTCGATACCATATCACATCCGTCAAATGTGTTGGGTGCTATATATGAAGGTTTGTCCCAAATACATACATTTAAATATCACTCGATGTGGACAGAATTTGATAGACTTTTACAAAATCTATAGACTCAAAAGTTAAGTCGGCTAATGCACTAGTGTGGAACACAATGTTAGTAAAAAAAATATGGGAAACATTTAAATCAATCAAATTTGGAACATATGACTATACTACCAATTGTACTCCTTGTGCAAAATTTCAAGCTAATCGGGATAAAACTCTGGCTTCTGGGTCCATATAAGTGCATATCGGGCGAAAGATATATATGGGAGCTATATCTAAATCTGAATCGATTTTAACCAAATTTGGCACGCATAGCTACAATGCTAAATCTACTCCCTGTGCAAAATTTCAACCAAATTGGGCCAAAACTCTGGCTTTTAGGACCATATTAGTCCATATCGACGGAAAGATATATATGGGAGCTATATCTAAATCTGAACCGATTTCAATCAAATTTTGCACACTTGACTATACTACTAATTGTACTCCTAGTGCAAAATATCAACCAAATTCGGCCAAAAATCTGGCTTCTGGGGGGCATATAAGTCCATATCGGACGAAAGATATATAAGGGAGCTATATCTAAATCTGCACCGATTTCAATCAAATTTTGCACACTTGACTATACGACTAAGTGTTATGTTTGTACAAAATGTCAAGCAAATCGGTATAAAACTCTGGCTGCTGCGTCAATATTAGGGTTCTATTCTGACCCAAATTAGGAACATGTGCCAAATTTGAAGGCGATTGGACTTAAATTGCGACCTAGACTTTGATCACAAAAATGTGTTCACAGACAGACGGACGGACGGACAGATGGACATGGTTATATCGACTCAGGGACCCACCCTGAGCATTATTGCCAAAGACACCATGTGTCTATCTCGTCTCCTTCTGGGTGTTACAAACATATGCACTAACTTATAATACCCTGTTCCACAGTGTGGCGCAGGGTATAAAAAGATAAATTGCGCTAATTGATTTTATTCCTGGTGCAGGAAGGCGCATGCCTCGTTTTCTCACTTCGGGCTATAAACGTTTCTGATTCTGCTTAAGTAAAATACGAATGAATTTCTTCATCCTTATGATGAAATGGCGATACACTGTCATTGGGAGCCACCGTGGAGCAATGGTTAGCATATCATTCCATGGCGTCCATCCTACCATCGAACAAACACTAAAAAGTTTTTGTGCAGTGAATTATCCCCAGTCAGTTGAAATTTCTGAGTGTTTCAAAGCTGCTTTATGTGGAAAAGGAGCTAAACATTGAATCGGCCAGCACTCAGTAATAAGAGAGAAAATTAACCACTCTTGTACAGCGTTGCCAACTCTGACGATTTTTCGACATTTTGACGATTTTTGATGGTAAATTTGACCTCTGACGATTTGACGTCGATTTTAAACAACGTAGTTATGACTTGACGATTTTTTAAAATTCTCGACAAAAGTGTTTCTTTGTAACGTTTTTTTATGACGACTTTTCAAAGTGATGTAGTTATAAGTTGACGATATTCATAAGTTGTAATGTAAACAAGCTTTTCTAATCTCAAAATATGACAATTTATATGTAGCTTGCTCCCAACCGTCTCCAATGTAGAAAGAAATTTCAAAGCAATCAATATAAATAAACCTAAAATGTGAAATTCCTCTGAAACATTTCAAGGTATTCTTTTGTCTAAAAACTATTTAAAGATAAATAATTCTGATTGCTATGAAGCCAGTTTAGTTAAATTCCCTTTATTCATTTATTCATTACCGATAATAGAAATAATACTAAAATTTATATACGAGCTAGTAATAAGGATTTAAATTCGCTTGGAGAATAGGACATTTTTCTTTCAAGAAAATTTTGTTAAACAAACTTTAAATTAATTAAAAGTTTAATTTAATTAATCTTCGTTAAAAAAAACTGGAAACTAGATGACTTAGTTAGAGAGTTAGACGGCATTATTCATGTAACTAAAATTAATTAAAGCCTATTCTTATGTTTTTGTTTGAATAAAGCTTTTAATTTGTTCCTAAATCTTTTTTACAGCTGGGACGCATTGACGATTTTGACGAAAAATATTTTATTTTTGACGATTTTCAGCCCAATTTGTAAAATATTCAGTTGGCACCACTGCTCTTGTATCACAATGGACAGAATAGTGAACTTGAAATATCGGGCTGCCACTATATCTATCCTAACCTTCATTGCCGAAGAAGACGAAGACTGTCCCATCGACCGAATAGGTGATAGACACCGTTATGGGTCATTCGCAAGCGACTACCGGAAAAAAAACTAACACGATCACAGAATTGAACTATGCTAAATTATTGAACCGATTCAACTTTCCACATCTCTTGCCTCTCATCGGAACTGAAGTGCTGTCCCTTCCACCGCATTTTTTCCGATTAAAAAATTTAATGTTTTGGAGGAAAACATCTGTCGAATGACGAATACTTCACTTCAAGGAAGTCTAAGTTGTAGACATAGAGGACTCTTATTTTTGAGATGAGTTAAAAAAAGTGGTATATCGGTATGCCCATTTTAATGGGTAAAGAGGAGACTACCGAGTAGTCTGCTTGCAATTACGAATTGCAAGCAAGTCCTTGATCGACGACCGAGACAGTTTCTAAAAAATCGCATTTATTTGACCTCATGTTCAGTAAAAACGATGGGAGAGTGGATAGAAAATTATTCCAGGCGGACGTAGGATACATGTTGTAATAAGTGTATGTACACTCGATAAGTTTAGAATTTTATGAATTATTTAATCCCATGAGTAAGCTAAGTACATTGAAGCAAAAAATGCCTTTGCTGTTTTATGCCTTAAACTTGTTCTTCAATACGTATGCCAATCCTTATCACACGTTTTCTGCACCACTTCCAATATCATTATAATGATACTGACAACACTACTTGTATCATTATAACGATTTATGATACAAGACACAAACCTTTCGTGCACTTTGACTAGTTTGAGTTCGCGAACAATCATCGATTGTGTGATTCAGCTAAATATGTCACAATAAATTTCCTTCCACAAAAACTCAGACGAAAATGTTATAAGCTGACAATATATGTACTAGTCTGAACTTGATAACATTTAGTGTCCGCATATTTAGTGTCAGTGCATGTTGAATTCAAGGCATTGGTTCTTATTTGGCAGAGTAAGTATTTAATGTCTTTATGTCTGGTATCGGACTTGTTTCGTTTGTGTGGTATGCAAAATTTGCAGATTAAAAAAAAGAACAAACTTCTCCATCCGTATTTTTTAATGTGTCAAATACCACGGTGCCAACATTTATATTGTAGATGGTTACGGGCTGAATGACTGGTATGGATAATTCAGTTGACTCTGGATCACGAAGCGTGGAGAATTTCTTATAAACAAATATACTTTAGCATTGTCAATCGTGTATCGGATGTGAACAAATTTAGGTATATTGATTAGACAGGATTGGATTTGTAAAATCTTAAACTACACATCGACATAGAAACCTTTTACACTGGCATATAGAAATCCATTTTAAGAAATCATTGCATTATCCTCCCTGTCAAATTTGATTGATATGATGGGAGAGGAAGTATCAATTATAGAAGACTTTGTAGTACAATTATGCCTGTGCTTCCGTTCGTTCTTCTAGAGGCATCCTGTCGCTATACATATATGCCTTGCCACACTACATTCATCGGCATTGCTTACTCAGCCCATGCAAAATCGCATCGTCTTAGAAAGGGTATTGGGTCAGCTATTTTTGACACAGGGTTGTGTAATAAATCAAGCAAAAATTGTTATAGATTTGGCATCGTTTGTACGGGATCGAATTGAATTAAATCATGTCAACAGTATCTTAAATAATGATTAATCACCATGTCAATCTGCACTCTGTTGGCCATTAATAAATGCCATCACGTATCGTTTGTAGTAGTCCCTCGAACCTAGGCAATGGCAATTGTGACAAATGCCCGAAGACAGCATCAGCAATGTGTGAGGATTACACATTTGCACGCCAACTGATGTTGCTGTCGTCATAGTGGCAATCGCACCACTCACTCTATATAAAAGGATACCAACCCATCCATCCAATTATCCGAAACGAGGAGGTTGCAAGACAGTTTAGAAAAACCAAAATGGATGGTTATACGCAATATTCAATATTTTGAGTAGCTTCTATAACGGATTTGGATATAATTCTGCTCTTCTCAACTAGTGTTCCTTATTCCCAGGACAACTCTTAACGTTAATGGTAAATCAAGACCTCTACATTTTTCCGTAACCAATCAAATGTTCAGTTTGAAAACTTTACATTTTGAAATTAGTATGAAATATAAGCACTTAGCTTAGGCCCCTCGTATGGCTATGGCATGCTGGACAAGATCCAGAATGCTATGTTACACTTTGAAGGTAAGTGTGGGTGAAGTATGGTTGCTATTGGCCATGTTGAATTTCAGTTGATTGGTTGTAATGGAGGTGTGCGTTTTTAATAGTGTTTGGAGCTTGATGTCCAATGCTCAGTGTTCACATCACATCGTTGCTTTGCCACCCAGATGTCAAATATTATTTTTAATATCTGCAAGATATGTCCTTTCTTAGCACACGCTGCTGTCACACACATTCACAGGCACTGAAAAGTTCTAGCTAGAATCCCTCCTTACAATCACAACGAACTGGCATCGACAAGGACACGGACACTTATTGAAGCTGTTAGTGGACACGCAAACACTAATACACATACGGATACGGATACAAAAACACACAGGGAATTCTATATAGGATCCTCAAATATCTTCGCACACACACACACGCCCATGCACATTGGGAAATGTGACCATAAAAGTAGTGACAACTTTTCGGTGTTTGTTTTGTTGAGTTGGCTTGATTTGGCTTCAATAACAAAATCCAATTTAGTAAAAATGACCACCACTGAACATCTAAGAACCTAAATGCACACACACACACCCATACCTAAATCCATAGAAATAGCTTGCCAATAAACGTTTGTGTGTTGGGCAATATACTTATGACAGATATACCATGATGTGTATGTCAAGTGCATATGTGTTGGTGGAGGAAAGCAAAACAACGAAAAAAAATAGAAAATTTATTTTAAGTCATTTTTTTCTCGCTTTGTGTTGTCACTTGTGAAAGAGGTTTCCTTCTACATGCACATCCCCATCAATAATATTTCCATTTTGATATCTCAATCATATCGCATTCAAGTAAGGAAATATTGATGATTATGATGGCAACGATAATCAGTATGCTAACGGTGTTGACACATGGTTAGCCGGCTGGTCAAGATTTTTATTTTTCCCTATACAAACAAATGGTCCGCATTTGAATGTAGGATGAACTATGGACAGATACTGATTGCCTCTACTCTTGGCGATGTTACTGTTCGTATAGCAACAAATCATTTTTTTCTTTTTTTTGTTAAGAGCAACATTCTCATCTTCAACTCTCTGAGATGAATTTCAATTCAAATTTTTGAAGTCATGAGCATAGCTTTCTCTTTTGTTTTATACCCAGAGAAGGACTAGGTTAGGTATAGTGGCAGATCGATATTTCAGGCTCACTTGGACTATTCAGTCCATTGTGATACCACAGTGGTGAACTTCTCTCTTATCACTAAGTGCTGCCCGATTCTATGTTAAGCACAATGGCAAAATACCTCCTTTTTTTAGTCGAGTCGAATGACATTGACACAACTTAGCAAGCTTTGAAACACTCAGAAATGTCACCAGTAATGCTGGTACACTGCTGAAAAACTTTTTGGTGTTTGGCCGAAACTGGGTTTGAACCCACGACCCTGTGTATGCAAGGCGGGCATGCTAACCATTGCACCACGGTGGACTATGATCACTTCCTAGAGCAAAATGTAGTTAAGTTGTGGACGGTGAATCATATTTGTCGCAACCATATTTTATGTTTGCCGAGGAAACAACATTGTTACGATAAAAATGCTCTATGTTTCCAATCCAAAATAAAATTTTTCTCTAGAACCTGATCATAATCCTTCTGTGAGTGTAGACATTACATAAACTGGTCAAATTAGAATCGTATTGAGAGAGGTTCTGGTCCATCTATAGACGCAATGGATAATTCACATGATGCAGGTTGCAATTTTTAACTGATCTTTATTTCAAGAATTGGCTAGAACTAATTCTTATTTGTAAGGAAATTGGTAGGAACATACTGTGACAATTTTATTAAAGAATACAAATATGGCCCACGACAAGGAGACGAAATAATGGATTGAACGATGTATTATGCATGTCAACGGGCCGATCATCTTTCACCATTACAGAGCATTGACTAACACCTTGATTAAATTGTACTACGACTTGCTGTTCAGTGTGCCATTTTCATGTATTTGTCCCGTGTGACTTATTTTGGTTTCCAAACTTTAATTTACATTGCCCAAATGTAGACCTATTTGGCTGGCATTGAGGACAGCTTTTTTTGCAGGTTGAAGAAATTTCGAGTTTCGCTAGGCTAAGTAAATTGAGTTAAAAGAAAATTATTTTTCAAAATATATTTTAACTTTGTGGACGATGTACTTATCCGACCACTCTTGTGCAGTGTAGAGTATATGGCACTAAACTTTATATAGCTTGCAACAGACTCAAACTGTATGATAGTTTCATATAAACAAAATTCCCTTTTTGGTAAACAAAACAATTGTTACACGTTTCCTATACCCACGACGCCTGAGAAATGTCTTTACCAACACAATTTGTAAATTTTTGTAGAAAGCTTTACTTCTCAGTATAATGCCACTAACTCTGAGAATGATGAACTGTCTGGAATGAGGAGAAAGTGACAGACATTCACCTGAAACTATCCTCAGCCGGAATAACAGTTTTCCAAGGAAATAAGCACCATTTGGTTAACACTCACTCTTTGCATTATGGACTTCAAATGCGAAGCCAATAAAAAATATCGGCTGGCCAAGACAGACTCATAGTCCCGATGATGTATGGCCGGATGTATACATTTGCGGAATGACATAAATCTTTGGTCAAGTCAAAGTCCAATCTACTGCTCCATGAATCGCCCCAAATATGACCTAGGCAACTCACATTCGAACACACTTCAACCAATCCCGCACACTCTTTGGAATTTCCAAGTTCCGGCCACATAAATATAGCTAAGGGCTTAGCGTGCGTATGTCCGGCAAATGCGAATGAATGAAATCGTCAGTATTGAGTTTGATTCATTTATTGTTCTGTATTGAAATGCTGGCAGAGCAGCGGGTAATCGATGTCTGATGTATGTATGTTACCAGTGGAGAAATTAAGAAAATTGTCTATCATCTGTAGAAGGCCTTGCATAACAAAAATAATTTTTCGTTCTTAAAACGTTAAAAGTTATCCCAAGAATAGATACTCATTTCCAGTGTGTTTAATTGCTTAACCATGGATGGCAAAATCAGGCGTTCGCCCATATGGAAATCATAGATTTTTGTCACTTTATTCTCCAATGTAGGCATATGTGAGTCATCAAACTCCAATGTAACAGCAAATTGTAGCTCGTTCAATCAACTTTGACGGTAATCATCGAAGGAGATGAGTCACCATTGAAAACTTATTCTTATGGCTGCTTACAAAAATCTACTACTAGGTAGTAAAGTGGTCTTTATCAAACGGCGCAGTTTTTCTTTCTTATACAACCACCTTCACAATTTCTAGTGACTTTTTTCTTATTATCAATAAGGCTTCGACAACTCTAACCTTGCCAGATATTATAATGACGAGCATTCCGCGGCTTACTTACTTACTCACACATACACGAATTCAAACCACTATTGCTCAACAACCATAAATATCATGTTGTGGTGCGGAACGAGCAAGGCAAAGTTCGAATAACAATCGAATTGAGCGTGGCGTAATACATTTTTTGATTTATGCGTTTGCATTTTATTGCCAATGTAAACATGAGCGTACATGTGTTAAACTCTAGCTCACACATACGCACAAAACAATGGCACACTCACACAGATGAATATACCACATACACTCTCACACACACACACACAGCCATAACAAGACTTCAATTCCCGCCATCCATCCATTCATCAGGTGCGAAACAATTGTAGTGTCTGCAAATGGAATGATTACTACCCAACTCAATGCTACCCATCCGAGTGCTTTCATACACTCAATGGCGAATGCTTTTTTGGCAGCCAGGAGGTCCAATAACGGATTTCTGCAACACACTTCCGAATAATTGAGGAAGGCGCCAATTATTTACTCAATCTCCAGGACACTGAGAAGAGATCTGTGCAACAGAAAGTACGACAGGATAACTCGCGATGTGGCAGTGAGTTTCCAGTAATAGCCTTAATTATTAAGACCCACTCAAAATTTAATTTGCAATTGGGTGTAGTATTGACAATCTTTAAACATAGAGATTCAGGGAAGTAGGAATTTCGTTTTCAGTCTCTTTATCATTCAGGATTCGGACATAAACTGAAGAGAAATAAAGGCTCTACCCCATGATGAAGCGTATAAGTAACGTAGGTGGTCAGTATAGGATTATATGGGTGGGCAAATATCCAACTCTACTCCTGGTCACGCACAATTCGAATGTTGTTATCGGTCCAGTGTACATGTCTACCACCCACGTTACTCGTATTCTAACTTTATTATTCTGCTTGTATCGTATCGCAATTCGTTTGGATCTCACAATTACATTTTATTGAATGAGGTACATAAACACCTCTATGATCTGCAGAAATTAAGTTTTTGTCCAAAATTCATTCGTTTTTTATTTTTTCGAAAATCGAGTTAGATCGGAATTTATGATAATCAAAATTAATTAATCGACTTTTGATAGAGACTAAAATCACCTAGTTGACCAAAGAATCGAAAGAAACGTGTTGTAGATATTTTATGCTATGTCGAAAATCTCGACGTCAAAAGTATACTTTTGAATAATAGCAAAATTCGAAAGTCGACTTTTTCAAAAATGTAAAATTCGAAAAAAAAATACTTTTCCACGTTTGGAGAAATTCAAAAACAAATAAATAAATCAAAAGTCAAATTTTGCAAAATCTCTATATTTGAAAATTTAGAAAAGGAATTTTTCGATATTAAGAAATTTTAAAAAAGTCCACTTACCAAAGAATGAAGGTATTCCAAGTAGCGTTACAGAATTCATTTCATAGGATGACGTCGGTCATTTCCCTCAAGAAATATTGGCCATGTGAAATCGTTCGGCTACCCCATTTACTCATTCCAGATTAGAAGGTCAATCATGAAGGCTTATCCGAGAGATATTTTCTAATTGGCTGGATGCTGATTGTTTTCCGAGATTTAGAATGTATTATCCAAATCGATACTTGCAGAAGAGTAAAAATATCACATGCGTACACGCATACTATGGTCCCACTACATGACCGATTCGACACTGAGGTGAAAGAAAACGGGCCGTCCCACTCAGCAAATAAACTATTTTTAGTTTCACTCTCCGAGTACCCTTTTAGATCTATCTTCCAATATTACACCAAGAACTTTTGAATTTTAATGATGTTCCATATATGTCGGCCCATTTTTTGGGATTGACAGATTGCTGAATTTTCCTTCTGGCAGACATATCAGTCTATGGTGATCACTTCAAGCCACTACTTCTACTATCAAGCAACACTACTTCGCACCATCTTTACTTGTTTCTGATTTACATTCTCATCCGCACTTTGACTACTTCATTTTATTTTCATTTGAAAGTATAACAAGTATATACGGCCGCAAATTTCGCCAGGCCGAATCTTATGTACCCTCCACCATGGATTGCACTAAAGACTTGTACTAAAGACTGTCATCCACAATCGAATTACTTGGGTTGTGGTATCTTAAAACTTCTTAACATCGTTGTCTAAATTGTGAGTTAGTCCATACGTGGTAGAGAGCCAGAATTGAAATACGGGGGTCGCTTTTATGGGGGCTATATACAATTATGAACTTGATATGGACCAATTTTTGTGTGATTGGAATCGATTTATCTGAGGGCTATATATAACTATAGGCCGATATGGACCTAGTAAGGCATGGTTATTAACGGCCACATACTAGCACAATGTACCAAATTTCAACTGACTCGGACGAAATTTGCTCCTCCAAGAGACTCCAAAACCAAATCTCGGGATCGGCTTATATGGGGGCTATACATCATTATGGACTGATATGGACCACTTTTGGCATGGCTGTTAAATATCATATACTACCATCACGTACCAAATTTCAAACAGATCGGATGAATTTTGCTTCTCCAAAGGGCATCGGAGGTCAAATCTGGGCATCGGTTTATATGGGGGCTATATATAATTATGGACTGATATGTACCAATTCCTGCATGGTTGTTGGATACCATATACTAACATCACGTACCAAATTTCAACCGAATCGAATGAATTTTGCTCTTCCAAAGGGCTCCGGAGGTCTAAACTGGGGATCGATTTATATGGGGGCTATATATAATTATAGACCGATTTCGACCAATTTTTGCATGGGTGTTTGAGGCCATATATAAACACCACGTACCAAATTTCAACTGAATCAGATGAATTTTGGTCTTCTAAGAGGCTCCGGAGGTCAAATCTGGTGATCGGTTTATATGGGGGCTATATATATTTATGGACCGATGTAGACCAATTTTTGCATAGTTGTTAGAGACTTACACCATGTACCAAATTTCAGCCGGATCGGATGAAATTTGCTTCTCTTAGAGTCCCCGCAAGCCAAATTTAGGGGTCCATTTATATGGGGGCTATACGTAAAAGTGGACCGATGGTCCATTTGCAATACCATCCGACCTACATCAATAACAACTATTTGTGCCAAGTTTCAAGTCGATAGCATGTTTCGTTCGGAAGTTAGCGTGATTTCAACAGACGGACGGGCGGACATGCTCAGATCGGTATAAAAAATATGCTGATTGGTAGTATAATACAGACGTGATGCCCGTTTTTAATTGGTGCTACCAACCCAATAGGAATCAACTTTTGAATCAAGCTAGCATTGTCTCTTCGTGTATTCTTAGTTCGAAAATTCTTTTTCCAGATTTGTGTTATAAAAGAGCCTTTTTTGACATATTGACAATGAGCTTAGCTGGTCCAAAATTATGTAATCTAATGTGATCCCTACAATATTTCGAAGATATAGTTTGAGGTTAATAGCTTATCTATATCTCACTATAAGCACCTAAAGTGATGTAAGAAATGATCATGACTTGGTCATCTTGAAGTTATAACATCTTCCTTGCCTTGTAGAACAATAAAGCCCTATCGGGTTTTATATAACATCAACACATTACCTTATTTCTCTGAGTGCAGAAAATAATTGATATGAACTCTGGGACGTTGATTGAATCGAAGTGATTTAGAAATTCAACTTCAATAACATTCTTCTTCATTTTTTGCCACCTTCCTCTAAGCGAGTACTTTTCGTTTCAATTCGTTTATTAAGTTTTTTAAAAGTCTATCAACATCTTTCATATCCTGGCAAGTAGTCCTCCTTCTCCCGCAGCCCATCACAACCAACTCGGTTAGAGTCGAAAAGGAAGAAACATCCATCAACTCTGGGTCTCATATGCAACTAGCAAGGCGGAACATGCAAAATATGTACTCGGTGCTTAATTTAAAAATCTTTCCATTTTTTTTGGTTGCTTCTGTGAATGCTGTTGATTCGTCGTACTTCTTCTTCTTCTTCTCCTGATGTTGTTTATACTTCGTCTCTGCTCTACTGGCTATACAACTGCCCCCTATTCAAAGATTCATAAATAAACAGCATCAAAGTCTGTGAACCGTAAAGCCACAAGAAAACATAAGGAACGAAATATAAATTCAAGGAAATTACTCACAACTTCAACCATACATCCATCACACCCCAGCTATTCCCTTCCCCCATATAGTAGAATGCCCCTAGACTTGTGTGTATAAAGAGGGCGGTAGTTTCTTGAGGAAAAGTACGAGGGTTGTCAGCCACACAAAATATCTCAAAGGAAATGGAATTCTATTTGGGGCAGACATACAGCCATAGAACCGGATATGGTATGGATGAATGTTAGAAAGAATTATCTCGGGAAGACCTTCAGACATGAAATTGAGTTTTGTAGTGGAAATGCCATAACTAAAATTGTTTGAGGTTAACCGAATAGATGCGTCTGTGTATCGATAAGGTGGTGCATCAATGTCAACGCACTGGTGGTATATAAGATGAAACGATTCGATGATCATTTTAAAATACTCAAGGTGTATTAAATTTTTATAAAAATTTGGCAAGTTTCACATGGCGTTATCAAATAAGCTCTTTTCTCTTGTAGCAAGGACCGTCAAAGAAATGGACTGCGAATGTGCACCTAATATCACTAAAAGAAGAGTTTTCTTTCCTGAGGAATGAAATTTTAGACAAACATTTTCTTTAAAATTTCCTTATTTTTTTTCTAAAGCAAATAAGCAATCATTTGTTATAAACTCGCTCAGCAAAAAAAAATGGAATTAGTTCCACAAACATTTTTTTAAAGCCCATCCCAGAATCCACCATCGAGTTTTTTCAACTTCCGATGCAGTCCTTTTGTACAAGTCCACAAACATTTCTTATAAAAAGCATCGTGGGACCCCCCAATGATTTTTTGCACTTCCGATGCAGTCCTTTTGGACAAGCGCACAAACATTTCTTCTAAAGCGCATCCTGGGATGCAGTCCTTGTGGACATGTATTATAAAGAACGCAATCAGGCTATTTTAAGTGCAAATTTTGGACAATTAAATTTTACAAAAAATAGAAAACTAACAAAAAAATAGAAAATTAATAAAAAAGTAAAAAAAATAATAACGAAAAATTAATTTCATCCCCGCTGGGATTTGAACCTGTGCCGTTTGACTTTTTCGCTTCCATGAAAGTTCTTTTGAGAAGGTTTTGCAAATTACGAGATTTTTTTTTATTTTTAATGGAAAAAATATATTTATACGAAAATATATGCCGAAAGTATAAAATAAAAACGATGCATTACATAAAAAATTATTTTTTTTTGAAAAATATTTGATAGAAAAATTGCCGCTAGTAAGATTTGAACCTGCGTTTCTTATTTTTTTCGTTCATACTAAGAAAGAACATCTCGAGAAGCAATTAGAATGTTATTCCTTGGTGTCGTATTACGATCATATCACAAACATTTAAATTGAACTTTCGACGCTTTATATTCAATGGCGTTAGTGGCTGAGTGTGCTAAGGCGTTCTGTTATGGTGCCAGCAAACCCAGGTTAATCCCCTGGGCGGAGCGACAAAGTTTTTCAAATTGTAATAATTAGATAATATGAAAATAATTGTGTAATAAAACATATGGATAAAAAAAGTGATATTGGTTGAAAAAAATTTTTTTTTTTGCTTTTTAAATTTCTTCATTCAAATTAACTTCCAGGGCACAACTTCTAAAGCAATGCAAAGGATCCAAAAAGGAAGTACTTCCGTCCTATGACAAGCCCATATAAAATTCATTGGAGATGATCCAAGTTTGCACTACTTCCGGATCAAAGATCGGGGATCCAAACTACTTTTTTGGAAGCTCTTTTTTGCTGGGTCGGTTTTATTAGGTATACACCATACCCAGCAAAAAAATTTGGAAGTTCTTCCAAAGGCACAACTTTAAAAGCACTTCCAGAAGATGCACTCCTAACGATGTTATTTATTTTAACTACCCAGGAAGTTCTTTTAATTCAATTGTTTTATTTCCCAGCAAAAAAAGAGCTTCCAAAAAAGTAGTTTGGATCCCCAATCTGTGATCCGGAAGTAGTGCAAAATTGGATCATCTCCAATGAATTTTACATGGGCTTGTCATAGGAGGGAAGTACTCCCTTTTTGGATCCTTTGCATTGCTTTAGAAGTTGTGCCCTGGAAGTTAATTTGAATGAAGAAATTTAAAAAGCGAAAAAAAAATTTTTTTTCAACCAATTTCACTTTTTTTCATCCATATGTTTTATTACACAATTATTTTCCTATTATCTAATTTTTACAATTTGAAAAACTTTTTCGCTCCGACAGGGCTTGAACCTGGGTTTGCTGGCACCATAACAGAACGCCTTAACACACTCAGCCACAAACGCCATTGAACATAAAGCGTCGAAAGGTCAATTCAAATGTTTATGATATGATCGTAATACGACACCAAGGAATAACATTTTAATTGCTTCTCAAGATGTTCTTTATTAGTATGAACGAAAAAATAAGAAACGCAGGTTCAAATCTCACCAGCGGTAATTTTTTTACCAAATATTTTTCTAAAAAAATATTTTTTTATGTCATGCATCGTTTTTATTTTTTATTTTCGGCATATGTTTTCGTATAAATATAGTTTTTCCATTAAAAATCAACAAAAAAATTAAAAATTCTCGTAATTTGCAAAACCTTCTCAAAAGAACTTCCATGGAAGCGAAAAAGTCAATCCGCACAGGTTCAAATCCCAGCGCGGATGAAATTTATTTTTATTTTTTTTTTATTTTTTTTACTTTTTTATTAATTTCTATTTTTTTATTTTTTTATTAGTTTTCTATTTTTTTGTAAAATTTAATTGTACAAAATTTGCACTTAAAATAGCCTGATTGCGTTCTTTCTAATACTTGTCCACAAGGACTGCATCGGAAGTAGAAAAAAATCATTGGGGGATCCCAAGACGCGGTTTAGAAGAAATGTTTGTGCACTTGTCCAAAAGACTGCATCGGAAGTGGAAAAAAAATTATTGGGGGGTCCCACGATGCGCTTTAGAATAAATGTTTGTGGACTTGTCCAAAAAGACTGCATCGGAAGTTGAAAAAACTCGATGGGGGATTCTGGGATGGGCTTTAAAAGAAATGTTTGTGGAACAACTTCCATTTTTTTTGCTGGGTTTTCATACTTTTAATGGGTAATTTTAACTTTTTTTGTTTTAGGTTAAAAACAGAGTAAGAACTCATAAAATGGTACAAATCATTTAAATTTTGTCGAAAAAAAATGCTAAATCAAATCTGAAAAAATTGTGAATTTTTGAAAATATTTGAGGTCAAACATTTCCAACAAGCGTTAGAATCCATTAAAAATTATAAAAAATTATAATAATTATTTATTTGACAAAATATCACATTTTTTTTTAATTTACATCCAAAACATTGAATTCGGATCACACCTAAAGAAGTGATGCAAATTCAGTGAAACGGCTGTTGAAATGGAGGACTTCCGTCCTATGACAAGCCCATGTTAAATTCATCGCTTCTGCGTAAATTTTGCACCACTTCCGGATCCAAAAAGAACATTTTCATTACATTTTTGGCGACGCTTTTTTTGCTGGGATATCAAATATGTTCCAAAGATACGTCGGATTTCCACATTCTGTATAGGTATAACGCAAACAATGAAAAAACTCAAATAGTATTCCTTGTCTAAAGCTTGGCCATTTGGTGTGGATACGGAGTACATCACACCTCGATGATGATCGAGAAAACTGACAACAAGACATAGTTTTTGACTAACTTTGAGGATTGGTCTGTTTTTCAAGAAAAAATATGCGATTTTGAATCCAATCGTGATTTCGTTTTTCTTGGGCTCAAATAATATGTTAAATTGGTTTTCACTAATATCTTCGACATAGCAATGATATCAATAAGGTCTCTGGCTGCCAATCGTCGATTCTTAAACATCAATTCCTTGATTTTATTGACATACTGCTCTTGATTTGTTGTTGTTGGTGGCCGTCCTGGACATAGTACGTCGTGACTTCACTCTCGACCCTCTTTGAATAGGTTGCACCAATAAAAAAAAAAACTCTTGCTCGTCATCACTACAAACTTTTACAATATTCTGAACGTTTAGTCTTCAGAAAATTATTCCGCACATAAAATTTTATGGAAATTCTTTGTTGAATAATTTTACTTTTTGTAAAAATCGCCCAATGCACTTATTGGCCTTACAAAATGCAAGCGTATACTAAACACTAATAATTATTTGAACATTGCATTTGGTACAGATGTCCCCGATAGTCATACCAAAGTAGAGCTGCAAACATTACGATTAAGTATAAATCGAGCCTTCGGTCCATACTGCACTAGTGGACTATGATAAAGATCTGTATCAGACTGCTGTATAGCTTCTGACAGTGTCTGCCTATCAGAAATCACAGATATGTATATGTTGGCAAAGCCTTATATTTTCTGGAGTTTTCACAGTAGCTTAACAATGGAAAAATACCATAAATTTAAAAATATTTTTACAAATTGAATTATGAAAAAAATTTCAAAAACTAAAGAGAAGGTCACTATCTTTCAAAAAATGTGATACAAACGCTACCTGCTAGCTACTTGGGTAACTCCATTTAAAGTTTCTTGAACTTTCATCTCGGTCTTCGTAAAATCTATTTATATTTTTTCAAAAGGTTAAAGTAAACGGAATAATAAATTCATTTGATGAAACGGGAAACACAAAAACATACAAACCCACAGAATTTAAGTACGATTGTGTACATTGCCCAGGTATGCTTGGCATAAAACTTCACTAAAGAATAAAAAAAAAAAAACTTTGGTAACACAAATTTCCACTAAATGGGAACAAAAAGTCCAGCAACGGTAAATGGCTTAGTTTCCTGGTTTTCGCTTTCCAACTGTGGTAAGAGCCAACGAGCAATAATACACTCTGAACACCATAAAGGGGAAGAAGGCAGCAAACCAACAAAACTGACAATGACTGATAAGTCCAGCATTAAATTGATATTTAGTCATAACTCAACATCAGAGCCAGTCATCGATGGAACAAACCTCTATCCACTCACTGTGAGTCTATGTCTATGGGGGAGTCTATGGGGCACTCTGAAAAGTTGAAATGAGACCACTTTTAAGAATATCCTTATACGAACTGGAGTGCTTATCATGGCTTTAGGAATCACAAAGCGCAATAGTTTTTGTATACTGCTTTGTGTACATCATGGCAATGCAAGTTCCGAAATGCATTCGTTTCATTGCAGCGATTTTCAATGCTCCATCGTTCAATGTTCCTTTTACATGGAACGGAATGGCATGGTTCTTTAGCTAAAAGGAATTTCATTTAGAGCTTGACTCCGCTTAACTTCTTTCATTATTTCATTGTGTTCGTAGAGTGACAAGCATGATGGTGGTGTGGGAAGAGGGAGGGGAGAGTGTACTAAGCTAAAGATTTGGTGTTATCGACCTGCCATTATTCTTATTTCCAATGTCGAAGCTTTTGCTGTTGTCCTCACCGCATTCGTTATTGTCGTTACAATGGATGAAGTTGAGCTCTTGCATATATCGCATCAAGATAGTCAGATGTTGATGTACGACGGAGTGTTGCGATCCTGTAGCACTTCCATATCCTTGCGCTTTTAGTGGCGATAGTGTTTTGTTGCAATCTAAAATGGAAATGCACAGACTCATTTATACCCATTTTCTAGACACTCTCACACATATGGCAAACACACACACACACATAAATACACTCGCACATCCACTTAAATATAAACGTAAAAACATTTATTTATAGAATCACTTTTCATCGTAGTCTCCGTCTCCACTGTATAGGTTCACTCCACTCTGCTCCATATTTTGGTTCTTTTAACTTGACTGCCTTTATGGTCTCAGATCCTCCCAAACACAACGAAAACCAGGAACACTCGCACGCACACATTCATACTTGCACTTAAGACATTTTTGGTTATATTGGTTGGAAAATCTTTTGCATCCTTTCCTAGCAAATGTTGAATTTTCCAAAGCTTCACAATGAATGGTAGACTGATGTTGTAATTCCATTGGTAACACAACCGTATACATACTAATTTGAGATACCGAATATCCGGTTGGGGCTTTCGCAACAAAAACAAAAATCCATTAAAAGTCAATTATGAAAATTTCCAGATACAATTTTTTTTAACCACACATATGAATGCAAATGAAATTATCATTTTTGAGTTTTTGTTTTTAATAACCATATATTTTTATTTCGTAGAATATGCAAACGAAACTTTAGAGATATTAAATATTTGTACTCTATTTAAATTTTATGCAATATGTTGAGAGATAAAAACCCCAAAATAAATGTTTAATTAATTAAAATAAATGAATGGAAAACATATGATAGACAAAAATGTCTGTAAAGTGCACAATGCTACTTATGATAGATCATTTTTATCAAAGAAGCAGGGAGAGGTGGTACAATTCTATCTTATTTTTAATTTACATTTAACATCTTGTGTACAGATTTATAATTTAAAAATAAATGATAACAATTAATTCTGTATAAAATTTTTACAGGGTAACTGGTACAAAATTCCGATGACCCAATTTTTATTTTGGGGAAATTAGCCTTTCCTGATTCAAATTAATAATATTTATTTTATTTATAATTGGGTTGGGGAAAATTTCTTACAAAATTAAAAAAAAAAATAAATAATTTATTTTTGCCATAAGAACAATTTAATTTTAGCACCAGTTTGGCAACATAGGTCTATAAAACGGAGGTCTCTAGTCGTTCAAAATTACATAAAACATAAACACAAACGCGGACAGACAAAAGTTCACCACCTGTGGCATTACAATGAACTTAAGTATCAAAATGGGCCTAATTGCATCCATACCGGTATATTTTTATACCCTGCGCCACACTGTGGAACAGGGTATTTTAAGTTAGTGCATATGTTTGCAACACCCAGAAGGAGACGAAATAGACACATGGTGTCTTTGGCAAAAATGCTCTGGGTGCACGCTCACAAAAAATCGCTTCTGTAACATATACTCCCAAACATATTTTGCTTCAAGCATATACATTTTTGGGTATTGCCCAAACATTTATATGTTTGATCTCTTCCAATATATAATATGTTTGAAAGCATATTGGTCTAAACAATATATGTTTGGGTAGTCTAAGTTCCAAACATTTTAAATTTTTGAATCCAAATTCAATAATGGTGTCTTCCAAAAAACAATATGTTATTATGTGAACATATAATATGTTTGGAAGCATTTTGCACCCTAAAATATTATATGCTTAAAAAATTCTCCCAAACAATATTATTTATTTATTTATATATTTACAATCATAATGAATTATGAAAATAAACAGGTAATATAGGTGCTAACAACATAGGTTTTCGACCTGAATGCTCAAAATTTTGTTTCGGCCCAATTGTATATTCCCCCACATCTTTCTCACTTCCACGAGATTTTTTTAGTTCTTAGCACCTTTTTCTGTAATACAAACATTGTAGAAGAAATTATTCAATTGTATGATTTTTTATTTTATTTTAATTTTACCTTTTGCCGGACGGGGATTCGAACAGTGGACCACACAGTTTGTAAGGTCAAAGAAGTAGCTGATCAATTGCCCAAGGAAAAATAAAATGTTAATTTTGTAATAACAAGCAACAACCACCAACTTAATTCAATATCGCTCCCTGTTAAATAGCGCTCCAAGCTACTAAACACATATATGTTTATAGGCTATTTCTAAATTAATATATGTTTGCATCCAAGCATATTATATTTACAAACATTTTATGTCCCAAACATAATATGTTCTAACATATTAACATATATGTCCCAAACATGTTATGCTAGTTTATGAACATTATATGCTTGTACTCAAAAATATTGTGTTTAAAAATTTGCGTTCCAAACATATAATGTTTATAGCCAAACATATGAAAAACAGTCTTTTTCATCCGTGTGGGCTCCTGAGTCGATATAGCCATGTCCGTCTGTCCGTGAACACATTTTTGTAATCAAAGTCTAGGTCGCAGTTTTAGTCCAAGTATGTGTTTTGTGGTACAAGTATGTGTTTTCGTTCAAAATAGAACCCTATTGATTTTGGAAGAAATCGGCACAGATTTAGATATAGCTCCCACATATATCTTTCGCCCGATATGGACTAATACGGTCCCAGAAGACAGAGTTTTACACCAATTTGAAATTTTGCACTAGGAGTACAATTAGTAGTGTAGTAAAGTGTGCTAAATTTTATTGAAATCGGTTCAGATTTAGATATAGCTCCCATACATATCGTTCGCCCGATTTACACTCATATAACCACAGTGGCCAATCTTTTACTCCGATTTAATTGAAATTTTGCACAGGGAGTAGAATTAGCATTGTAGCTATGCGTGCCAAATTTTATTGAAATCGGTTCAGATTTAGATATAGCTCCCATATATATCGTTCGCCCGATTTACACACATATGACCACAGTGGCCATTCTTTTACTCCGATTTAAATGAAATTTTGCACTGAGAGTAGAATTAGCATTGTAGCTATGCGTGCCAAATTTGGTTGAAATCGCTTCAGATTTAGATATATCTCCCATATATAGTTTTCGCCAGATTTACACTCATATGACCACAGAGGTCAATTTTTTGCTCCGATTTAGTTGAAATTGTGCACAGGGAGTAGAATTAGCGTTGTAGCTATGCGTGCTAAATTTGGTTGAAATCGGTTCAGATTTAGATATATCTCCTATATATAGCTTTCGCCCGATTCACACTCATATGACCACAGAGGCCAATTTTTTGCTCCGATTTAGTTGAAATTTTGCACAGGGAGTAGAATTAGCGTTGTAGCTATGCGTGCCAAATTTGGTTGAAATCGGTTCAGATTTAGATATAGCTTCCATATATATATTTTTCTGATTTCGACAAAAATGGTCAAAATACCGACATTTTCCATGTAAAATCACCACTACTTAGTCGAAAAGTTGTAAAAATGACTCTAATTTTCCTAAACTTCTAATACATATATATCGAGCGATAAATCATAAGTAAACTTTTGCGAAGTTTCCTTAAAATTGCTTCAGATTTAATTGTTTCCCATATTTATACCCTTCACCACTACTGTGGTACAGGGTATAATAAGTTTGTGCATTTGTATGTAACGCCAAGAAATATTGGTCATAGACCCATCTTTTAGTATACCGATCGGCTTAGAATTAAATTCTGAGTCGATTTAGCGATGTCCGTCCGTCTGTCTGTATATGTAATTTTGTGCACAAAGGACAGCTCGCAATTTAAGTCCGATCGTCCTCAAATTTGGCAATAGGCCGTTTCTTGGGACAGAGACAATCGCTATTGGTTTTGGAAAAAATCGGTTCAGATTTAGATATAGCTGCCATATATATTTATCCCCCATTTGGTCATAGTTAGCGTGTTTATCAACCGATTTTCTTAAAATACCATACATCCAAACATTTTATACATCTCAAAAATCTTGCAAAATATCAGCCAAATCGGTTCAGATTTAGATATAGCTCCCATATATATCTTTCGTCCGATTTAGACTCATATGACCACAGAGGCCAAAGTTTACTACCGATCTTAGTGAAATTTTGCACAGAAGGTAGAATTGACATTCTACCAATGCTTGGTAAATTTGATTGAAATCGGTTCAAATTTAGATATAGCTCCCATATATATCTTTCGTCCGATTTGAACTTATATGGCCACAAAAGCCAGAGTTTTGCCGTGATTTGCTTCAAATTTTGCACAAGTGGTACGTTTAATAGTATCGTTAAGTGTGTCAAATTTTGTTAAAATCGGTTCAGATTTAGATATAGCTCACATATATATCTTTCGCCCGATTTGGACTTATATGTTCTCAAAAGCCCGAGATTTGCCCTGTCTTACTTCAAATTTTGCACAAGCGGTACTTTTAACGCACATACAATAGTATGTGCTAAATATGGTCAAAATCGATTCAAATTTAGATATAGCTCCCTTATATATCTTTCGTCCGATTTGAACTTATATGGCCTCAAAATCCAGGGTTTTGCCGTGATTTGCCTCAAATTTCGCACAAGGAGTACGTTTAGTAGTATTGGTAATTGTGCAAAATTTGTTTAAAATCGGTTCAGATTTAGATATGGCTCCCATATATATCTTCCGTCCGATTTGCACTCATATGACCAGGGGGGCCAAGTTATACTCCCATTTACGTGCAATTTCGCATAGATAGCAGAATTATTATTCTAACTATACATGTCAAATTTAGTCAAAATCGGTTCAGATTATATATAGCTCCCATATATACGTACACCAGAGTTTGGGTTTGGTAGACTGTTACACATTTTAGACCCATTTTCAATGGAAGTTTCCTCCAATTAACTGGATAGCGTTAGCCGATTTAAATTTTAATTCTAGAGATTTTGTAGAAGTAAAAAACTTGTCTTTATATAGCTTCCAGCAAATGTGAAGTAGTTGAGATGGTAACACAAATTTTGGCGTACATAGGGGTGAAGGGTATAATATAGTCGGCCCCGCCCGACTTTAGACTTTACTTACTTGTTTTTTACTAACATTGTTTTCTACCCTAGTACATTAGCCGACTTAAATTTTGAGTTTATAGATTTTGTAGAAGTCTATCAAATGCTGTCCAAATCGAGTGATATTTAAATGTATGTATTTGGGACAAACCTTTATATATAGCCCCCCCAACACATTTGACGGATGTGATATGGTATCGAAAATTTAGATCTACAAAGTGGTGCAGGATATAATATAGTCGGCCGGCCCGACTTTAGATTTTCCTTACTTGTTTATTCCTTACTTTAAAAAAATTATCCAAATAGAAAAGGATGAGGATTTGGCGAAAAATTGCGGCTTCTGTCGTTTGAACATCAACTCAAATAGATAACAACGACGGACGGACAGCCAGGGCTAGATCGATTCAACGGGTGATTCTGAATCGATCCATCGATTAACAATTTGGACTCGAGGGCAACTAGTTGTGGTCATCAGATTCTCAAACAACACAATTTTATTATACCCTAACACGCATATGGCTTTATTATTGAAAACCGCCATCAAAATGTCATTTTCACCAATTTTTGATTGGAGATGGCAACACTGTTTGTTAAAACCACAAAGAATATGACCAAAGAAGAATAACAAAGCAGAAATTTCGATATGAATAGGCGGCAAATTACAATAAAATCGATTAATAAATGCCGATAATAACGTAATTGTGTATGCTAATCAAGCGATACAAAAATGGATTTATTGCCAAAAAATCACTTGGTTTCTTTTTAATTTTATCATTTTTTCGAAAATTTTCACAGCCCAATATCATTTCCCTTTTCCCAAGTATGTCTCAAAAAGTTTATGAATTAAACGTAAGTATACATAATGATCATAATCTAATATATACATTTTTCGTGATTAAATAATTAACAATGAAATAGTTAAATGAACCATTATTATTTTAATTTTTACAATTTTATGGTAAAATTTATGTTTAAATTTACCTTATATAAGGTTAAGTTTTTTCTCTGTGTACAATGTGAATACGAGATTGAAGATTAATGAATTAATGTTAACAAATCAGCAACATACGTCTTCTTTGCTAGGTAAAAATCGCAGTCGTTTTTTAAGGACGACACATCCGTGAGCACAAGACAATACATGATAAGTGTACATTACGCAATCACATTATTATGCTCAAACTCACAAATAAATATCTCTTTAATAAAATTCAGACGTAATACTGCGTGAGTTTGGCAAATGCACCAATGCGAACTTAAAAACACCTTGTGCAATCTACTCTGTATTAAACAAAAATAAAGTTGTGAACTTATTCAATTTCCAACAAAAACAAATCTTTTACTATACGATATAGTGCCGATTCCCTTGTGGCACATAAAATGAAGCTCCATTAAATTATTGCATTCGGATAGTAATTTGGGCCATAAAACGAAAACAGAAACGTATATAAAAACTCACTTGATCGTCATTCGTGTTGCTTTCACACATGTCGACCAGACTGAACTCGTTCCTTGTATTGCTTCTTTCTTTTTTGAAAAATGCATCCTCTTATACAAAGAAAACAAGAGAGAAATTTCTGCTATGTATGTATGTTAGAGTTACATGTAAAAGAATATGATTTCGAAATGAAAATGGTTTCGAAATAAATATGCTTTAGTTGAAATCCCAATGCTTTTTTCGTTACAGTTGCAGTTTTCCTGTACGCTGGCATTTGTGTTTGCGTGTGGCTCGTATATGAAAATGCGTTCTGATGTGGCCCGAAGGAAGAGTGCGTTTTGTTTGTGTATTGAGTGTTGGTGTGTATGTGTGTGTGTGCATGTGTGTTGAAGCGGAAATCTTTACATTTTGTTGTGAATTTAACATTTCGATTCGTGTGTCCTCCATAAAGTTTATACCAGCAAAGGGTATACTTAAATATGTTCTACAAAACGTGGGTACTGAATAAAAGTTTATTACAAAAATAAAGCCACATGCATTGTGTATTAAAGGAATGGTTTACAAAAAATAAAAAATATATGCCATAAGTAGTTCTTCTTTCGCAGAAATCCAAGTTAAAAAAGAGTTCTTTATCATTTCAAAGATTCAATCGAGAGAAGGGTCTGTATGAGATCCATATCAAAAAATAAATATTTACATGAGGGCTGTATCAAAAATAAATAAATATTACTACCGTGGTGCAATTGTTAGTATCCCGAAATTAATTGATCCAATTATTTTTTCATTGAAATGTCTTCAATCACGATTTGATTACAAAATTAATTGATTTGATTTGAAAAAACAAATCAATATTTTTTAACTTTTTAATTGGAAATATTTTGGTGATATTTTTTCTACTTACACACACACAACAACAAAAAACGGACTCCCTCTATATCTGTGCTAACCTAAACTAATCCAAATTGTAGGAAGAAAGCTCCGTAATCAGGGTACCTCTTTACATGAGGTCTGTATTAAAAAAATTATAAATATAGCCACCGTGTTTCATATAAAGGATAATGGGCTCAATCCTTGTTTCTGCTGGACCACGAAGTCTAAGTAAGTTAAAACATAACAGGCTGACTCTATACCTACCTTATCCTCACCCAATGCAAATTGTACAAATAAAGCTCCGTAATTAAAGCTGAAGGATACCCTCTTTGCTCTGGTCCAAAAATTGTGTCTTTACCAATATGAGAGCATTGCTAAAAATGGGCTTAATTGCGACCCGCGTCCTCATGGCAATAATAGATAAATTTCTTAGTCCATCAGAGTCAAATGTAAATTAGCTCTTGGGCCCCCATTCATAAGTCTGCGTCCGTTTATGCAGAAAAAATCGTGTAAGCAGTGGAATTTGGTTTTAATCTAATTAAGCTTTAAATATTTTTCATATTGGTGAGCACAAAAATACATTTTTATAAAATTCTTTAACAATAAACAACCAATACGTAATTTTGAGACCATTTTTCTACCGTGCGTCTCTAGTAAATGGTCATTCATACAAAAACCATAGCCGATATTATTTCGGATTCTTTTTCGTATTTTTTCTCACACTTCGATATACACAGTCTCACATAAGTTTACATACCCTTGAGGTTTTTACCTTATAACTAAACATGTTTCTTGTTGTTGTTTATAATCCAGACTAAAAACATCTTCTTGAAAATGGACAAATACTTTGTTTTTCAAATTAATTTACAAAATCTAAAGCATATATATGCATATTTTATTATATTTTAATAATTAAAGAAAATACAATTTCTTAAACCGTATGTAAACTTGTGTAAGACTGTGTATATTATAGGCTAAACACTGCTTGTTTGCGTAAAGCCGTTTGGTCACAATTCAAGACTCAATTTTTCAGAATAAATTCATATAGCTTTTGAACTAATTGAGGTAGGTCTTTGAAATTCAAATTTTTGTTCTACATGCTGTTAGTAAGAGTAAACAAAGAAGAAAAATTAAAGTTTCTAAGGCTATGTTTATTTCGGTAGTGAAAGGGTTAAACATGATTTATTATATTGATCAGATTACGAAAACTCCCTATAAAAATCCCCAAATTTCTGGAAATTCCCCTCCAAATCCCACCCACCAAGCCCACAACTCAAACATTTCGTCCCCACCCACGAAAAACCCCCAATTTAGGGGAATATCCCCCATAGCGGCAACCCTTAATTTAAGAAACAATTCTTCTTTAAATTTGATACCAGGCACCAATTTTTGTTTTTTCTTCATGTCCTTCAAAACGTGTTAACGATAACTTAACTTGAACGACACATGAATTATGGACTCCAATTTGACTATAGTCCAACAAAATTTTCCTTCGTGTAAAGATACCAATATTTATGTCGAATCACTTAACTTTAAAGAAAAATGATTTTATTCAAAATTTTTGGTCAAGAAAGGTTACCTGTGGTATCGCAATGAACCTAATTATCACAGTTGGCCTACTCACATCCATACTGCTATATTTTGTATATTATAATATTTTTTCAGTATAGAAAGTATTTGATAAGTTACAACTTATTGACTTATACGACTTACTGTTATTCTTGGTTTTAATTATAATGTGAAATTGATACTTCCAAAAACTGATCACTCAATTAATTTGTTAATTGAGTTTTCACTACACAGAAAAAATATCACCAAAATTTTTCCAACTGAAATTTCAATTGCATATAAAAACATATTCAATTAAAAATTTGACTAGTTCAACAATTTTTTTAATTAAAATAAAAATCAATCACAGAAATTAATTGTATCAATTAATTGTTTAATTGACTTTGATGATTGATACTATCATTTCCGTGACATTTCAATTAAAAATTAAATGGATCAATTAATTTCGTGATTGAAGACAAAAAATATTTTTGAAATGTATGGATCTGAAGGGGTCATCATACAATTCGAAATTTCCCTTTTTTATGTCTATATCTTTCTTTTCTTATTACTTCTCACCAAGTTTCTATAGACAATTCGTGAAACCATCATCATGCAAACGAACTTTTGTTGATCATCTCGCACACTTTGTACATGTGTTACACGTAATGAAATGTTACTGAAATTTACCACAAAATAAACGAATATTATATTGCATTTTATAACCGGGGTTTGATAGAGACGTTTAGCATTAAATAGAATTGAAAATCCAAACAAACAATATCCCAACATCCCAGTGACCCATCATCCACTTCACCACCCACTTTCTGGGTAGCAACCATACAATATATTTGTGCGAAATTGCTTGGCTTTAATGGTCGTTGTGAAGTAATGTTGGAAAACGAAAACGCATTTCACAAATGGAAACGGAAATCAACGTAGAGGCCAACAACAACAAGACCCGTGTAGCACATAAAGACCCGACTTCAATGTAATCACAAGAACGACATTGTCCACAGCATAGAAATGATCCACTAAAGGTTTTGCGGATTACTGCCACCCAGTGACACCATTGTGGCGGATAGAAAAATAAAGTAAAAATATTCACTAGAAAATGCTACCCCTTAAGCAAGGGGCAAATCTTTAAATGAGATTTAAGGAAATACAACGCTAATGAGACATCATCCAATACACTTTAAACAGATCGTTAAAAATTTAAGAAATTTAAAAAATGAATCTCATAAAGAGACAAGAGCTAATAGACGATATTTTGTGATAGTGTTTCATTTATTTGTGTTGAAAGAATTGGGCATATATGAATTGGATGGATTGGTTTAATTGAACTCTCACCAGTCGTTAATTTGATTAATTTTATTTCCTACCATCTAATTACTTAAAAACAAGTAAGGAAAGTCTAAAGTAGGGCGGGGCCTACTATATTATACCATGCACCACTTTGTAGATCTAAATTTTCGATACCATATCACATCCGTCAAATGTGTTGGGTGCTATATATAAAGGTTTGTCCCAAATACATACATTTAAATATCACTCGATTTGGACAGAATTTGATAGACTTTTACAAAGACTCAAAATTTAAGTTGGCTAATGCACTAGAGTGGAACACAATTTTAGTAAAAAACAAGTAAGGAAAGTCTAAAGTCGGGCGGGGCCGACTATATTATACCCTGCACCACTTTGTAGATCCAAATTTTCGATACAATATCACATCCGTCAAATGTGTTGGGGGCTATATATAAAGGTTTGTCCCAAATACATAAATTTAAATATCACTCGATCTGGACAGAATTTGATAGGCTTCTACAACATCTACAGACTCAAAATTTAAGTCGGCTAATGCACTAGGGTGGAACACAATGTTAGTAAAACAAAATATGGGAAACGTTTAAATATGAAGCAATTTTAAGGAAACTTCGCAAAAGTTTATTTATGATTTATCGCTCGATATACATGTATTAGAAGTTTAGGAAAATTAGAGTCATTTTTACAACTTTTCGACTAAACAGGGGCGATTTTACAAGGAAAATGTTGGTATTTTGACCATTTTTGTCGAAATCATAAAAATATATATATGGGAGCTATATCTAAATCTGAACCGATTTCAACCAAATTTGTCACGCATAGCTACAATGCTAATTCTACTCTCTGTGCAAAATTTAAACTAAATCGGAGTTAAAAATTTGCCTCTGTGGTCATATGAGTGTAAATCGGGCGAAAGCTATATATGGGAGATATATCTAAATCTGAACCGATTTCAACCAAATTTGGCACGCATAGCCACAATGCTAATTCTACTCCCTGTGCAAAATTTCAACTAAATCGGAGCAAAAAAATTGTCTCTGTGGTCATATGAGTGTAAATCGGGCGAAAGCTATATATGGGAGATATATCTAAATCTGAACCGATTTCAACCAAATTTGGCACGCATAGCTACAATGCTAATTCTACTCTCAGTGCAAAATTTCAACTAAATCGGAGCTAAAGATTGGCCTCTGTGGTCATATGAGTGTAAATCGGGCGAACGATATATATGGGAGCTATATCTAAATCTGAACCGATTTCAATAAAATTTTGCACACTTGACTACACTGCTAGTTCTACTCCCTGTGCAAAATTTCAACCTAATTGGGGTAAAACTCTGGCTTCTGGGACCGTATTACTGCATCTCGGGCGAAAGATATATACGGGAGCTATATCTAAATCTGAACCGATTTCAATGAAATTTGGCACACTGGACTATAGTACTAATTGTTCTTCTTGTGCGAAATTTTAAGCCAATTAGGGTAAAACTCTGGCTTCTGGGGCCATATAAGTCCATATCGGGCGAAATATATATATGGGAGCTATATCTAAATCTGAACCGATTTCTTCCAAAATCAATAGGGATCTATTCTGAGCCAAAACACATACTTGTGCCAAATTTGAAGTCGATTGGACTAAAACTGCGACCTAGACTTTGATTACAAATGTGTTCACGGACAGACGGACATGGCTATATCGACTCAGGAGCCCACCCTGACCATTTTTGCCAAAGACACCATGTGTCTATCTCGTCTCCTTCTGGGTGTTGCAAACATATGCGCTAACTTATAATACCCTGTTCCACAGTGTGGAGCAGGGTATAAATATGGGAAACATTTAAATCTGAAGCAATTTTAAGGAAACTTCGCAAAAGTTTATTTATGATTTATCGCTCGATATATATGTATTAGAAGTTTAGGGAAATTAGAGTCATTTTTACAACTTTTCGACTAAGCAGTGGCGATTTAATAAGGAAAATGTTGGTATTTTGACCATTTTTGTCGAAATCAGAAAAACATATATATGAGAGGTATATCTAAATCTGAACCGATTTCAATCAAATTTGGCAAACATGACTATATTACTAATTGTACAAAATTTTAAACCAAATTGGGCCAAAACTCTGGCTTCTGGGGCCATATAAGTCCATATCGGGCGAAAATATATATGGAAGCTAAATCTGAACCGATTTCAATCAAATTTGGCACACATGACTATACTACCATTAGTACTCATTGTGCAAAATTTCAAGCTAATCGGGATAAAACTCTGGCTTCTGGGTCCATATAAGTGCATATCGGGTGAAAGATATATATGGGAGCTATATCTAAATCTGAATCGATTTCAACCAAATTTGGCACGCATAGCTACAATGCTCAACCAAATTGGGCCAAAACTCTGGCTTTTAGGACAATATTAGTCCATATCGGGCGAAAGATATATATGGGAGCTATATCTAAATCTGAACCGATTACTTCCAAAATCAATAGGGTTCTATTCTGACCCAAATTAGGAACATGTGCCAAATTTGAAGGCGATTGGACTTAAATTGCGACCTAGACTTTGATCACAAATATGTGTTCACAGACAGACGGACGGAGGGACGGACGGACGGACGGACAGACGGACAGACGGACATGGTTATATCGACTTAGGGACCCACCTTGATCATTATTGCCAAAGACACCATGTGTCTATCTCGTCTCCTTCTGGGTGTTACAAACATATGCACTAACTTATAATACCCTGTTCCACAGTGTGGCGCAGGGTATAAAAAACATAATTTAAATTGAATTCAATTCTTTTATACTACAGTTTATTAAAGGAAAATTTACTTAACGTAGCTTAACTTTAAATTGGGAGCCACCGTGGTGCAATGGTTAGCATGCCCGCCTTGCATACACAAGGTTGTGGGTTCGATTCCTGCTTCGACCGAACACCAAAAAGCTTTTTAGCGGTGGATTATCCCACCTCAGTAATGCTGGTGACATTTCTCTAAGTGGGTTAACTGCAATGTGGAACGCCGTTCAGACTCGGCTATAAAAAGGAGGTTCCTTGTCATTGAGCTTAACATGGAATCGGGCAGCACTCAGTGATAAGAGAGAAGTGTACCACTGTGGTATCACAATGGACTGAATAGTCTAAGAGAGCCTGATACATCGGGCTGTCACCTAACCTAACCTAAGGCTAACTGGTTGCAGTAATTCAGAAAAATTCTTCAAAATAAATGAAAACTAAATTTGTTGACTTTTTGTATCTTGACTACAAAGAAAAATATGTTCAAATATAAGATGTGTGTTTCAAAACTTAATTTTAAAGACTTTTTACTTGAAAAGTAACCACCGTGGTGCAATGGTTAGCATGCCCGCTTTGCATACACAAGGTCGTGGGTTCGATTCCTGCTTCGACCGAAAACCAAAAAGTTTTTCAGCGGTGGATTATCCCACCTCAGTAATGCTGTTGACATTTCTGAGGGTTTCAAAGCTTCTCTAAGTTGTTTCACTGCAATGTGGAACGCCGTTCGGACTCGGCTATAAAATGGAGGTCCCTTGTCATTGAGCTTAACATGGAATCGGGCAGCACTCAGTGATAAGACAGAAGTCACGTACGCAAAATTCAAATTTAAAAGAGAATTATGGTTTAGACGTATCCTTACTTGAATTCTCCGCTTCTCTGGGTCGGAATCAATACCAAAATCATTAGTGTAAAGATGAAATCTTTGGAACCGGGCAAGCATTTTCTCTGTGTAGAATGTAGATCCTCTCAATAAGACAATAATTCATAATTTGGATAGAAACAAAACCCCATGAGAAATGTTGAGTTCTTAAAAAATACTTTGAGTAAGAGTCTATCACTAAGAGTAGTCATCATATCATGACTCCTCGTAGAATGCAAGTGTAATGTTGTCTTTGTCTCTTCAAATTACTTTCAGAAAAACCTCATCATATATAAACTTGCTTTCTCAGAGCAAGCATAACATAATATCATTACTACTCGCAGAATGCAAGTGTTTGTTCTATAAATTGATGTGGAGATTTTAGCATCAATATATTATAACAGGTAATGGATGAGTGAGTAGAACACAGGACTAGTAAGAATGAGACCCAGGTTCGAAACCGGCGCACAGTGGGTTGAGCGGTAGGCAAAGTGGCGATTAATTCAGGAAAGCCGTAATTTTAAAATATTGTTATTTTTTATTGATGGATATTCATAAATACATAAAAAGGCATAACTAGAAACAACAACAAAAATTTTAAAAATTGTTGTTTTAATCTTTTATAGCCTTTTTTGTATTTTGGAAAAAGTGGTCTTATATCACAATTTTCGCTGTAACTTTTCAAAGAAAAACGATAAATTAGGAAATGCAATTGAAAATTAGAGTATACTTAATGTGCTTTTAGAAAAAAAATGTTCTTAAAAAATAAAAATTAATAAATATTTAATCTGTATTTATATACCCAAAATTTTAAATTAAAATCCGATTTTTTTTTTCTTCAAGTTCCGTAATTCCACATATTTAAAAAAAATTACATTAGAAAATATTATTATATCTTATTGAACAATATTCATAAAAAAACATAGTATAAAAATAAAACAAACAACCATTAAAGGAAAAAAAATAAGTAAATAAAATATAATTGTACGGTTTTTTTATTTACTTCATTTCATTAATTTTAAAAGTATTCATAATCATCATTTACTTCACAACCATTATAAAATTAATTTACTTAATAATAATAATTTTCTTCTTAATCATCATACAATTCGTTAACATAATCTTCATCTTCATCATCTTCGTCACCATTATCATTTTCATTTTGGGTAAGAATAAGTAACTCCAATGCAGTCTAAGGCATTTGCTGCATTTTCATTTTGCAACTCTTTCTCTTGCTCGAAATAAATGGATCTGAACTTAGAAGAAATCTATTAAAGACGTCTTCTATTGTATTTTCCCGACAGAATTTACGGGAAAAGTGCTCCCTATAGCTTTTGAAGTCCTTATTTCTGGCTTCCTGATATTCTTCAGTTAGCTTACGAAGCTTTGTAAGTAATTTGGAATTAATTAATTAATTTTTGTTTTCGTGAGTGCGCGTGATTTAAAATTACTCACGTACCCATCTCTAATAAACTGCACACTCAGTAGCTACAATTACAAATACTAAACGGAATAGACAAAAGCTAATAAGGTCAAAGTGATTTTTTGTTTGTTTTATTTTTTCATATATATTTTTAGCGACTGGAGTTATTTTACAAATTCTTTAATAAGTCAAAAAATGCAACAAAAAGGCAAAAAGATGTTTTGGAATTTATAAGCTGAAACTTCATATTTTAAGAAAATATAAGCAGTTTTACTAAGTTTCACCGATAATTCTGTTGAAATCCAATACAAACATCAAAAATACCTCATTTTTGGAGCAATTTCCTAATATTTTTTTTCAATATTTCCAAAACATTTATCTAAACAAACAAATATTTATCATATGCTCAAATACCTGAAGTAGACGGCTCCATTATAAAATTTTCACTTTTAGAAGTCTTCATTAAAAAAATTATCACTGGAAATATGCAAATTTTCACTTTTAACCAATGCGCGCAAAAATAATAATAATTATTATTGAACTTTGAAGACACACTGCAAATAAAGTAAACGACTAAGAACTTTTATTTTGGCAAGTAGTGATGTAGAATTTTATCTTCTTTCATCCGGTACCAAATACGGTTATTAAAGTTAAAGTTCATCTTTTGAATTAATCGCCAGTTTTGATGGATTTCAACCCTCTGTGTGGCGGCGGTAAAAATCAAGTAAGTAAAAAAAAAAAATAAAATATAATTGTAGGAATGTTTAATTAATGTCAGGTACATTAGAGAAATTATATGAAATGTAAAAAATATGGAAGTTTGTTTTTACTTTATTTTGTCTGAGCACATTCCAAAATGACACTTTTGTATGTCGTATTAAATGCTTGCATTTGTAGGGGATTTTCCATGCCTGTCAAATGAGGCATTATAATAGTGCTCTTTTTGGAGTATATTATTCCGCCTACTATGAGAAACATAAGAGGAGACCTCCTTCCCAATGACACGCCGTGTAAATCTGAAAGCGAGTAGGTTTGTGATTTCCATGCCTACTGCGTGTGTTGGGAGGCATTATAAAATGCCTGCTGTTTGCTTATTTCCTCTGCTGGGAACATACTCATAAATTTATGGAAGACCAATCAAAAGCTTAGCCTCTCAAATTCCAAGACAAGTAAACAAAGTGCATTCATAAATTAATAAAAATCGCTTTCAAGATCAATGCACTTTTCCAAACATGGCCAAGTACAACTAAGCAAATGCAGACAATGGCTGTGGATAACTTTGAAGAGACCTCCAGTCCCATCTTTCGAATGGCTACAATGCAGACGGCTTAAATTAACTTTCCATTCAAGTGCCATAGCTTTCACACACACACACTAACCCACATCGATTTTAATAACCACATCTACTTGGGAACTCACTCACACTTGTACAAGCACAAACAAACATTCAATAATTTTTGAACAAAAATATAAAACTTCTCGAAACAAAACTAAAACCCCGAACAAAGAAATTATGGCATTGTTGGTGGTAAAACTTTGCCCACAAACACAGACACACATATACATACTCGTATTATCCTTGCAGAAGTTTTGTGCTGCTGCCGCTACAGCTTTTCTCTTTTCTAAATGAGCCGATTTGAATTCTAAGCGGTTGTGGCGGCAAACTAAAGATTTGTGTTTTATGAATCCATCGATGCAGAAACGAGCATGGGACTATGAAAAATACACATCCATATTTGTTTTTTTTTGTTTCATTTTGAAAAGAATTTCGAATTTCTTTTTGTTCGAGCCTAATTGAAGGCAAACACCACCGACCGACTGTCTTAGCTATACAAACAGCAACTAAAGCTGAAACAAGGCCCAAATAAAAACCTCTAAAGGCTATATGCTATTGTTGAAATGCTAAAGCCAAAGCAATTTCAATACTAAGGAGACAGTAGGAGTAGCTCTATACACGAAGACTCATGTGACAAACACTCCAATAGAGGATTTGGATTAGGTTAGGTATAATGGCGGCCCGCTATTTCAGGTTCACTTAGGCTATACTCGTAGTGATGAATTTCTCTCTTGTAAATGAGTTCTGCCCGATTCCATGTTTAGCTCAATGATTGTAATTGTGGTGTGTTACTATTTTTAAAACCTTTGAAAAACTCAAAAATGTCACCAACATCACTGACAGGGGGTAATCCATATTGAAGATCTGTGGCAGTGTGGGTCTACAAACTTCATCTGTAACATACATTTTATATATGTTTTTTACCAATGCTAAGCCCACTGTATCGAAAACAAGCCTTAAGTCTAGACCATTTTTGCCAGAGAAATTGAAGAAAACGACCAAGAGAACAAAAATAAAATGTTTATTGTTTGACTTCTGAAGCTGGAAGCATGACCAAGTGACTGACCACCCACACAAATACACATCCACCCAAAACCGACACACGTATGCCTCGGGAAATCACAGTGCTCGCTGAGTGAGAAAGACCCCCCCAAAAAAAAGGGCTACCTACCAATACATATGTATTGGGAAGTTAACCCAATTCATGAGCTACTGATTACCACATAAAAAGTACAGAAAAATCCAAGAAAAAAGAGCAAACATAGCCGAATGGAACGATTCAAATTAACGGACTTGGAGCCAAAGAAACCAACAGTAGCAATGGCCAAAAACAACAATGGCAACAGTTAAGGCAACAGCATTTCAGCACTAATTAAAATATTCGCTTGTGGCAGTTTTCACGCCATCATCACGTTAAGCCAAGCTGGAAATTAGCGTGCTATATTGCCATGATGAAGCAAAAGCAACAACGGCAGCAACAAGAGTAGCAATGGTCAGGAAAAAAACACATCACCACCAGCCACAAACAAGAAAAATAAAACGCAAATGAAAACGGACCTAACTCGAAAAAATAACAACTTTATGCCAAACTCCCATCCGCTAGCCGCCCACCTCTACAGACCCTTAGCATGAAAAATCATACAGGCACGCACCCGCCTACAAAAACATCTACACCTGCATAAACACTCAAACTAAACCTGGATTTCATGCTGGTACACACACACACACACACAGCACCACATATATTCATTTAGTGTAAGTGTGTTTGTAGCCCACAGCACCATCATCCACATTTATTCAAATGTATTATTTGCACTTAATGTGAGGTCACTTGGTAATTTACCACAAACGGAAAATTGTTACGAAGCAGGTGTAGTCAGCAATGTTACAGAGTCATTAAATGGTCAAAATGCACGAATGATCTGACTAGCCGGCCTGGCCTCTTTATGCTATTGATGACCGAGGTCATAGATCTTAAAGCAAATTCTAGTTTTCAGCAATATTCAGTGATAGTAAATAAAAACAAGTATATACGGCCGTAAGTTCGGCCAGGCCGAAGCTTATGTACCCTCCACCATGGATTGCGTAGACACTTCTACTTAAGACTGTCATCCACAATCGATTTACTTGGGTTGCGGTAGGTTAGGTTAGGTGGCAGCCCGATGTATCAGGCTCACTTAGACTATTCAGTCCATTGTGATACCACAGTGGTGAACTTCTCTCTTATCACTGAGTGCTGCCCGATTCCATGTTAAGCTCAATGACAAGGGACCTCCTTTGTATAGCCGAATCCGAACGGCGTTCTAGTGAAACCACTTAGAGAAGCTTTGAAACCCTCAGAAATGTCACCAGCATTACTGAGGTGGGATAATCCACCGCTGAAAAACTTTTTGGTGTTCGGTTGTAGCAGGAATCGAACCCACGACCTTGTGTATGCAAGGCGGGCATGCTAACCATTGCACCACGGTGGTTGCGGTAACTTTTGCCGATGACAAGGTATCTTAAAACTTCCTAATACCGTAATATATACCACGTAGTCCATACGTGGTATATATTAAACTTAAAATGACCGATTAAATACGTATATAATTAAGTTTGACAAAATTTTGACAACATTTTCTATAGAAGTAAAATTTGGACAAAATTTTCTATAGAAATAACATTTTGACAAAATTTTCTATAGAAATAAAATTTTTACTAAATTGTCAAAAGATTTAAAATGTTGACAACATTCTCTATAGAATAAAAATTTTGACATTTTCAACAGAACTAAAATTTTGCCAAAATTTTCTATAGAAATAAAATTTGACAAAATTTTCTATAGAAATAATATATCGAAAAATTTTGCTAGATTATTTTTGCTCAAGTGGCAGGCATGATTATGAACCGATATGGACCAATTTTTGTGTGATTGGGGATCGGCTATATATAACTATAGACCGATATGGATCAATTTTGGCATGGTTATTAGCGGCCATATATTAACACCACGTTGCAAATTTCAACCGGATCGGATGAATTTTGCTCGTCCAAGTGGCTCCGGAGTTCAAATCTGGGGATCGGTCTATATAGGGACTATATATAATTATGGACTGATATGGACCAATTTTGAATGGTTCTTAGAGACTATATAAAGGGTGATTCTTTTGAGGTTAGGATTTTCATGCATTAGTATTTGACAGATCACGTGGGATTTCAGACATGGTGTCAAAGAGAAAGATGCTCAGTATGCTTTGACATTTCATCATGAATAGACTTACGATCTGCCACAACGTCGAATTTTCAGTGAATGGGCCCTAGAAAAGTTGGCAGAAAATCCGCTTTTTTATCGACAAATTTTGTTCAGCGATGAGGCTCATTTCTGGTTGAATGGCTACGTAAATAAGCAAAATTGCCGCATTTGGAGTGAAGAGCAACCAGAAGCCGTTCAAGAACTGCCCATGCATCCCGAAAAATGCACTGTTTGGTGTGGTTTGTACGCTGGTGGAATCATTGGACCGTATTTTTTCAAAGATGCTGTTGGACGCAACGTTACGGTGAATGGCGATCGCTATCGTTCGATGCTAACAAACTTTTTGTTGCCAAAAATGGAAGAACTGAACTTGGTTGACATGTGGTTTCAACAAGATGGCGCTACATGCCACACAGCTCGCGATTCTATGGCCATTTTGAGGGAAAACTTCGGAGAACAATTCATCTCAAGAAATGGACCGGTAAGTTGGCCACCAAGATCATGCGATTTGACGCCTTTAGACTATTTTTTGTGGGGCTACGTCAAGTCTAAAGTCTACAGAAATAAGCCAGCAACTATTCCAGCTTTGGAAGACAACATTTCCGAAGAAATTCGGGCTATTCCGGCCGAAATGCTCGAAAAAGTTGCCCAAAATTGGACTTTCCGAATGGACCACCTAAGACGCAGCCGCGGTCAACATTTAAATGAAATTATCTTCAAAAAGTAAATGTCATGGACCAATCTAACGTTTCAAATAAAGAACCGATGAGATTTTGCAAATTTTATGCGTTTTTTTTTAAAAAAAAAGTTATCAAGCTCTTAACAAATCACCCTTTACTAATATCATGTACCAAATTTCAGTCGGATCGGATGAAATTTGCTTCTCTTAGAGGATCCGCAAACCAAATCTGGGAATCGGTTTATATGGGGGCTATATATAATTATGGACCGATATGGGCCAATTTTTGCATGGTTGTTAGAGACCATATACTAACACCACGTACCAAATTTCAACCGGATCGGATGAATTTTGCTCCTCTAAGAGTTCAAATCTGGGGATCGGTTTATATGGGGGCTATATATAATTATGGACCGATATGGACCAATTTTTGCATGGTTGTTAGAGACCACATATTAACACCATGTACCAAATTTCAGCAGGATCAGATGAAATTTGCTTCTCTTAGAGCAATCGCAAGCCAAATTTGGGGGTCCGTTTATATGAGGGCTATACGTAAAAGTGGACCGATATGGACCAATTTTTGAATTGTTGTTAGAGACCATATACTAACACCATGTACCAAATTTCAGCCGGATCGGATGAAATTTGCTTCTCTTAGAGCAATCACAAGCCAAATTTGGGGGTCCGTTTATATGGGGGCTATACGTAAAAGTGGACCGATATGGCCCATTTGCAATACCATCCGACCTACATCAATAACAACTACTTGTGCCAAGATTCAAGTCGATAGCTTGTTTCGTTCGGAAGTTAGCGTGATTTCAACAGACGGACGGACGGACGGACATGCTCAGATCGACTCAGAATTTCACCACGACCCAGAATATATATACTTTATGGGGTCTTAGGGCAATATATCGGTGTGTTACAAACGGAATGACAAAGTTAATATACCCCATTCCTATGGTGGAGGGTATACAAATTATTTGTTTGTAGTTAAATTTTATTATTTTTTCGAAATTTTCCCAATGATATTTTCCTTTTCTTAAGTATCGTATGTCTCAAAGTTTAAGAACTAAACGTGGGTATAAAGTTCAATGTCCGTACACATAAGTTCAATATTAACTAAAGCAAAAGAAAATTTTCCTACTATTCCCAAAAATAGTAAGAATTAACTACAATATAATTAACATGGTCATGACTTCGCGCCTATGATTTTCTTCTTTACTTTTAGCTAATGTTTTTCTTCTATGAGAGGATATAATTTCCTGAGTTGTAGTTAAAAAAATACACCAAAGCATTAAATGTTCCTGGTTTTAACAGCGCTTTGTGGAAATCTCAAAATTTGGAGTATAATTTAGTTCAACTTTCGCATAAAATAGTTTAATTTTTTTCGGTGTACCTATGCTATGGAAGCTTAACTCCAACTGCTGTACCCACTATATGGAAATCTCAAAATTTGGAGTATAATTTAGTTCAACTTTCGCATAAAATAGTTTACTTGTTTTTCGGTGTACCTATGCTATGGAAGCTTAACTCCAACTGCTGTACCCACTATAATCAGCACTGAAAGTTTAACTTCACTGAATCCGCTACCGAGAGCTTAGCTCCTCTCAATAGCCTACTGGAAGCTTTATTCCGCTAATACTGGGAGCTTAACTCCTACCCAGCAAAAACTCTCATTACCCGGTAATCTTGTAGGTAAGCCTATTTAAAAATTAATAACCACTTATTAATTGGCATCGCTTCGGATTACATTTACATACGCATGTCCTAGAAGGAAAGTACTTCTCCCCAGACATACTTTCGGCCATAAAATAAGTAGTGCATTTAAAGCATATAATCACCTAATATGTAATGACTTATTCGTAGATACACCAAACCTTGTAAAATAGCCACTTATTCTCTCAGGCAACCAAATCTCGAAAATATTGGTTTCTATCGCCGATTACAATGAATAAAAATATGGCGAGTGATGCTGTAACAGAAGAACTACTTGAATAGAAACGAATATTGTATAAATAAACAAAAAATCTAATAAATAATCTAAATAAGATGCAAATTAATTTCACACTTAAAATAGAAATAAATGTAGGTTGTTTAAGGGAATTGGATTCGTTAATTACGTTATAATATACCCAACAGCCAATTCACATAAGGTTCAAAATCTACTAAAAGTGGATTTTAAGTCTCTTTTTTATAAGGCAAATGGCATTTGAAATTTAGTTTAAGCGCATTTTGGAAATGTAATGTGAATGAGGTATAAGAAAGCATTTATTTAAAACATAATATGACAATGTCATTAAACACAATTATTATGAAATATTTGTGATAAAAATTTCTTAACGGAACAATTTTCAGAATTACCGTTACATTACATATTCTTTTTGATATTTCATGTAAGTGCTCGATTATGTGAATAATTATACCTAATGGTACCATCATTTATTCTATTTTATTATTCGTTAACTACAAATGCCTAAAAATTTGAGAATAACAATTCGAAAATTACCGAGAAGTATTTATTTTTGTCATTACAAGTTAGTCATTATAACTCGCCGCAATGTAATGCAACGTGTAATGACAGCTTTACTCCTGGTAATGTCAATTGTAATGAGATGTGGTTACCTAGTTATTGCTGGGTATAAGTGAATCACTGGAAATCTAACTTCTTTAGTTGAGTATATGTTAGCTCAAATACATTCAAGACCTCTTACCTGGACGACAGCCAAGCACCAACTGCCTCCGCTAAGCAACGAAACTCTCCTTTTATGGGCAGCAGCTACTTTACACGTACTGATGCACACGCACATTATGGACATCATCTGTGGACGTAAAACCGAGTTATTGTCACTTCTCAAAAAGTTCTTTTGAGATTGTATATAAAAATCCGTTTGTTTTACGTAGTTTAAAAATTCAAACTCAGTGAAGTTACTTACGAATTTGTTTTAGAGCCATTATGGGTATGGGTACGAATTCCACTATGGGTACGAATATAGGAAATTTCATTTTTATTGCCTAACTCAATGAAAGACCCTCATGCACAGAAACAACCTGCACTGAACTGGACCGAATGAAAACAGAGAAATTTGCATATAGTTAAATTCATATAAAAATTGCAATTGATAAAAACTCTATTCGAGATGTTAGAGTAAGGGCTGGGGGGAGAGATGTGTGTAGTACCAAATGAAAAACAATTACAAAAACGTTGCATGGAGCAGCAAAAGACGAAGAAAAAATCATATTTGCATAGAACAACAAGAGCACCAAACTCAAGGGAACCATTCAGTTGCTGAAACAAAACGATCAAACTGGTCAAAAAACTACAACAACAACAACAATAGTGCATTTCAACTAAAATTATGCCGCTGGCAACGATAATGTTCCCATTGTATAATAAAATATTAATAAGTCACTTATAATTAATTGGTAACAACTACAAAATGAGTTGACAAGGGGGTGTAGTTGGTGAGCAATAATAACGACTTAATAATAGCGACAACGGCCCCCGTGGTCCATTACGGCTATCGGCTTTAGTAGCAGGCTACCAAAACAAAAAAACAGAACTCTCTCTGTTATACCCCAAAACACAAATACCTTTCAGCCAACCATACCTCTCGGCCTAATCCACGACCCAGGGCAACAATAGCAACAATGGCTACGATAAAATTGAGTGTTGTTGTACTTCATGTTTACGGGCAAAATGAGAAATTATTTTTAAGCACCATCCAGGGAATTAAGTTGGATACCCCATAACCTGCCACCACCCCAGGAGTTAGAGTTGGAGCTGGAATAGAAGAGGTTTAAACCTGTTATCGTATAATCGTCATTATATCAAAATTATTCTCTACAGTGTGTTCGACACAAGTTACCGTTGTCATTGTCGACTCATTGTGGCCCTGTTAGAACCAAAGCAGCACTTTTCCGGCCTCCAGGTAGTAGTTCACATCATCATTCGCCACAGAGAACTTTCAATGAATTTCTGTGACCAGGATTTCTCTCAGGGGGCGAATATATACGAATGTTTGTTTGTTGAATGTGTGGTCCTTTTGACAGGCTCATTTTATTTACATTTTACTTTTTTTCTTTTTGTTTTGAGGATAGCCACTAGCCAAGGAAAACTATTCTCCACTGTGGGTCAATTATTGCTAGGAGACTCTACATTAAGGTAAGGTCCCCATGATAATATAAATCCAATGGATTCATTGATAAAAGCCACGTAATTGGGGATGTGGTATATCACAATGAGTTTCTATGACCATATTTTTGAAAAGGATTTAATGTAAGGGGGTAATCCTTAGGGAGTATTCCTAAAAGAGCTTATTTTTAAAACAAGCCAATAATTAATTAATAGCTTGTAAAGTTAACTATCGTGTAATGTTACTGAAAATATTAACACTGCCACGATACGAAATATGAATTAAAAATTAAATTTATACAAAGCAAATTAAGCCAACATATTTGCCTGTACTCTGAGCGAAGAGTTTTCTTTTCACTTTTCAAATTTTCTAAAATTAACCAAACCTTTCCTTCCTGGCGCACTGAAAACAATATTGTCCTGAGGCCAAAGATTTCATGTCTTTAAAACACGAATGCAAATTTTGCTTAGCATATAAGACGAATTTCTCTAATATAAAGTTTTTTCCTTGTCCAAAAGTCGATAAACTTTTCAATGAAGTCGCATTGTTCTTATAATTAAGTGATTTCATTTAAAAATGAGTATCATAACATGAAAGAAAAAAAATTTTTGGGCTAAGGTCAACTTGACTTTAATAATCTTTACATTTAATGAAATTGTCTTTAATTTTGTTTTCTTTTTGCATCTTGACTACAAACCAAAAAATATTTCAAAAATAGGACAAGTTTTTCAACACTTTATTTTAAAGACGTTTTCTACTTGAAACATAGCATAATTTCTACTGGAAGTCGAGCCTGAATTTGGAAAATAAATTTGTCGTTAACTCGTTTGTAAAAGACTTTGATAGCATAAGGTGAGTACTATATTCTGGGTTTTCACCAAAACACTAAATTAAAAGTACAAATATATTTGTGAAGACGTTTATATTTTGCTCAAGTCTTACCAAATAACGGATGGAAAAGATCCAAGGAATTGTTTGCAAATAATTTTATATTTCTAAATTAATTAACTAAAAACGTAACCGTGAAAACAAGCTGGTTTTCAGCTTGAAAACAGAGCATAGTACTCTGCTATATGAAGAAAAAAATCTGAAAAAGCTAAAAATTAAAATTTGCTTCCTAGAAGCAAGTACACAAAATCCAAATTTAAAAGAGAATTGGGTCCTAAAAATATCCTTACTTGTATTCTCCGCTCCTTTGGCTCGGAATACCAATACCAAACTTTTTAAAGTAAAGACAAAATCTTTGGAACCGGACATGCTTTTTCAGTGTGGGTTCACTTTTTTTAGCGTAATGATCAAAATCGACTATTTGGCTTTAGCGTGAAAGGAGAACGTGAGGTAGATCTTTTTTAAAATGACACCTCCCCAATTATTACAAAAGTCGATGAATTTTTCAAAATTTAAAAATCGAAAAGTTGACATTAGCAAAAATTGTAAGTCCACTCCTTAAATTAAAAAAAAAATTGAAAAAGTAAATTTTTGGTTTCTCATTAAAATTCATACAAGTTTTGGCAATGACCTTAGTAAAGATTTTATCACAACAATGCGTTGAATAAACAGTGACCAAATTTTTTGATTAAGATTTGTCAATAAATGAGGGTAATATCACCGCATTGGTGCAAATCGGACGATACGTGAATATTAAAGACAATGGTACGATTGAACACCACCATCAAGACATTTTCTTTGGACCAAAAAGTCCCTTTTACAAACCCTACAAAAATGGTGTAAATTGCCACTGACTGACCTATCACAGGACTGGCACCGAGGCACCAGTTCATCTCAATTTTTAAATTTCCATACAAATTATAACGTGTTGCTACGAAACTTTTTCTTGGAATAAGAGAAATTGTCCAATACTGATTCGAGAGCATCTGTCTAAAAACTACTCCAACTAAACTATTCCAGGGCATAACTGGGACATATACACCAGGAATTAGCCCTGTGATTGATCCATTTCCCTGTGGGAAATTTTGTGAAGGTCGAATGAAATATGGACCATTATAACACAAACAACTAATAAAAGGACGAATTGACAGGAGTGGTTTTTATATCCACTACTTGAATGTGTGATACTGGATATTAAACACTTGGCCCACTAAATAGATCACATATTAAAACAAAACCATACTACGAGTATTGTATCGTTGTCTCGATACACTTGCTCAGTGATCTTCAACCTATGAATAGTTTTGCAATGGAATATGTTTCATTTAATTTCAAAAATGTTTCACTTGATTTGATGTTATAAAGAAGTGTCATGAAAATAAGCGATACGAAAGTCAAAGCTCATCATAACTAGAATCCCAAAATAGAATCTTGATGAACAGTGAATAGTAATCTAACTACATAAAATCTGTAAAAGAAAATCTAAAGCTTACTCGTATGCGATTTAAATGCGAGTGAAGATATACTCATTTGAAAAACATTGTCACTTTAAAGAGCTATATACACACGCTTTCAACTAAAATGTCCAATCTTTATAAATACACAGTTTATGTGATTTTCAAGGCAGCAGACATCATGGAATATAGCAACCCGGCCCACAGCTATGCCAGTAACAAAAACAAACCAACAAAATGACAAAATAATTGGTATTTACATTAAACAATCATAAATTTTTGAAAATAATGGTTTCGTATTTATAAAAAGGTAGAAATAGAACTCCGACTACAATCGACAAAACCTCCTGCCAAATGTTCGTTCTGGACAAAAGTAGTGACACTTAGGTGAGATAAATGCTGGGTAAGACAAGAGAAATTTGAGACCAGGTACTAAGGTTTGAGAAATATAAGGTATTCAGAAAAACAAAAAATAATAAAAATATTTACCAGTAAGACAGCTAAATTTGAAAAGAGGTGATTTTTTAGGCATTACGGTTATGGGCCTTATTCAAGAAATGAAAATCGAATGACATCGCTACCTGCAGTTTAAACCTTATTAATGCAATCTTGGAGTCAAAATATTCCACTGAAAACTGATATCAACGGATGAGATCCAGCTACGTCAGCAAGCAACAATGTTGCATTTAGGGCTTTTAATCTCCAATAATTTTTGTTGTAACCTTGAAATAATTCTCTACGTGTGACTACCAGGTGTTTTTTTTTTTTTTTTTTTTGAAAATAAAATAGTTGGATCTTTCACATAGCTTTTAAACGGTCAGAAATTAATTGTTGTACATTTTCTTTTGACTCAAAGTGTCATATCCATCCAATATCGTTTACAATTCGGCGTCTTCAAACCTTCTTCACATCAAAATCATTATTTCTGAACCGTTGAAACCATCTTTTGCATATTGCTTCTGATAGAGCATGATCACCATATGCCTCGACAAGCTTTCGATGTCACTCTGTAGGTTAGGTTAGGTGGCAGCCCGATGTATCAGGCTCACTTAGACTATTCAGTCCATTGTGATACCACATTGGTGAACTTCTCTCTTATCACTGAGTGCTGCTCGATTCCATGTTAAGCTCAATGACAAGGGACCTCCTTTTTATAGCCGAGTCCGAACGGCGTTCCACATTGTAGTGAAACCACTTAGAGAAGCTTTGAAAGAAATGTCACCAGCATTACTGAGGTGGGATAATCCACCGCTGAAAAACTTTTTGGTGTTCGGTCGATGCAGGAATCGAACCCACGACCTTGTGTATGCAAAGCGGGCATGCTAACCATTGCACCACGGTGGCTCCCTAGATGTCACTCTGTAGCACTTTTCTTCAAATGAAAGTAAAAAATTGATGCTTTCCGCAAATCATCACTTTTTGGTACAAAATTCGACAGTTTTAACACGATGAAAAACTATGATGTTGTCTATTCAATGACTTGATGTATACTAAATATTTTTCACAGATGTCATAACAAACAAACCAAAAAGGGCTCGTTCACAACAAATGTTGCCTATCGAGACATCTGTAACTTCACGCTCACTTCATACCGGTATACCTGGTATATGGTGCGTTTCATATTTCAATAGCGTTATTGAAACCTATGTTCCGAAAATTGAACTGGATCTATATCTAATGGTCGGAGTTGGATCGTATTCATCTAGACAACGTTCACTTTCTAGTAGACGGCGCTACATGCTAAACAAGCAACAAAACCATTGCCACTTTACCGGAACAGTTTCCAGAGTATTTTATCTCCCAAAGAGCTAATCACAATTGAGTTATTGTGATTTAATGCCTTCCTCTTTTGGGCCCAGCTGAACGATAAGTTCTAAGCTAGCAGTCTAGTGTCAAATGTTGCTTCAAGGACATAAAGAAGCAACATGAGAGGGATATGGTTCTGCCCAAAACTATGTACCTCTTTATTGTATGTTTTATATAACCCTATAGATTTAGATCTTTTGACTTGCCTTCTAGACTAAAAAAAAATATTGCCGTGAGACCAAAGATCTCATATCCTTAAAATACGAATGCGAATTTTGCTAAGCATAAAGGATGGATTTCTCTAATATAAAGTGTTTCCTTGTACAAAAGTCGATCAACTTTTCAATGAAGTCGTTTTGCCATTATGTTTATAGTGATTCGCCTTAAAATTGGGTATCCTAAAATGAAAGAAAATTTGTTTTGACTAAAATAAACTTGGCTTTAATAATTCTGAAAAAAAAAATTTTAAATTAATGAAATTTTCATTTGGCTTTGT